>NC_063350.1:23468166-23545391 GCF_021869965.1 Rhincodon typus | reverse complement strand
TCTTGGCTGAACAGTGTTAAGCTCCACATTTGCCTCCTCCCACCCTGCTTCATCAAACCTATTGATTTATTCCTTTTGCCCTCACATACTTATCTAACTTCCCTTTAAACACAAGAGTTATACAACATGGAAGCAGACCCTTTGGTCAAACTTGTCTGCACAGACCAGATATCCTAAAATGATCTAGTCCCATTTGCCAGCATTTAGCTCATATCCCTCTAAACCCCTCCTGTTGATGAACCCATCCAGATGCCTTTTACATGTTGCAATTGTACCGGCCTCCATCATCTCATCTGGTAGCTCACTCCATACACGCACTATCCTCTGTGTGAAAAAGGTTCCTCTCAGTGCCCTTTTAAATCTTTCCCCCCATCACCATAAAACTATGCCCTCTAGTTTTGGACTCCCCTACCCTGGGAAAAAAGACCTTGGCTATTCACCCTAGCCATCCCTCTCATGATTTTATAAACCTCTAAAAGGTCACCCTTCAACCTCCGACGTTCTAGGAAAAAAAGCCCCAGCCTATTCAGCCTGTCTCTGTGGCTCAAATCCTTCAATCCCGCCAACATCCTTGAAAATCTTTTCTAAACCCTTTCAAGTTTAACAATATCTTTCCTGTAACAGCGAGACCAGAACTGAATGCAGTGTTCTAAAAGTGGCCTAACCAATGTCCTATACAGCCGCAACATGATGTCCCAACTCCTATACTCAACATTCTGACTAATGAAGGCAAGCATGCCAGACACCTTCTTCACCAACTAGTCTACCACTTGCAAGGAACTATGCACTTGTACCTCTAGGCCTCTTTGTTTGTATTAATTGTATAATTGTAAAGACTTATTAATTGTATAAGTCTTGCCCTGTTTGCCTTGCCAAAATGCAGCGCCTCCCATTTGTCTAAATTAAACTCCATCTGCCACTCCTTTGCCCATCTGCCTATCTGATCAAAGTTCCATTGTTCTCTGAAATAACCTTCTTCACTGTCCACTATACAAGCAATTTAGATGTCATCTGCAAACTTACTAACCATCCCTCCTATATTCACTTCCAAATCATTTATATAAACGTCAAAAAGCAGTGGACCCAGCACCAATCCATGTGACACACTGCTGGTCACAGGCCTCCAGTCCAATAAACAACCCTCCTCCACCACCTTCTGTCTCCTACCCTCAAGCCAATTTTGTATCCAATTGGCTAGCTCCCCCTGGATTCCATGTGATTAACCTTACAACCTGTCTACAATGCAGATTCGTGTTGAATGCCTTTTTGAAGTCTATATAGACCATGTCTACCACTCTGCCTTCCTCAATCTTTTTTGTTGCCTCTTCAAAAAACTCAATGAACTTAGTGAGACGTGATTTCCCATGCACAAAGGCACGTTGACTATCCCTAATCAGTCCTTGCCTTTCCAAATGCATGTAAAATCCTATCCCTCAGAATCCCCTTCAACAAATTACCTAGCACTGACCTCAGGCTCAGCAGTCTGTAGTACCCTGGCTTTTCTTTACCACCTTTCTTAAATAATGGCACCACATTAACCACCCTCCAGTCTTCCGTTACCTCACCCGTGGCTGTCAATGATACAAAAATCCCATCAAGGGACACAGCAATTTCTTCCCTAGCTTCCCACAAAGTTCTGGGATACATCTGATCAGGTCCCAGGGACTTACTTATCTTTTTCCATTTTAAGACCTCCGGCGCCTCCAACTCTGTAATATGGACATGTTCCAAGACATCACTATTATTTTCCCCCAAGTTCTCTAGCTTCCATGTCCTTCTCAACTGTAAATACTGATACAAAATACTTGTTTAGTGTTTGGTTCCACACATAGATGGCCTCATTGATCTTTAAGGAGACCCATTCTCTCCCTAGTTCCTCTTTTGCCCGTAATGTATTTATAGAATCTCTTTGGATTCTCCTTAATCCTATTTGCCAAAGCTATTTCATGGCTCATTTTTGCCCTCCTGATTTCCTACTTAAATATACATAGTAAACATCCATATTATCTGATTCATTCTCTCCTTGTGATAGCAAGTTCCACATTCTCATTAATTTCTGGGTAAATAAGCTCCTCTTCAATTCCCTATTGAATGTGCTAGTGACTAACTTGTATTTATAGCCTTCAATTTTGATCACCCATGCAAGTGGAAGCATTTTTCTACTTCTGCTCCATCAAATCCCTTCAGTATCTTAAAAGATTTCCTTCAAATAACACAGCCTTCTCTTTGACAGTCGAATTCCAGCCAATTCAATCTTTCCTGTTATGTATAATCTCTCACTTCAGGTATCATTCTAATGTATTTATTTTGCACCTTCCCTAGTGTCCCTACATCCTATTTTGTAATCTTGAGACAGGACTGTTCACAATACTTCAAGTTCACAATACTTCTCAATACTTCAACCAATGTTCTATAGAAGTTTAGCACAATCTCTCTGCTTTCCATTTCTGGCTAGGAATGAACATCGATGTCTATTTTTTAAAAAATAGCCTTACAAACCGGAGTTGTTACTATTAACAATGCATGTGTCTATCCCCCGGTTCCCTCTGCTTCTATATCCCATTTAGACATTTATTTTCAAACTAACTTCTGTGCACTTTATTCTTCCCACCTAAATATACTACCTCATACTTATCCATCCTGAAGTTCACTTGCTAATTATACTTCCTTTCTGCAAGATGGCCCAGATGAATAATTGGAAACGTTGTCTACAAATCTTGAAACATTGGTTTTGCTATGATTGCTGTCATATATAATTGTTATCTCAAACCTGCATCTGTGGTGCATGACATGGAGTTGACAGGCCAGCAATATGTGGCCAAGGATTTATCAGCTCTATTAATATGCCATTTTTCAGTGTTTTTAAAGATTCCTTAAAATCCAGGTAGACTTTGATCTGGAGCTATATTGTGGACAATGCAGAGTGCAACCATTGACGTCTCACAAAGTATGTTTAAGCATCAGAATAGGATCTGACTCATGCTGTGGTAGATACATAATTTCAGATCACTTTTCCCCATGGAATTTATTCCTGTCTCAACTCAACTTTCTCTTCCCTTATCCAGGCCACCCTGCTACTTCTAACAGTTTCTAGTTTCATTGTCCTAAATTGATTCCTTTTTACCGTGGGCACCAGTCCTTCTACACCACCAGCCCTCATTGGGACAGTTTTTGTGCCCTCCGGTTCTTCTTGAATGACCCTGTTCCTTGTGGCTGAAGTTGTTCTTAAATTGAACAACATCACCTTTGACTCTTTTCGCTTGGCCTAAATAACAGGTGTTGCTATGGGAAACTGTATGGCTCCTAGTTATGCCTGTCTTTTTGGGAACTTCATGGAACCTTCTTCGTTCTAGTCCTACATCAGTATTTACACACTTTTTTTGATATAGTTAAAAGTTACCTTTCCTGCTTTTTCACCAAACTACAGAAGATATCACCCAATTGGCTCCAAATTTTTACCCCTCCCTTAACTTTGAATGGTCCATCTCCATCTTCCACAATTACATATCTCCTGTTCAGAATATAGACTGTCGATCAATATCTGACACAATGTCCAATGACTCCCACAATTAACTTGTTTGCACTTTCTCCCATCCAACATCCTGGAAGGACTCTCCCAGATTTCGCCACACATGTGCTTTCCATGATACTTTCCATGCCAGTTTTATTTTCCTCAAACAAAAAGTGTTTTCCACTGGAAGAGCATCCCACCCAGACCCCACCTTGTACCCCTGTCTCTGTAACCCTGCATTTCTTATGGCTAATCCACCTAACCTATACATCTTTGAACTGTGGGAGAAAATCTAAGCACTCAGAGTAAACTCATGCAGACATGGGGAGAACGTGCAAAGTCCACACAGTCAGTTGCTGAAGGATGGAATCGAACCCGAGTTCTTGGTGCTGTAAGGCAGCAGTGCTAACCAATGAGCCACCGTACTGACTGTGCCACCGGTTCAGCGGCAGGGATTGGGGAGATGGGGAGGGGGGCACGATACAGAATGTTAGTACAATAGAGATGCAGTATATTATAGTAAAGAAATCAAGATAGAGAGACCAGCCATGTTGAGCTTTAAGGGAGTAAGGCAAGATTGGATTGCCTCTACTTTGATGTAAGAAGTATCATAGGTAAGACAGATGAGTTAACGGCGTGGACTGACAAGTGAAATTATGATAGTATTGCCATGATAGAGATGTGGTTCAGGGAGAGGCAGGACTGACAACTCAAAATTCCAGGATGCAGGATATTCGGGCAAGACAGGGGAAGGTGTAAAAGAGGCTGTGATGTTGCATTATTAATTAAGAAGTCAATTACTGCAGTAAGAAGGGATGATATCTTAGAAAAATCTTTAAACAAGGCTTTATGAGTAGAGTTTAGGAACAAAATGGTGGCAGTCGCATTGCGGACAATGTATAATAAGTCCCCAAAAAGTCAGCAGACAACAGAGGAGCAGATATGTAGACAATACACTGAGGTGTGTAAAAATACAGTAATAGGATAATTATACAAGGAGATTTCAAACTCCCAACATTGTTTGGGACATTCATAATGTAAAGGGTTGAGAGGTAGTTAATTTCATGAAGTCTATTCAAGAGATCTTTTCACGTCAATGTGCAGAAGGACCAACAAAGGATGGCACAGTGCTGGATCTAATTCTGGGGAAGAAAGCCAACAGGATGTTCAAGGTGGCACTGGAGGAGTATTTTAGTGGTAGTGGCCATAATACAGTACAATTTAAAATTATATGGAAAAGGAAAAAGCTGGTCTACAAAAAAAAAGTTTTGGATTGGGGCTAGGCAAATTTTATTTAAAATAAGTCAGGATCTGGCATAAGTAGACTGAAAACAGCTTCGTGTGGGAAAATCTACAGCAGAAGTGTGGGTGGTGTTTGAAAAGGAAATGGGGAGAGTACAGGCCCAACATGTTCCCTTTAGGGTGAAATGTATGAGCAAAATGCCCAGAGAACCCTAGATGTTTTGAAATATTCAGGACTGGATAAGAAGGCAAAAACAGGCTTTTAGTAGGTATGATGGAGCAAATCAATGGGGGGCCTAATGGAATACAGAAAGTGCAGGGGAAATCTTAAGAGAGCAATTAGATGAACAAAGAAGGACATGAAGAAAAGGGAGAATCCCAAGATATCTATAAGCATATTAAGGGGAAGAGGATAACTGGGGTAAGAGTAGGACTCATTAAGGACCAAGGGAGCAATCGATGTGTGTAACTGAAGGACATTAGCAGGGTGTTAAGTAAGTACTTTACATCTGTCTTCACTTGGGAGGAGGAGGGTGTAGGAAGGACGAGGGACTGTGAGGTTTTTCAACAGATTAACATAGGGAGCAAGGAGAAATTGGAGATTTTGGCAGGCTTAAAGTGGACAAATCCCCAGATCAGGAGGAGTTGTATCCCAGGCTGCTATAGAAGGCAAGAGAGGAAATTTTAGAGGGCTCTGACCTGAATTTTTAAATCCTATCTGGCTACAGGGGAAGTCCCAGAGGACTGGAGAATGGCTAAAGTTGCTCCACTTTTTAAAAATTGTGGTAGAGATAAACTAGAGAATGACAGACCAGTGAATCTAATACCAATGGTATTGGAGAAAATTCTGAAGGAAAGAATTTTATTTAATCTCCAGTTGGAGAAGCAAGGTTTTATCAGGAATAGTCAACATAAGTTTGTCAGAGGGAGGTCATGTCTAACAAATTTGATAGCATTTTCAAGGAGGTCATCAGGTATGTGGATGACACTAGTGAAGTTGATGTAGTTTATGTGGATTTCAGCAAAGTCTGTCACAATATCCCCCCATGGGGAACTGATCACATATGGGATGCAGGATACTTTGGCAAATTAGCAAAATTAGCTGACTTGTTGGAAACAATTAACAATGGTAGGAGGCTGTTTGTGTGACTGGAGGCTAGAATCTAGGGACATTCCACAGGGCTCAGTGCTGGGTCCCTTATTGTTTGTATTGTATATAAATAAATGATATAAATAAGAATGTAGGGGGATGAAAAGTATGTTTGTGGATAATATGAAAATTGGCCAGGTGGTTGATAGTGAGGAAGGTGTTAGTTTACAGGAAGATATAGATGGGCTGGTCATAACACCTAAGACATTGGAACAGGAATAGTCCATTCAGCCCCTCAGGTCTGCTCTGTCATTCAACAGGTTCATGGTTGATCCAGTGTTCCTCACTTCCAATTTCCTGCATTTTCCCCATAATCCTCGACTGCCCTACTGAACAAGAATCTATTTCAGCCTTAAATATACACAAGGACTATGCCCCCACAGCTGTCTACGGCAAGGAGTTCCAAAGACTTTCAACCCTCTGAGAGAAGAAATTCATCCTCATTTCACTCTTAAATTGACATCCCTTTAATTTGAGATTATGCCCTCTAGTGCCAGACTCTCCCATGAGGGGGAAACATCCTCTTAGCATTTACCCTGTCAAGCCCCTTAAGAATCCTATATATTTCCACGAGATTACCTCCCATTCTTTTAAACTCCAGTGAGCAGATTCCCAACTTGTTTAGCCTTTGCTTATCAGACAATTCCTCCATACTGGAGATCATCCTAGTGAATCTTCTCTGAACTGTCTCCAATGAAATGATGCCTTTCCTTAAATAAGGGGACCAAAACTGCTCACAGTACTCCAGATATGGTTTCATCAGCATCTTGTATAGTTGCAGTAAGACTAATACTCTTATACTCCAACCCCTGTGGTCAAATGGGCAGATCAGAAGCAGATGGAATTTAACCCTGAAAAATGTGAGGTGATGCAATTTTGAAATAACAAGACAAGGCAGTACTTAATGAATGTTAGGAGATTAGGGAGCTCAGTACAAGAGATGTCTTGGGATGCTTGTTCACAGATCCCTGAAGGCGACAAGATAGTTAAGGCAGTAGGGTAGTTAAGAAAGCATATGGGAAACTTGCTTTTATTAGTCATGGATTTGATTATAAGAGCAGGGAGACGATGTTGGACCTGTCCAAAACTTTGGTTAGGCCACTGCAGGAGTACTCTGTGCAGTTCTGGTCATCTCACTGTGGGAAGGATGTGAGTACAAAGGAGATTCATCAAGATGTTCCCTGAATTGGAGCATTTTACATGGATAGACTTGGGTTGTTTTCTTTGGAGCAGAGAAGGATGAGGGGGGTCTGACCGAGGTGTATGAGCTTATGAGGGGCAAGGACAGGGTGGATACCATGCAGTTGTTCCCCTTAGTTCAAGGAGCAACAACAAGGGGATATAATTTTAAGGTGAAGGTCAGGAGGTTTCAAAGGGATCAGAGGAAAGCATTTTTCACCCAGAAGGTGGTAGTAATTTGGAATGCACTGCCTGGGAGGGTAGTAGATGTGCGAAAGTTCACAATCTTTAAAAAGTAAGTAGATGAGCACTTCATGGGCCAGGTGCTGCCAAGTGGGATTAGTGTAAGATAAGTTGGTGCAAACTCATTGGGTTGATAGCCCTCTTCTGTGCTGTGTGACTGTCTGACTGTATGATTGTCTGTGTGGTCAGGTAGCTGGAATCTTCAAGAACAAAAATAGGAAGTGCTAGAAAAGCTCATCAGGTCTGGCATCCTCTGTGGAGACAAAGCAGAGTTAATGTTTCGGGTCCAGTGACCCTTCTTCAGAACTGGACCTGAAACATTAACTCTGTTGCATGTCCACAGATGCTTCCAGACCTACTGAATTTTTCCAGCAATTACTGTTTTCCTTTCTGATTTCCAGCATCCAGTTTTTTTTTTAAACCTTCAAGAATTCGTCCAACCATGACATGAAGGTCCTAAACATCTATTCTTGCCCCTGAGTCACAACAGAGGAAAATGACAACATCAACTCTAGGCTATTGTATTCCACCATGAAAATCTGTGACTATATCAGGTTGACAATGGACACCAACACCAAAAACAACCCACAATGACACCTGTTAACCACTTCATATGTGGGAACTGAGTGGAGGTGATGGCATGGTGGTATTGTTGCTGGATAGTAATCCAGAGACCCAGGTAATGTTCTCACATACAGATCTGAATACTGCCATTGCAAATGTAAAAACTTATAAAAACTATTTAGTGATTGTTGTAAAAATCCAGCTGGTTTACTGATAACAAGGTGTAGAGCTGGATGAACACAGCAGGCCAAGCAGCATCAGAGGAGCGGGAAGGCTGACGTTTCGGGCCTAGACCCGTCTTCAGAAATGGGGGAGGGGAAGGAGGTTCTGAAATAAATAGGGAGAGAGGGGGAGGCAGATAGAAGATGGATAGAGAAGAAGATAGGTGGAGATGAGACAGACAGGTCAAAGAGGCGGGGATGGAGCCAGTAGAGGTGAGTTTAGGTGGGGAGGTAGGGAGGAGATAGGTCAGTCCAGGGAGGATGGACAGGTCAAGGGGGTGGGATGAGGTTAGTAGGTAGGAGATGGGGGTGGGGCTTGGGGTGGGAGGAGGGGATAGGTGGGAGGAAGGACAGGTTAGGGAGGCGGGGACGAGCTGGGCTGGTTTTGGGATGCGGTAGGGGGAGGGGAGATTTTGAAGCTTGTGAAGTCCACATTGATACCATTGGGCTGCAGGGTTCCCAAGCGGAATATGACGTGCTGTTCCTGCAACCTTTGGGTGGCATCGTTGTGGCACTGCAGGAGGCCCAGGATGGACATGTTGTCTGAGGAATGGGAGGGGGAGTTGAAATGGTTCACGACTGGGAGATGCAGTTGTTTAGTGCGAACCGAGCGTAGGTGTTCTGCAAAGCGGTCCCCAAGCCTCCGCTTGATTTCACCGATGTACAGGAGGCCACAACGGGAACAGCAGATACAGTATACCACATTAGCAGATGTGCAGGTGAATGTCAGCCTTCCTGCTCCTCTGATGCTGCTTGGCCTGCTGTGTTCATCCAGCTCTACACCTTGTTATCTCAGATTCTCCAGCATCTGCAGTTCCTGCTATCTCTGGTTTACTGATGTCTTTTAGAGAAGGAGAACTGCCATCCTTACCTGGTCTGACCTGCACGCATCTCCAAATCCACAGCAATGTTGTTCACTGTCTTTTTAAATAGCTAGCAAACAACTCAGCTCAACAGCAATTCGGGATATGCAACAAATGCTAACCAGAGATAGTAGGAACTGCCAATGCTGGAGTCTGAGATAAGAAGGTGTGGAGCTGGAGGAACACAGCAGGCCAGGCAGCATCAGAGGAGCAGGAAGGCTGACATTTCGGGTCTGGACCCTTATTCAGAAATGGGGGAGGGGAAGGGAGCTCTGAAATAAATAGAGGGGGATCGGTGATAGAAGGTGGATAGTGGAGCGGATAGGTGGGAGAGAAGACGGACAGGTCAAGGAGGCGGAGATGAAGCTAGTAAAGGTGAGTATAGGTAGGAAGTGGGGATGGGGGTTGGTCAGTGAGGAGGGAGGGGCAGATAGGTGGGAGAAAAGACGGACAAGTCAAGGAGGGGGGGCGCTGGTCTTGGGATGAGGTCGGGGGTGGGGAGATTTTGAAGCTAGTAAAGTCCACATTGAGACCATTGGGTTGTAGGCTTCCAAGGCGGAATATGAGGTGCTGTTCCTCCAGTTTCTGGGTGGCATTGTTGTGACACTGGAGAAGGCTAATCCACCTACATCCCATGAATGAATTTTAAAAATTTATGACAGAACCTGCTTCACAGATTGGTTTCTTCAGCTACCAACAAAAATGCTGTGAAGGTACCTATCTCCCATGCACAACAGATTTGATTTTATTCATGTCTATCATCTTACAATAGAAAGCCGCTGATGATGAATCTTTCTGACTGAATGTTAAGTTCACCATTGCAGGTCACAACCACTGCTTCTCCGCGCTCTGTTTCTCTCTCACACAGATACTTCATGACCTTCTGAACATTTCTTGCATTTTATCTTGCTATTTCATGTCATTATGAGTTTAAATGCACTCAAATACATTGCATCAAGTTAAAATAGGCAGTTCAAGCACATCACTTGATACTACAGAAATTTGCTCAAATCATAGTGCTAATATCTGACCCACAATGATGTTCCTTGTTTAATGTGCTAAAGGTTTGCTAGAGCTCATCAGAAAGATTTGAACTAGTGTGGCAGGGGGATGGGAACGGGAACAACAGGCCAGTAAGCGCAGGGAGTGGGACAAAAGTGAGACTGAGATATGCACAGCGCAGAGTAAGAGCAGGCAGAGGGAGGTCGCGGGGCTCAGAGGGACTGGAGGTCTGGAGTGCATTTACTTCAATGCAAAAGGTATAACAGGCAAGAGCATGGGTTACTGCATGGAATTATGATGTTAATGCCATTACAGAGACATGGTTAAAGGAGGGACGGGACTGGCAGCTTAACATTCCTGGATATCGCTGTTTTAGAAGGGACAGAAAGGGAAACAAAAGAGGTGGGGGAATTGCATTGCTGATTAGGGACCACATCACAGCTGTGTTGAGGGAAGTCACATTGGAGAGATCTTGCATTGAGGCATTATGGGTGGAACTCAGGAATGGGAAAGGTGAAATCACAATGTTGGGAGTTAATTATAGATCTCCCAACAGCTCACAGGAGACAGAGAAGCAGATATGTAGTCAGATGCTGGAAAGGTGTGAAAAAAGCAGGGTAGTTGTAGTGGGTGATTTCAACCTTTCTCTTATTGACTGGGACTCCTTTATAGCCAGGGGCTCAGATGGAGAGAATTGTTAGATATGTCCAGGAGGGCTTTTTGAGACGGTATGTTGACAATCCAACCAGAGAGGAGGCCATACTAGACTTGGTACTAGGGAATGAGCCAAGACAGGTGATCGATGTTTCAGTAGGAGAGCATTTTGGGCTTAGTGACCATAACTCTAAAAGATTTTGAGTAGTCCTGGACAAGAGTGGCCCTCGGGTGAGGGTGCTTAATTGGGCAAGGGCCAATTACATCCAAATTAGACAGGAACTTGGGAATGTGGATTGGGACCAGTTATTTGAGGGCAAATCTATGTCTGGCATGTGGGAGGCTTTTAAAGACCTGTTGATTATAGTGCCAGACGTGATTGGCTTTGAAAAACTTAAGGATAGGAATGGCGGGATACGGGAACCATGGATGGCAAGGGAAATTGTAAGCTTAGTCACAAGAAGAAAGGAAGCATACGATAGGCCAAGGCAACTACAAGCTGATGAGGCCCTTGAGGAGTATAGAGAAATTAGGAAGGAACTTAAATGTGGAAATAGGAAGGCTAAAAGGGGCTATGAAATGTCTTTAGCAAACAGGGTCAAGGAGAATCCCAAAACTTTTTATGCATATATTAGAAGAAAGAGGGTAGCAAGGGGAAGAGTAGGCCCACTCAGGGACAAAGAAGGGAAGTTATGTGTGGAGCCACAGGAAGTGGGAGAGATCCTTAATGAGTACTTTCTATCGGTAGTCACCAAGGAGAAGAACATTACTGATGTTTAGGTCAGGGATGAGTGTATGAATACTCTAGAGAATGTCAATATATTGAAGGAGGAAGTTCTGGGTATCCTAAATTGCATTAAGGTAGACAAATCCCCAGGGCCAGAAGGGATCTATCCCAGGAACTGTGAGAGGCAAGGGAAGAAATAACTGGGGCATTAGCAGATATCTTCACAACCTCTTTGACCATAGGCGAGGTTCCAGAGGATTGGAGATTAGCCAAATTTGTTCCCTTGTTTAAGAAAGGAAGCAGGGATTATGCAGGAAATTATATGCTGGTGAGTCTGACATCTGTGGTAGGGAAGCCCTTGGAGGAGTACTAAGGGACAAGATACATGCACATTTGGAAGAAGATGGACTAGTTAGTGACAGGCAGCATGGTTTTGTGCAGGGAAGGTCTTACCAACTTGATTAAATCTTTTGAAGAGGTGACAAAGATAATTGATGAGGTAAGGGCTGTGGATGTAGTCTATATGGACTTTAGTAAGGCATTTGATAAAGTCCCACATGGCAGATTGGTTCATAAATTAAAATCACATGGGATTCAGGATGGGCTGGCTAGATAGATACAAAACCGGCCTGGTCATAGAAAACAGAGGGTAGTGGTGGAAGGGTGTTTTTCAGAATGGAGACCGTTAACTAGTGGTGTTCTACAGGGGTTAGTCTTAGGTCCTCTGTTGTTTGTAGTAGATATATGTGATCTGTAGTAAAATGTGGGTGGTCTGATTAGTAAGTTTGTATATGACACAAAGATTGGTGGAGTTGCTGATAGTGCTGAAGATTGTGAAAGGACACAACAGGATATAGATAGATTGCCAACTTGGGCACAGAAATGGCAGATGGAATTTAATCCGGACAAATGCGAGGTGATGCATTTTGGAGGATTAAATTTAGGTGTGAATTATACCGTGAATTTGCAGAACCCCTTGGAACATTAACATACAAACAGAGCTGGGCTTGCAGGTCCACAGTTCCCTAAAAGTGGCAATACAGGTGGCCAAGGTGATTAAGAAGGCATATGGCATGCTTGCCTTCATCGGCTGGGGCATGGAGTACAAGAGTTAGCAAATCATGTTGCAGCTATATAAAACCCTTGTTAGGTCACATTTGGAGTACTGTGTGCAGTTTTGTTTGCCACATTACCAGAAAGATGTGGAAGCTTTGGAGACAGTGCAGAGAAGGTTCACCAGGATGCTGCCTGGTCTCGAGGGCATTGGCTATGAGGGAAGGTTAAAAAGACTAGAACTGTTTTCACTGGAAAGACAGCGGCTGACAGGAGACCTGATAGAGGTCTACAAAATTATGAGAGGCATAGATAGTGTGGATAGTCAGAGGCTTCTTCCTAGGGTTGAAGTTTCAATTACAAAGGGGCACAGCTTCAAGTTGAGAGGGGGAAAGTTTAAGGGAGATGTGTGAGGGTAGTTTTCCAAACAGAGAATGATAGGAGCCTGGAACACACTGCCAGAAGAGGTGGTGGAAGCAGGTACATTGGTGACTTTTAAGAGGCATCTGGATGATTACATGAATAGGGAGGGAATACAGGGATATGGACTGAACAAGGGTAGAAGGTTTGTTTTTTTAGTTTAGTTAGGGCATGATGATCGGCACAGCCTTGCAGGGCCAAAGGGCCTGTTCCTGTGCTGTACTTCTCTTTTGCTCTTTTTGTTATTTTAATTCAGAAGAATATTTAAACATTTTAAATTAAAATAACAATTCAAATGAAACAATCTCAGAAATAAAGTAAGAAGCATTATTGTTTTATAATTTTCAAGAGGAGGGTTCTGTAAGCTGAAAATGACTGTTGGTAATAACAAACAAATGCTTAAAACTATGATATTCTTTTCCTCAATGTTTAATGTAATCACTAACTATATGAATGGGTTAAATGTCTGCTAAAACTGCTACAAAAGAATATCATACTAATTCCAGGATGATGCATTTTCTTTCAATGAAGCACCAAGAATTAAAACAGAAGCTATTTGAAAAAAAACTGAAAATGCCAGAAATACTCAGCAGGTCCGGCAGAATCCATGGAATGAGAAACAAGGTTAGCGCCTCAGGTCTGTGACCTTCTCAGAACTGAGAAGAGTCAGACATGAAATTGGTTTTGAGTAAGTGACAGTGGAGGATGTGAAGATGCACAAAAGGGAGGATTTGTCATCAGAAGTAAAAACAGAAAGTACTGGAGAAATGCAACAGATCTGGCAGCATCTGGTGAGAAAAATAGAATTAACATTTCAAGTCCAATGACTCTTCTTCAAAACTGAAGAAACTATATCTCTGCATCTTTCTCCACTACCATTAGCATTTCCTTTGCCTTTTGCTCTGGGCACTGCTACCATCTGTTCTACTTGTTCTTCCTTCTCTCTTTTTCAATAGCATAAAACCCATCACTTTCCTTCAGTTCCAAGAAAAGTCATCGTGGACTTGAAAGGTTTTACTCTGTTTCTTTCTCCACAGATGCTACTAGACACCATCCATACAAATGCAGAATAAATGAATTATTAAAGGAAAAAAGGGAAAAACAAACCAGCACAAATAAAACTGCAAAACAAAGTGGGTGCAGAGATTATGATCTGAAATTGTTGGTGTTGACTCCTGAAGGATATAAAGTGCTTAATCAAAAGACACGTACGAATTAAATTGAAAGCAGGATTCGGCCACTCAGCCACTTGAGCCTGCTTCAACATTCAATAAAGTTTTAAAAACTCCCCTCATCTCTGTCTTAAATGGGAGATTCTTTATTTTTAAACAGTGACCCTGGTTCTGTTCTGAAGTGCTGTTATTCAAGTTTGTGTTTACCTTACTGAAACACTGCTGAAGGCCAAGGTCAGAAATTAAGCAAAAGAATGGCTACCTTGTTTCCGCTCTCATCTTTCTGTCCTTGGCCTGCTTCAAATGAAACTCAATTCAGATTTGAGGAACAGCAAATCATAGTTTCTGGACTCAACATTGATGTTTAACAATTTAGATGGTAATTTCTGACCTGTTTTGTTTCTTTCTCTCTTGTTTCATTCCCCCTCACCCCGCTGTTCAGACAGTAGCTACCCTCCCATTCACACCTTTTCTAGAGACATCTTTTATTTCTTTACTTGGCACTTTGGCTTCTCAAAAGATCTTCTGTTATTTATTCTCTCTTTCCTTCCAGCTTTTCACGGACCTTCCCTTTCATTCTTCTTCCCATCCTTCCTCCTTTCACTTGCAAAAAGTCCATTACGTCTCCGATTTTCTCAGAAAATGTTGGAGAACACAGCAAATCTGCCTCGTCTGTGGCGAAATAAAGGTATCATTTGGAGTCAAACGTGACTCTTCTACTAAATGTTAACTTTGTTTCTCTCTCCAGAGATGTTACCAGGCCTGCTGAGAATACACAGCATTTCCTGTTTTTATTATGAACATTTAAAACCACCTTTGTGTCTTATAATATCTATTTAAATTGGTACATAATCTACATTTGTTTTTAATTTTGCTGATAATGGAATTGCGGTATTAAGCAATGAAATGCGGGATCGGAGGCACCATACCGTCCCAGCAGGGGTTCACCCAGACAACTTAACGAATTCATGGGGTTTTTTCTGTTTCCCTGTGTTCTTCAAAATCTCGCGCTTTTAGTTCTACCAGCCTTGGAATTTATGTTACTTGTTTCAAACAGTATTATTTCTGCCCGCACATATTTAGTAAGCTTTGCAAAGCACTCTACGAAATAACAGAAATCAGCAAAAGGCGGGAAGCATAGGTTCTGAGAGATTCTCAGACCTGAAATGTTGCCTGGCTGTCTTGGTTTCGCCTCAGTTGTAATCTGATTAGTATAGATATACTGGCTTTTCCTGAGTTTGTTTTCAGTTATCTTTTGTCTATTTAGGCCTAGCTCCTGTTTGGACCTTTCATATTCCAATTGACGAAAAATTAATTTCTCATCAACCTGGAAAAGTAGCTGTGTCAGAAAACGTGGGCAAGAAAGTTGGCCTTTTAAATGTGAGTTTTAAACTAATACACGATTATAATTTCAATTTTCTCTTGCTGTTCTGAAATTGCGGTTTTATGTGTACACTGTTTTATTTCGTTTATGGTTATGTTTTGTGTTATAAAAAAATTCATTTTTATATTGTATTCCCCCCATCCCATCAGACTTGTTTTTTCTCCGCATGTCATGTCACTCTGGCAGATATTTTTGCGCCAAATTTATTATTTTTAGTGTCCATCGGGGGATGTAAGGGCCTCGGACGAGTTGTGGGCAGTCAAACTTGTCCTACTGCTGTGTTTGGGTGCTCCTATTGTAGTTCTTTCATGTTTGTTTAATTAACCAAATTGGGCCATTTGTCCTGTGCATAACCGTAAAGAGAGCACTGTGGGGGGAAAAAACATGATTGCAGGCCTCCCATTAAAGTTAATTCCTGAAAAGGCGACTGGAGCCGAGTGCCTGGGTCCACTCTGCCAGGCAGACAGGTAATGAGTGTCTCTATGGTAACGCCAGTGTCTAGATGAGAAGTAGGATCCTGGTAGGCGAGCTCTAATCCCACAACATGCAACGTGGAGCTGTGCAAAGAGCTGCTTCCTAGCTATAATTCCATATATTGTGGCATGTCAGAACTTCAAAGGAGGCGTACGAATATAATTTTATCTCTACATTAAAAATTCCCTTAGCGTTATTTGAACAGATTCGTATATAGATCGAGATATTATGCTGCAATAAATAGTTTAGTGTAAACGTCGATTTTATCTTTGTTGAATCAAACAGATGTATTACATAATCAATGAGAGATGTGTGAATCAGTACACAGGAAAAAAACGCGTTGACAGTATGACCTAAAATCTTTCTGTATATTTACTTAGCCGTTATAAAAAGAAAGGTGTGAGATAACTTAATGTGGGTGCTGGAACAAAGTTATTGCTCAGGTACTAGCTGAGTTGGATTTGGCATGATGAAGGCCACTGATTTCCATTTCTCTTAGCAACTGAATAGAAATGAAGAAGTCGGATCCTGAAACGTTTGTGAAATTCGTCTACTAACTGAATTGGACTTATTTGGCGGTCGTTAACCAATGGGCCTCACTATAAATGTAGGGATCACACAATTACATCCCTAATATTCTGAAAACTCTCCCAATTCCAGAATATTTTTAACAAAGAAAATTTGACGCTCGCCATTATAAAACCAATGGAATCACGGAAAGAGATCCTGTAACCAGCACTGAAAATCCTGAATCCTAAATATTAAAGTGGGATTGACTCATTCAGCCACACTAAACAAAAGCCGAAAGAACTGCGGATGCTGTAAATCAGGATCAAAAACAGAAATTGCTGGAAAAGCTCAGCAGGTCTGGTAGCCTCTGTGAAGAAAAATCAGAGTCAACGTTTCGGGTCCCGTGACGCTTCCTCAGAATGGCCCCAACCATGTCGTACCTCTGTAGGAAAGCATTTAACTTCTTGACTAAGTGGAGTCCTCTTAAGACAACTGCTGAATCTAAGCTGATGTCTGCAAATAAAATCACATTCAGTGACCTGATCACTGCGAGATGTTAGTGCCTAGCTTCTGCTCAGATCGGATACAAGTCTCTCACATCAAACATTTCTTCAGCTTGCCAAATTGCATATGGATCATATGTCACACTACCGCTCTCAAAACTCTCAAAAACAGTAGTTCTGAGTGTTAAAGCCGCACTACCCACCAGTATGAAACAAAACTGGAACAGTTTTCGAGCCTATACATTATTAATCTAATTTATAAACTATGCAAAGATTCCCGGAAATTTATTTGACTTCAGTCAACTGAACCGAATCGGTACGTTTAAGTACTTAACAGCAAAGACGCAATAACATCTGCTAAAGAGCAAACACTAGCTCACTGCTCGCGTGGTTCATTTCTATTGTCAATATTTAATAACTGCTTGTGCATAAAACCTAACTTTTAAAAAGTGTACATACTTCCAACCGAAATAATGCTTATTTAAGAGAGCCTTCTGTAAAAATGAAGTGCACAATTTGTCAGTTTCCATTTGGTCTCCCGCAGAATTATGCGCTGGGACGCAAGAGCTTGTTGCCAAGCAACGAAGTATATCCAATGTACCGCAACCTGACTTCTATACCGTCTATGTTACCCATTTCGTGATTACTTTTGAAAGGAGCAAAAGGTTAGCGCTAAATGATGTACCTACATATGTCTATTATGTGTGAATAATCTCTATATCTAGATACACAAAATATCAATTCAGAAAAAAAAGCATTGAGATTTGGTTCCAAATTTCCCCTATTAATTCGTTTTAGTCCCAGGCGTCTTTCTGTTTTTCACTTGTGGTTTCCGCTGTTCTGCTATCCGGGGACTGGCTCATTTAGCTAATTATAATGAACTAGCCAACTAGGTGTTTTGTACCGCTCATCGAAGTGCAATGTACCTGGTCAGGAGAGTGCTAATGCAGACTAATTAGTGACTACAGCGAGCAATGGGAAACGCTGAATAAATGGGAGGGGGTGGGGATAATTAAAACAAGACGAAACAACGAAACGGAATGGAAACTAACAGCAAGACTGAGCACTATTTTTAAGATCAGTAGGATTGACATTTAAATCGCTTTCCTGTAACTGCCGCTTGTTTTAGATAAAGCGAAAGGATCCCGTCTTCTTCCAAATAAGAAAACGGAAGATCTAACTGACACGAGTGTGTCAGACAGTGAGGTGGAGACTAGCCACAGAAATCATGCCACTTAAGACGGCATTCAATAATAACAAAAATGAGGCGAAGATGGAACAGAGACATGGAAAGACGGTCAAACATACAAATAAACTCAAGAGCAATTTATATAAAAGCATTATACAAATTAGTAGAGAGAGAAAAAAACAGAGACTGATGGGTACATTGAGCAGGAAACAGTCAATGTGTGCCAGGGGGCATCACGACAGCTCATCACTGCAGAATGGTATTCCAGAACATCGACCTATGGCTCTGTGCTCTTCATTTTTTTTGTATCCCGAATAAATTCTTATCAGTTGTTCCACAAATTATTAACCTCCCAAAAACAAAAGGAAATAGACGACTCACAACTGAGTTCCTCTTACAATTCTGTTTTATGCCGGCAAGGACGTAATTTTGGAAACTCAAACAAACTCGCAATATCATTCCGAGGAAGGGTCACTGGACCCGAAATGTTAACTCTGATTTCTGTCCACAGATGCTGCCAGAACCTGCTGAGTTTTTCCAGCATTTTCTGTTTTTGTTTCTGATTTCCAGCATCCGCAGTTCTTTCGATTTTTACTTTGTAATATAATTTTGCAGTTCAATGAACATATGGAGCTATAGATTTCATCTTCATTTTGAGTTCATAACAACCGTATCGCCATAACAACCGTATCTGTTTTCTTCCGAAACGATCCAACGATAATTTAAGATCAGAGCTGGACAAAGTTCAGATGTCGGGTTCCAATATTTGGAACGACCATTCATTTACCTTATTTTTGCCCGGAGACAGTGGCCAGGTGTTCAACACTAAGCAGTCATGCAAATCAGTACGTGACAGCCGGAGAGAGGGCCGTCTCAAATGTAATATTAACATAGCACAGTAACTATCCAGACTTTAAGACAGACAAAACATTTATTGACCAGATATAAATAAATAAATTTCCCACTCTGGAGACTAACCGTTGTTTTTACTGGTACGTACACCGCTGGTTTTCCGGCAGCACCCTTTTTCTGATCGCCCATCCCCAGCTGGAATCCCTTCGATTTCACCCAAAATTTGAATTTGGCATTATCAACCGAGCTGAGCTCGACTCCGCTCAGGAGCTGCACAATCCGATCGTATTTTTTCCGAGTGACCGTCTTTGTTTTGCCCGAATCCCCGTAGGTCCTCAGACACCAGTCCTGAAAGTGACCGTACATGTCGCGATCCCCGCTGCACTCCCAATCGATCGCTTTGTTCGCCATGTAGAAGGAAGGTGGGGGGGGAGGAGGTGGTGGCGTGGAGAATCTGTACACCTCCGTAAAAATCCCCCTTTCAAAAAAAGGGAGGAATTGGTTTCAGTGGGTGAGCACTTCGGTGTTTTTTTTTCGCAGAGAATCTCCTCACCACCCCCCAAACAAAATTGCAACTCAAGCTTACATAGATCGTTCGAATCAATAAATCTGATGGCCGGGCATGTTCACTGCTATTGAAGCAGCGAATCTAGTTGTGAAGTACAGCTTGTTGCAGGTTGGATAGGCTGGATTTGAAGCCACTTGGTGAGAGGTTGGGGGCCGGCTCTAGGGTCCGGATGAGCCGCTCTAGGTGATGGTGTACTGTTGGAAAAGCGCCTCCAGAGGGGTCTCGGTTCCTGGTCCAACCCCCCCTTCCTCTTCCTCTTCTCACCCGCTGACCTGATTGGACGCAGTGACAAAAGTTTCTCGGGTGACAGCCAATCAATGATGTCACGGCCAGATGTCCCATTTAGGAATGCGGCGGAGTGCGCCTGCGCGGGCTCAGCATAGAGCAAGAGGGGCCAGTCCTCAGGGTTTAGGCTCTTCTTACTGCGCTGCACACCTCTAGTCTGCAACAAAGCACGTTGCCTTTACCTTTGAATATAGAATTTACAATTGCATGTTTTTTTTTGTTAAACCCTTGTACAGCAGTGTGTCAATAAATGTTCTCTCGAAATAAGTACTGTATGGGCGACACTGGTAGATGTGCTACAAATATTTTCAGATTTAGATATGCGTTTGAAAGATATATTTTCTGTCTGTTCTTCCCTCTTGAATCTATTAATTTAAGAAGATGGACAGTTTAAAGCTCCACATTCCACCTGATTGTACATGTTAATGACAATATATGTTCCAGAACACACACTCATAGATCAACTTGAGTTTACAAACGGGTTTGCATCGTTCTCTTATGACATCTAAATTTCTCAAATCTGTGGATTGAAAATATATGAATTGCATATAAATAAGGTGAGAATCTATGTTATTTAGTATCATAATTAAATATAGATACTATTTAGCACTTCATAAGGCAAATTTTCAGTTTTTGTGTTTTTATTAATTTAAAAAGTTATTGTAGACATTTCTATTCATTAAATATGTTGTAAGTAGGAAAACGAGCCTAAACAATTCATTTAAAATTAACAAACAAATTTGAACTGAATTAGAGAGATTGAAAGCATTGACTCTTTAAATATTATTATAATTGCATTTTTTTTTAATTTAAAGCTGTATTTAAGATATTATTACGAGGTTTTAGTGGACACAGCACTGATAGTGATAGATTACGTGGAGAGTAGGACGGGCAGTCCCGACTCTGCTTCTCCTAGTAAATAGAACATCCAACTAACCTGGAACAGCCGTTCGTCTGTTGTCATGGCTGCACTGCCGTAAACATTAGCCGAGAGCAAATCCATAGTTCTAACATGCTTTAAGCAGTGTTTTGTCACTAGAAGTTTATTTGTAGAACTGAAGTTGCCCGCACGGTATTGCTGTCACTCTCGCTAGAAAACAATTAAATGCTCAAAGGCGCTAAAATGGACTGGATCCCCACAGGGTCAACATATTGGCAACTATTTCCTAATTATGTTTCTAGTTCCAACTTTGTTTAAGCCTAATATTACACCGTACGCAATTCTTTGCACTTTTACATGTCGTACTCTATGTGAGTTTTACCTTTAGATACGTTCACAGAAATTCTGCTGAAAGCAACAGATATTTTGATGAATTTACTCTTAAAATGTAACATTTGTTACCTCATTTTATGTTCTCTGTCAATTTTACTTTTGGCTGTTAACATTGATGTGTTTTAATTCTTTCCTGATCTTCAGTTAGAAATGATTTCTTGATAAATTTTCAGCAATTGTGTCACAATCATTTGTTTTCCTCAGGCATCATCGCACATTAATGATGTGCAACAGGCTGACAGTATGTGTTGGCATTGAAAAGCTGCTAATAGTGCAGTTAATGAAACAAACAAAACAAAACCACTGCACAAAATGATCTATATGCTATATATTTTTGAAAAAGATAACCTAGAATGAGTTCAGGGAAATAATCTAATCTCAGGGCTCAGATGTCAAACATGAGCCAGTTGAACTATACGCTTGCAATTTGTGTGGTCAGAATGAATGTCTTGTTTAGCTTATTGCCTTGCAATTACTCCCAGGAATCTATTATTCTGTATATGATAATTGTTCAATGTACTGAATCCTAGAATGCTATCATACTCTAAAATCACAAGGTACGCTTTCCCTATTATGAACATATATCTTGACCATACCATTCTGAATAATAAAATGTTCAAATTTTGAAATAATGCTCCACACATATCTAATTAATACAATTGTACAAATATGCTTTATTCTCTATTTTAATGTTTTACCTATAGTAGTTGGTATGACCAAGATGGAAGGAGTGTACTGGCTTTTTCTGGTCTCACTCCTGCATGAGTCACAGCACAAAATTAATTGTTTTACCCAGTTCCCCATATGGCCTATTGTATGTTTTCTCTATAGTAGTCTTAGAATAAAAAAATTCATCAACCAAGTTTTTAAAATAAACATAAAGTAATTGACACAAGGACAGAAATTGCTGGGAAAACTCAGCAGGCCTGGTAGCATCTGTGGAGAGAACACAGAATTAAAGTTTCAGGTCGAGTGACCCTTCTTCATGAGGGTTATGGGTAGGGTTAACGGTAGTTGTCTTTTCAGGATGGAGAATTTCAAGTCTAGGGGGCACATTTTTAAGGTGAGAGGAGAGAGATTTAAAAAAGATATGAAGGGCAAATTTTTTGCAAGAGAGTGGTTCATGTGCAGAGTGAACTTCCTGAGGAAGTGGTGGATGTGGGCACAATTTCACTGTTTATAAGACATTTGGATAAATATAAGAATAGGAAAGGGTTGGAGGGATATGGACCAGGAGCAGGCAGGTGGGACTAGTTTAGTTTGGGATTATGTTTGGCATGGACTGGTTGGACCGAAGGGTCTGTTTCTGTGCTGAATGAATCTATGACATTGTAAAACAAAAATTATTTCATGAAGAGGCAACACTATTTAACACACAGAGCTTAGAAGATGAAAGAATAAATGTTAACACTCTAAATAACCCAACATACATATTTCAAGTAAAGGGGAAAATTGATTTGTTTCTCTTCAGAGATTAACTTTGGGAAAAGTAACATCTTGGTCAATACTGGTTATTTCTTGAAGGAAAAAAGGGCAAGATGTGGAATGTTCAGATGGCTGTCATTCTGGTATTCTGTCACGCATGCATAAGTCACTAGATGTGCAGTTTGCTCTGAGAAATTGGCAGCTCAGGAAACACAGTAAGGAGAAGTCTTCCAGGCATGCATCAAGAAGACAGTCAGGTTTCACACTGGACTCACAGCAAGAGTGTTTCAGAAAGGCAATTTGGGCAGCTTTTTCCTCAGCAGGCTTTCCTCTAACTGAAAATCAACCAATCTTCAAGGCATGTAAAACACTATTCAAACAAAGAACTCATTGTCTCCCAGTCATAAACCCTAGCTAGGTGGTGTCCAGCAAACACACCCAAAACAACTAAAATCATGTGATTTTGAAGAAATTCCCTGTTAAAATTAGTTCAAATGTCCAAAGTAACCTTAAAAATTTCTAGGGATTCAAAAACATGAAATAAATTTTCAAACAATCCTTTGAAAAGCAATACCTAAAAAGAAATCAAAATTTGCATTATATTTTAGCACCATCACCTTTGGAAAAATGTAACACTATTTTCAAATGCATTTCCTTACAAAGTGTAGACAAAAGTAAGATGTATATATATTTGAAAAATGTATTAGGAAATAAGAACTCACTCATTCTTATTCACCCTTTGCAAGTAACCAATACAGTTATTGCTGTTACCTTCTTGAAATAATTCAATAATTTGAATTAAGCTATATTCCTGACAAAGCATCAGCAATTACATTGTTCTTCCTCACAGTCTGAACAATATTTATTTGATAAGGCTGTAATAACAAACTTTACTGAAACAGTCTCCCATTTTTATTTTGAAGTTTTTCACGAAGTCTAAGGGATTATGATCAGTATATATGTATACTCAGTGGAATTTAGAAGAGTGAGAGGCAACCTTCTGGAAACTTAAAAGATTCTTAGGGTCTTGACAGAGTAGATGTGGAAAGTTGTTTATCATTTCGGGAAAGTCTGGGACCACCATAATCTCAGAATGAGGAATTGCACATTTAAGACACCTCATCTGTTTTATTATCTCTTCAAGCAATATGAAAAGTGCTTTTATGTCCTTTTGATCAAATGTTGGAAGGATTTGCACAAATGTAAATATCTACTCACTGGGTCTTTGATTGAAATCAGATCCTTCCCTGCTGGAACATTCCTTAAGGTCTGAGGTATTTTTTTGTCTCCATTCCAGCTTTCTAAGATGGTATTCTCTTTGTCGCTCCTTTTCTCTCTTCTGATTTGTTTAATTTTCCTATTCTCTTTCCCTTTGCAATTCTAATTCATAAAATCATAGAATCCCTACAGTGTGGAAAGAGGCTATTTGGCCCATTGAGTTGCATCAACCCTCCAAATAGCATCCCAGTCAGGCCCAGTCCCCAACACAATTCCCACAGCCCCACATTTACCATGCCTAATCCCCCTAGCCTGCACATCCTTGGGCAATATGGGACAATTTAGCATGGCCAATCCACCTAACTTGCACATTGTTAGACTGTGGAAAGAAACCGGAGCATCCAGCGAAAACCCACGCAGACATGGGGAGAAGTGTAAACTCCACACAGGAGTTTTAGCCTTATAAACTGTCTTTTATTTTCCTTTCCTTTGTTTCTCTGCTTCCACTCTTCTAACCTCTGCTTTTCTCATTTCTTATTTGTGTTCAAGTTTTCTCCTTTGCTTTTCTTGTTCAACCTTCTATATCTGCAGCTGGATTCTGGCTAATTCAATTGAATTACCATCTGAATTCAATTGAAATTACCGCTTCGTTCTTCCAAGTTCAAATTCTGTGCTATTATCACAATTATGTGTGCTTTCTTAGTCCCTGCTTTTAATTCTAAGTACCAACTGTTTACCAATCTAATAGCTTAGTCTTATCAAATTCTTGTAAATCACTCAGGGATAATTCTTTCATCTCCAAAAATGTAATAGCAACTGTCATAGCCATTTTGGTTCAGTACTACACAAGAAACATGGCATCATTCCTTTTCTAATTATCGTTACCCCACTTGCAATTCCATTTTGTCAGCACTAGTTATAGCGCCGAGAGCCCCAGTTTTATGTTATGACTGAGTTGGAAGGAGTGCTTTGGGTCTCTCTAGTCAGTTGTGATCGAAGGGCAGAGCATCTCAATAGGCCAAACAGCCTAATTCTGCTCCTATATCATATGGTCCATTCCCATCCCTCTGTAAGTAACAATGTAAATTTATACGTTTTACCCAGTCCCTGATATAGTCACTAAAATGTTTTCTCTATAGTCGACTTGGTATAAGAATGTCCAATAAACATGGTTCTTTTAAAATCACAAATTATTGATTTATTGTAAAATAAACCTTAGTGAAGATGCAAAACTAATTAAACACAGAAGTTGCAATATGAAGTATAAATGTTTACCCTGAAAAATAACCAAACACACAGCAATTAAAAGAGAAAAAGAGCTTTATCTCTCTGCAGCGATTAACTTTAAGAAAAAGAAACAGCTCTGTCTAATGATGGTTATTTTGTGAAGGAAAAATAGGATAATGTGTGGATTGTTCAGATGTTGGTTGATCTGGCTTTCTGGCACACATAGACAGTTTACGAAACGTGCAGTCATCCCTGGGGTTTTGGCAGATGCAGCTTGTTCAGGAAACACTGTATTGAGAGGGTACTTATTCAAGAGGACAATCAAATTTGACACTGAACACACAGTAGGGTCTTTCTAAAAGCCAGAAAGATACGTTGGGCAGCCTTTCCCTCAGCAAATTTTTCCCCAACTGAAAACCAAACCATTTCCAGCTGCATACAAAACATAATTCAAACAGAAACTAGCCCTCTCCCAGTCATAAATTCCAGACTGGGAACCTCCAGAAAACAAGTCCAGCATTTAGCTGAAGCCACATTGTTTCTAAGAAATTCATTGATAAAACAAAATTCCAAAGTCAAAATGACCATTTTTTAAAAAAAACTAGGTATCCACAAAACTTGAAAAAAATTGTCTACAATCCATCAAAATGTAAGTTCTCAAAAAAACATAAGAAGCCTTCATAATGGAGATGTAAGGAGTCAAGACCGAGATGGCTTTTGAGCAAAGCAGTGATACAGAATTCGAAATAATTGGTTCGGAGAATGCAATGTATTTATTGTTACAAATATTCTATCTGTTTTCTTTGCATGAACAGTTGAGAAGAAAACCCTACATCAATTTGACAAGCAGATAAGTAGAATTATTTGGAGCTATCATTTTCCTTGATAGTGTAGGCTGAGGAGCTGGAGTTCCAATTTTTAGGCACTCCAGTGTCACCATTGGTAGGAGAGTAGAATTACAGGATGGCAAATCTACATAAGTAGTTTTCAATGTTAACGTGAATGCAGGTATTTATGAAGGAGGAAAGAGTTGTGACAGAACTGTGACAAGTAAGAGACAACAGATGTACAAATTTGTAGACAGGAAACGTGTGCAGGCATGAGATTATTTATATACAATGTACAGATAAAAAAGACCCTGGATTTGAGTTCAAGATATGCTGTATTCTTACAGTTCAGATGGTGATTATAAATAATTCAATAGCTTTGAAAATATATTTTAACAGGGAAATGTACCATATTAGTCAGACAATAGAAGCTTTCAGTTATTTCTTTTTATTTGTTGATGGGATGTTGATGTTGAAATAACTCCACAGAGGCTGCTATCCCGTCAGCAAATGACTCTTTATTTACACATGCACAGTACTTGATGCTGATCTGGCATCCTCAGAGCCAGCTTTCAGAATGAACAGAACCTCTGACACTCCTGTTTAAATTTACCAGCCAGGGCTCCCTGATTGGACCCAGGTTAACAGCCCCAGTCAGGGCACTTAGTGAGGTCCACTTGGCTAACTGCATTACAATCACTGCTGGTGTCACTGGCCAATGGGTATTTATTGTCCATTCCTAATTGCCCAGCGGATAGTTAAGAGCTAAGCACAATACTGTGGGTGCAGAGTCATAGATAAGCCAGGTAAGGATGGCAAATTGCCATCCCTAAAGGACATTATTGAACTAAATGGGTTATTATGACAATCAATTGGTTACATAGTTGCCATTTATCATTTTATATTTATAAAATGATGAAATCTGGTTGTTTGTTTAGTCTGAGCCTTATCACACATGGGAAATTGCACCTGATATTGGCATTGATAGTCACTGCTAATGGCAATATCCAAATATACCCTGATGTTTATAAATGCATCCCCGCAAACACAAAGGAAATTGTAACTTTGTGTTACAGTATTAAACAACAAGTAATACCAAGAAGTCCTACATGATTGGAATTGAAACGTATTAGATAGAATTTTGTAGGAGCTGGGACAACATGGACATTGATGAGAAATGTGGCAGAATCACCTGAGAAGTACAAGAAGCTCTATCGCAACCTCAGGAACAATTCGTAGCACCTTTTAGCTAGTTTCCAAACATCAAGACAAGATTTTCATTATGCAGTGACAAGTTGCAACTAAGGAGTTTGATGCTTGTTAACAAACTGATCAACTGCATCTCTTCCCTCATTAATACGCAGCTTTTTATTGTATCACCCATGGTGAGCAAATAAGAAATATTGACATAGAAGTCAGAGTGAGTATGTGGTGACTTCAGCATGCCACTAGCTGCAAACAGCCTCCATACTGGTCACTGCAGAGCAGCATCCCAGGGAATGACCCATAGGTACTAGCTGTGTGCACCTTTTGTCCACTGACATTGGCAACTGATAAATGCCAACTCCTCAAGAGGATCCCCAAGGCACCTCTCCAAACCACTTGCAGGAAGCCTAGGAAGTTGACACCTGTATTTCAGGGTGTACCAGCAACTAGCACTGAAAGGCTTCTACAAGGATATTTTGCATGCAGAAGTAGGCAACTAGCTCACACATTGTATGAGGCTGCATCTCAAATGCTACTCACTTGCTGTCTTATTCACTTGCAATTTTCTGCATAATTGCAGCAGAATGCCATACTGTGCTATGCCTGTTAGTGAATGGCTCTTTCTCCAGAGGCAATCTGTAAAGGCTATCAGTGCTGCAGAATTGACATGCTACTTTGTGGAAACACACTGTTAAGCTGCCTTCGTGCTTGTCAATAATTATCTGTCTGCGGGGATAGGGTGGGCTCTTTACCAAAAGGGTTTGGGCAATCAAGGCAGGGGTCAGAATCAGAGGCATGTGTTGATGTGGGAACAAGGACAGTGATGGGTGAAATTCTAGTTATGAGCAATGGTACAGTATCAGATACCATAAGGGTATATTATTGGCAGTGATCGCAGTGGACATCAACAAGATGTAATGTTGGGGCTCAGGGACAAGGAGGAAAGTTGAAGGCAAACTTCAATGTGGCAAATTTCCACATGAGTAGTCTGAGTAGCGCTAGACAAAAGGGGTCAAGCAGACTCTTGGGGACATGGTAACCTGACGACTAAACGGAACTTAGTTCTGAAAGTGTCCACCGTAAGCTGTGTTGCTGGCATTGCTGTACATTAGACACTAAGTGCAACTTGTAAATGGCTGGAGCAGCACCCAGGGTGGATGGTGTGAGTGTCAGTCTGATGGGTGAAAGCACAGGCTCCATATCTGCCGTACACTAGAACATCGAAGAGGCAACACATTAAGCATGTGCTTGCAAAATGCAGCTACACTTAATTTGTAATAATTTTATTGTCTATGTGCAGTGCTGGTTAAAGTGATTTACACGATGCCATTGGCCTGTGCAAATTGAATATTGGCATCTCACTTATGCAAAAGTTAGTGGTAATGACTTAAAAAGATGAGGCAAATGCTGGTCAAAAGCAAATTCATAACTTGTGAAACTTGCAAAGGTGGTGTGGAAGACAAAGCCGGTTGGTTCATCATCTGTCTTCCAAATATTATGATGGATTCTGCGGAATGCATTGATAAGTTTCATTATTGATATGAACCTGAGATGGGAAGTGGAGTCAGAGTGCAGCAAGAAGTCCGAACTTGATGTAATGTGCTGGTCACTCAGCCAGCACACCACCTTCACCAAGTCAGTGCACATGCTGAGGCTGCAGCTAACACAGCCCTCATTATTGGGATGCTGCATGCCTCACCATGTGGAGGAATGTGTGCAGCTCTCATCTACAGGGTATGCCACCAATGACTGATAACAGAGCTAAGAATTTCTTCTACTCCTAATGTTCTCAATGTTGACCATAATAAAGAAATATGAGTGACACAGCTCTTGGAGGAATGGTGGTTGCATGATTGCCTTGCTAAGAAGGCAAAGGCGGATGCAGGAGGACCAGGACTGATGGCAAGCCTAGGAGCAGCAGCAAGCCGCCGCAGAGTCTGAGGAGGAGCACCCAGCTCAGGAAGAGGAGTAGGGGCCATGGTGGGTGAAGCAGAGATTTGTGCCTGAGGACAAATAAGGTGCAGTGTCAAGACATGTTCATTATATTCCAGGACACTGTGAGGGAATTACGCCAGATGTTAGAATGAGAACTGTGGGCTTCAGGAGTGGGAGGCATCATCTCCTGGTGTCTGTGAGAACCACTGCAGGGCTAAACATCTATGCATCTGACTCCTGCCAGGGAGTGACTGGTTACTTGTATGGGATCTCTCAATCATGCACGTATAAAGGCATCAGGGCAGTGCCTGATTGATCTGTGAAAGATATTGAACGATTTTATTATTTTTATTTTATTGTCACATATATCTAGGAAGAAACGGTGAAAAGTGTTTTGTTGCTACAATCCTGCGCCATTTTGAGTGACAAAATGAATAAAAAGAAATTACTTAAATAGACTTCATCTTCGGTTCAAATTGGGTCTCAAGCAGGGATCCTGGGTTTCTGCAAGGTATCTGCAAGTTGTTCCAAGCCTGGAGGAATCCTTGCTCCAGGTACAGCAATGACACTGCCAATGCCCCCTGAGACCTCTGCTCCACTGCTGCTTTCCACTCTAATTTGCCTTCGTTTTTGTCTTCACTGATAACTAGCAGTCCAACTTTGTTTTCGGCGAATGTGTTAAAATTCAAAACGGTTTGTGTCTTTCAATTGAAGACAGTTTAGCAATGTCAATACGTAAATATAAACATTTTACAATGTGCTACTGTGCATGTAGTATGTTTGGACTATCTATTTCATTTCTAGAATTATCGTAGTTGCCTCCACTGATCAACTGGAAAGTGCATTAAATGACATCGAGAATAATGAGCAGCGAATTGACAAATTGTCTTCTCAGCATCTCAGACTCTCCTGATCATTTTTCTCAAATGCGTGCTAATTTGACCAACTGATTGCAAAAGCAAGATTGTATCTATATCTATATCCATCACTCGTTCATTTTGTTTCCCCACAATAAGGTCAATGTGAGAGTCTTACGGGTAAGGCTGATGATATCAGGGCATTTTTAAGAACATGGGATTGAGACATCATAGCTATTACACAAACTTGGCTGAGAGATGGACAAGTCTGGCAGCTCAATGTTCTGGGTTTTACATGCTATAGGAAGGATAAGAAAGGGGGCAAGGTGGTGTTGTATTTTTGATTAAGGAATATATCACTGCTGTAACTAGCAAAAATACTTCTGAAAAATTGTCCAGTGAAAATATATGGATAGAAATTAGAAATAAGAATGGAAAGATCATATTAATGGGCCCCCAATAGTAAGAGGGAAGTTAAGAAACAAATATGTAGGGAGATCTCAGATATATGTAAGAATGATAAGGTTGTAATAAGGGGGATTTTAATTTTCCAGATATTGACTGGGACTACCACAGCGTTAAAGGTTTAGATGGTGAAGAATTTGTCAAATGTGTTCAAGAAAATTTTCTTTATCAGTAGATGGAATTTCCTACTAGAGAAGGAGCAAAATTAGACTTTCTTTTGGGCAATAAGTCAGGGCAGGTGACTGAAGTAAAAGTGGGGGAACACTTTGGGGGGGTGGGGTCTAGTGATCATAATTCTATTAGTGTCAATTGGCTATGGAAAAGCATAAGCCTTACATAAAAGTTAAAGTTTTTAGTTGGAGTAAGGTAAATATTAATGGTATGAGACAAGAACTTTCAAAAGCTGATTGGAGTAGGGTGTTCGCAGGTAAAAGGATGTCTGTCAAGTGGGAGGCTTTTAAGAGTATGATGACGAGAGTTCAGAGGCATTATGTTCCTGTTAGAGTGAAGGGTAAACATGGTAAGATTAAAGAACAATGGATGAATAAAGATACTAAAGTTCTAGTCAAGAATAAAAGAGAATCTTATTTTAGAAATAGACAACTTGGTTCAATTGAATCTCTTCATCAAGTGTAGGGGCATTCTTTGTGGGAAAATTCTCTTATCCATTATCAAGGATTCAGGGTAGACCATTTAGGACAGAGATGAGGAGACATTTCTTCACCCAAAGAGTAGTGAGCCTGTGAAATTCATTACCACAGGAAGTAGTTGATACCAAAACATTGAATAGGCAGCTAGATTTAGCACTTGGGGTGAATGGGATCAAAGGTTATGGGGAGAAAGCAGGATTAGGCTATTGAGCTGGATGATCAGCCATGATCGTGATGAATGGCGGAGCAGGCTCAAAGGACTGAGTGGCCTCCTCCTGCTCTTATCTTCTATGTTTCTATGTTTAAGAAAGAAAAAAGGGAGGTAAAGAGGGGGTATGAGACAGCATTGGCAGATAAGGTACAGGATAGTGATTTTGCAAATACATTAAGAGCAAGAGGGTAACTAGAAAGAGGGTAGGACCTCTTAAAGGTCAAGGATGTTGTCTTTGTGTTGAACCCCAGGAAATGGGAGAGATACTAAATGAATATTTTGCGTCAGTTTTTATTGTGGAGAAAGAAATGGAGTCTAGAGAATGCAGAGAAATAAACTTTGATGTTTTAAAAACAGTTCACATTACAAAAGAGGAAGTTCAGGAGGTCTTAGAGAATATAAAGGTGGATAAATCTCTGGTCCCTGGTGTAATGTATCCCAGACATCTTGGGAAGTAAAGAAGGAAATTGCAAGATCCTTTGCAGAAATATTTGCATCATCAGGAGGTGCCTGATGACGGGAGGGTGGCTAATGTTGTACCTTTATTTAAGAAAAGTTGTAAGGAGAAACAGGGGAACTATCGACCTGTGAGTCTGACTTTGGTTGTGGGTAAATTGTTGGAGGTGATTATGAAAGATAGGATTTATGGACATTTGAGAGGCAACATTGATTAGGGATAGTCAGCATGGTCTTGTGTGAGGAAAATTGTGTCTCACAAACTTGACTGAGTTTTTAAGGAAGTTACCAGAAAGATTGATGATAGCAGAGCAGTAGATGTTGTTTATTTGGATTTTAGTAAAACCTTCAACAAGGTTCTGCACAGTAGACTAATTAATAAAGTTAGGTCACATGGGATTCAGAGTGAGCTTGCCAATTGGATATATAATTGGCTTAATGGCAGGAGACAGAGAGTAATGGTGGAGGGTTGCTTTTTGGACTGGAGGCCCGTGACCAGAGATGTTCTACAGGCATAGGTTCTCGGCCTTCTTTTGTTTGTCATTTATATAAATGATTTGGATGAGAATGTAGAACACAGAACAAAGAATAATACAGCACAGGAACAGGCCCTTCAAGCCTGTGCCGACACATTTTGCCCTTCCAAACTGAAACTGTCTTCACTTACAGGATCCGTATCTCTCTATTCCTTTGCTATTCATGTACTCGTCCAGGTACTTCTTGAATGCTGCTATTGTATCTGATTTCACCACCTCCTCTGGCAACACATTCCAGACACTCACCACCCTTTGTGTGAAAAACGGGCCTCGCACATCTGCCCCCGCACCATGAACCTGTGTCTCCTAGTAATTGACCCCTCAACCCTGGGAAAAAGCCTCATACTTTCCATTCTATCCATATCATTCACAATCTAATAAATTTCTATCAGGTCGCGTCTTAACCTCCTGCATTCCAGTGAAAACAAACTCAGTTTATCCAACCTTTCTTCATAGCTAAAACCCTCATACCAGGCAACATCCTGGTAAATCTTTTCTGTACCATCTCCAAAGCATCCACATCCTTCTGGCAGTGTGGTGACCAGAACTGTATGCAATATTCCAAGTGTGTCCTAACTAAAGTTCTATAAAACTGCAGAATAACTTTCCTATCCTTATACTCAATGCCCCTTCCAAAGAAGGCAAGCATACCATAGGCTTTTTTTACGACCTTATTTACCTGTGCTGCCACCTTCAGTGATCTGTGTACATGCACATCCAGATCCCTCTGCATATCAATACTCCAAAAGGTTCTACCATTCACTGTATACTTTCCATCCGTACTCAACCTTCCAAAATGCATCACCTCACATTTATCCAGATTAAACTCCATCTGCCATTTTTCTGCCCATGACTCCAATTGATCTATCGTCTGACAATCTTGGCATGGTTAGTAAGTTTGTGGATGACACCATAATTGGTGGCATAGTAGACAGTGAAGAAGGTTTTCTGTGATTAAAAGTGATCTTGATCAAATGGGTTAATGGCCTGAAAAATGGCAGGTGGGGTTCAATCTGGATAAATGCGAAGTATTACATTTTGGTACAACAAATAAGGGTAGGTTTTATACAATTAATGGTAAGGCCTTGGATAGTGCTGTAGACCAGAGGGACCTAGGAGTGCAGTTAGATAATTCTTTGAAGTTTGTGTCACATTAGACAGAGTGGTTAAAAAGGCTGAAAGAACTGTGGATGCTGTAAATCAGGAACAAAAACAGAAGTAGCTGGAAAAGCTCAGCACGTCTAGCAGCATCTGCGAAGAAACAAATCAGAAATAGCATTGAGGATGATTGACTCTGGGTTTCCTATACATCCCATACATTGTGAGGGGAACTACAGCTGCAATTTCCTTGTGTATAAGTCATTTGGTAGCCACTGAATGTTGCTGCTGAAGTTGGGCTTGCATCTCTTATTCCTCAATTTATCTGTGCCTTCATTGCACCTCTTTGAATTATGACTTCATCTTCCAAAGTTACACTCTGAATCCCAGTTGTACAGCTTAGTTATGCAAACAATCATGCTGCATAGTACCTTCCATCAAAGCCAGATTGATTGTAACCATCAATTAACTCCTTTTACTCATACAGTAAATCCTTCAATACATTATCTTGCCACTACTTATATATTGATTTTACCTCCTTCACAATTATTCTTCTTTCTACATCCAAGAATGCTGCCTCTAAAAGACGTAAATTGTGTTCCCTAACTTCCCTATCATAGCAGTGGACCCGATAAACACCTTGATTTTCACTGAGCTCATCCCCCCAGGACTGATTGTGGCCCACCCCCAAAAGCCTTGACTGAGGGTGATGGGGGCCCTGACTAATCTTTGTGCATTTCCCTGAATGACTTACCACAAATTCCCTGACTGATTGCACTAGACCTGTAGAACTGACTGTGGCTCATTCCCCATACTGTAATAATTCAGATCTCCTAGAGGCTGACTAACTGTCCAGCTCCCAGGACCATATCAGATAATGCCCCTGGCATACTATGCTGAAACTGCCTAATTAAATGCTACATCCCTTGGCCTGATTGAAGACTTCTCCCCTTAGACTTTGAGACCATGCCATTTGATTGAAGCACATGCAGTGTGTTTGCTGTACCAGATGAACAAGGCGCAGTATTGCTGCAAACTGAGGATGTTCCAGGACACTGTCATTGAGGAGCAAGATGAGGATATTGAGCAGGAAGAACTTTACCTTCAGTATGTTTACAACAAGCAAGAGTACATGGTCATGAGCTGAAGAAAGGTCGTAACAACTCCTGAGAGGCTAAAGAGGAGGACTTTGCAGCGTCAACAAGATTGGGAGTGCCTTTTTCATGCTTTGTGCATGTGTTGATTTTGGGTTGTCCATCTGATTTTATTCCTCTTTGAATTTTTCACAGTGACTTAATGCAACTGAATAGCTTTCTTGGCCATATGAGTGCAATGAAAAGTCAGTCACATTGTCTGTGTCTAGTGTCATTTATTGACTAGACTAGGTGGGGAAGGCAGATTTCCTTCCCTAAATGGCATTAGTGGACCAGATTGGTTTTTATGAGATTCCGATCGTTTCATAGTTAACATTACTGATGCTAATTTTATCCCAGATTTATTTAATTAATCAAATTTAAATCCCCCAGCTGCCAAAGATTGGATTTGAACTCATATCTGGATCATTACTTAAGACATCTGGATTAGGAGTACAGTAACATAACTACAATACTACTGTACCAATGTCTTATTTAATTAAAATAATACACAGCATGTTCTTTTTGAAATTTTGAGTTAGGAATATGGATTTCTTTGTACATTATGTCAGTCATTAAGGCTAAATGTTGTGCCTTATTGACTGTGGCTGTATTCCTCATATCCAAAACTTTGGGAAAGATAATTTCCATTTCTTTAACTGAGGGAATACATGAAATCTGTCTCTCTTGAATAATAATCCTGTTTAGTATTTTGGAATTAATTTATTACACAGAATTTTTTTGATATGCAAAGGATTTTCTGTATTTAATTGAGTTACTAACAGTTTTCCTCAATAGGAAACATCCTAGGGCTAGTTCAAGCAGCTCAGAAACTTATCGTGAATCAAAAAAATGAAAGCATGCTTGGTCTTAATTTTCGATATGAAACCTGAATCATGGTGAAACTAGGGCCACGTAATGATGCTGATTCTTTGGATTTTAAGCAAAAATTGTAAAACCGCAAAGGGATAAAGGGTTTGCATTGTTCAAGCTTTGATATAATTGTTGATTACTGCTCCTTTGATGTTGGCTATTCAGCCACTGCACAACAAAATTCACCAAGTGCTTTCCCCTGTGTAGTGATGTGGGTGTCGTCACGTGATGAATTAATTTGACCTACTGATGGATGGTATGATTTTGCAATAGTAATTATGCTCAGTGTAATTTTCTAGAGTAACCACAATTGTATTTAAATAAGAATATCTTGAAATTCTATTTGATTCTCTCATCCCCCCTTAAGAGCCTCTGGAATTTGAGTGAGCATAGTATGACTTATTAATTTTATGCATAACTGTAGAGCTGACCATTGCTGATATCAAGGTCCATAAATTTCACACATGTACCTAGATATTACAGGTGCTGCGGTAGGTGCAGATTCTCAAAAATCACCATCCAGAACCCAAGGACAACAATTCATGTGGTGTGCTGAAATATGGAAGAGAAACTTAACTCACTATCCTGAAACCTATACAGTAGGAAGCCCTTGGTGAGAAAGCACCTTCTTTGGTCACTTATTTTCTGCTCAATGTCCATTTCTTTAGAATGTTTTCTTAAAAGTTCTGTTATTAGAATGTAAATATGAATATACATATAATTTATAAATATACATGATGATTATTTTTATTGTACATGTAGAAACAGTGCTAAAAACCAAATAGAAAACATACTAGAAGTAGGATATATTTTAGAAAATTGTGCTACTAGCTTAGAGGTTTGGCTCATATAGATGGATATCAGGAATTTTAGTTCTTTACTGTTGCAAACGCAGCAGAGCGCATACAATTTTCAATCCATTAATCTTAGTGAATGGAAAATCCTACAAGGACCACTAACTTCCATAGATGAATTGCCAATACCATGTGAGCATGCAAATTGCCAAAATTCTCCCAATAAAATAATCTTTAATTATTATGAATAAATTGAGCTTCCAGTTTAGTCAAATCCAACATGAAAGCTAAGTGATATCTGCACTTTATCAAATGACAGGTAAAGAGTTTTATATGCTACACAAACAGCAATTCTATTACCTAATTTAGGTAATAAGTTATTAAAAATAGGTTGCCTAAATTTAGAATTAAGATTATGACACAAAATAAATCAACAAAAACTAAAGTTATGTTAATTTAGGTATAACTATTGAATACAATTAATTCAAAAATATGATGCATAACAAGAATGTGACCTACTGTAGACGTAAAATTGTGTGAAAAGTAAATCATTTTATGTTTCTGTAGTATCTTAAAATCATTGAATATCTTAAAGCACACCACTATGCGGGTTGAACTTTTCACTTGGGAGTCGGTGTAAATGAAGTGATAATGGATCAGTTGCCTGTTAAATGCGCACAAAAAGAAAATCAGGGAAGATATATAATGGGAAGTTGATCTACAGCTGCCCATTTTATACCCTAGCATAGGTGAAAGCTGTGGTGATAATGCCTATTATAATGCAGGTAAACAAGACAAGTTATGCTGTGCCAAAGCAAAACTTGCTGCTATTCTTCAATTATACCATGTAGGCTTCAACATTCATGTGAATAATACTTTAAAATCTTTTTCTATAACCTAGCATTCTTCCAGTACTTCATTTTTAGAGTAACGGTGTGGTACTTAAACCCACAACATTTTGACCCATGAAAAATGAAAGTTCTACCCAATTTGACTCTTAGGGCGGTATCATAGAAGTAGTTGAATGATGTGGGCTACGACGGAACATGTAGTTGAATTGGTCAAGGTGATTGTCTTGACATAGAAATCGTCTTGCTGCAATTTCCCCTATTCTCACTAGGGAGTGGCCAGTTCTCAATTGACACTCTTGATTGTTTGTAAAATGATTTGTGAACAGAGCAATTCACCACAGGTTGCAATATTACAAAGTGGGTCATAAAACTAGCCATCGGGAAAACTTGACATGGAAATCATGGAGAGTGGGTATCTAGCAGGTTCAGCTCACTGCTTGCTCCAATTGACCTCCATGTTGCTCACAACCAAATTGGAGAGCAGAACATGATCCATGAGGCCCCTTTCACACATCCTTCCATCATGGACACTGACACCCAACTTTCAGAGATCTAAAGTCACCATTGTGACATCGATACAATGTTCTAGCATTTCAGCCTGCTATTCCACACTTATGAAGCAGGACACACAGCAGCCAGCAGAACACACTGTATTGGGTACAGTGGTAGCACTGGAAGAGGCACCCAGGCCACAGTATAGTTCAAGCTGCCTACTGCTCCCATGTTCTCTCCGATTGCATTCATGTAGTGCCTACTGGCATGAGGCCTCTTCTGAAGTACTGTGTGCAGTTCTGGTCACCCTGTTATATTATTAAACTGGAGTGGGTTTTGAAAATATTTACCAGGGTGTTGCAGGGAATGGAAGGTTTGAGTTATAAAAATAGGCTGGGACTTTTTTCACTGGAGCACAGGAGATTGAGGGGTGACCTTATAGAGGTTTATAAAATTATAAGGGGCAAGATAGGGTAAATCGCAAAGGTCTTTTCCCTAAGGTGGTGGTGGGGGGGTGGTTGGGGTTGGGAGGGGCAGGGTGGGTATATTTTTAAAATAAGAGAAGAAAGATTTAAAAAGGACATAAGGGGCAACTTTTTTACACAGAGAGAGTGTGGAATGAACTGCCAGAGAAAGTGGTGGATGCGAGTATAGTTACAAATGTTTAAAAGACTTTTAGATAAGTACATGAATAGGAAAGGTTTGGAGGGATATGGGCCAGGTGCAGGCAGGTGGGACTAGTTTAGTTTGAGAACATGATCAGAGAGGACTAATTGGACCGAAGGTTTGTTTCCATGCTGTTTGACTCTATGACTCTTGCCCTACTGTGCCTTCCATTGACAATTGACACTGTTACATAAGACAGGTAGACATGTTGTGTAGCAGTGCTCAGTCAAGGACACCCAACTCTTCTCACACATCAGTGAGCAATGCCAGGCTACCTCCTGTACCATATGGCAGCAGTATTTGCGTCAAGCTCAATGCTCCTGTAGCAAGCAATGGGACCTGTGTGAAAGTCTTAAGGGAGTTATCTGCATTGATTCCATGGACAGTCCATTGCAGTGAGTCAAGACAGCCTCCCATTCCAGCCCAGGCATTCATCATGACAGTCATCTGGTCAGGGTGGCTTTGCATAGCGGGTCTGTGCTTTTGTGCTTCAAGGAGCAGGTCATGGTCAATTCTTCACCTCCATAGAGGCCAGCAGGGGTGTGGGGTAAGTGTACCATTGTTGGGGGACATGTATGGCCACCAGTCAGGAATGTATACATGTATTGCCTGGGGCTGGCCGGTCAAGTCGACCAAAGGGATAAACCATGGCCGTCCTATTGCCACTATTCATTGATGCAAAGAGGGAAGGGCAGGTGGAGGTTAGCAGGGGAGAAAGTGAGGCAGGTTGGCTTGATTGATGACCTGGGAAAGTGTGAAAACTATGGGGTTGTCAGAATGGGTACCAAGTAGGGAAAGGGTGATTTTGTGGTCTCAGTGACAAGTGAAAGCCAGTGGCAGAAAATTGCTTGTGATCATTTCTGTCATGATGCACACAGTCATTGTGCAATGTCCAGAAGGACATCCTGAACAAATGCACTTGCAATGGGAGTAGTAAGTAAGCTGTGATGTTAGGGAAGGGGGTGCATCTCTAACTGGTCATTAGGCTTTCACAGTGGAAGAACACTGGCATCACACATGTTGATGATCCCTGGCTACCATGCAGCATTGAACCTGCCTGTATATTGCACTTCCCTAGCATCATCACTGCCTGAGACAGACACTCCCGTTGATGCAGCCAGCGGAGCAGTGAACAACGTTGAAGGGTGAGGGCCTAAGGTGTTGAACTGAGCCAGTGCCATGTACATACATTGCTCAATCTGCTCCCACATGATGTTATTGGTACACATTGTTTACCTTCCACCACAGCACATCCTTGGGGACCAAGGAGTAATGCAGCAGAGCGCAGCAAAGTATCTGAACCCTATACAGAGACATGGACAATAGTAAGAATGATGGAAATCAATCCTGTGGGCTCTATATGCCCTTATATAACCTTTCTTCTGTTCTCCCTCCTGCACAACTCAATGAGCTCCCCTATTGTGCAGATAGAGTAGAGGGAGGTTGTTCCAAAGTGGAGCCCATTGATCATGAAGGTTTGGTGGGGCATGAACTGGAGATGCTGAGGGTTCTTGCCTGAGGAAAGATGGTTCCTCCCGGCCTGAACTTCCAAGGATTGGAAGGATCGATGTGGAGGACCCATCCACCTCTGCAGTCTCCCAAGTGTACACTACCAAGAGATCCGTGTGGCCTCTCCTTCGGCTACATGCTTTCTTACACTGCCCTGTCTCTATGTGAAGATGAGGCCTGAACTGTGGCCAAGACTCCTTCCCCCGCATGTTGCCATGGCTTTGGTTTTGAGGCCCAATGTCTGTGGCGCTGGACTGCGAATGTGCATGACACTCCAGCATACCATGAGTGTTCTGGACTTGTCTCTCCATCTCTGCCATAACTGTCACTGGACTGACTACATCACTTCAGCTTCTCAGTTAGGGACCTGGGTTTGAATCCCACTAGGGTAAATGGTGAAATGTGAGTACAATTTTAAGAAAACTAGCCTAACAGCAGTCATGTAACCACTATCATAAAACCCTGCTTCACTAACGTTCTTTAAGGATGAAACTCGGCCATCTTTATCTGTCTAGTCTACCAGTAATGTGGTTGACTCTTAACTACCCTCTGGGCATTAGGGATGAACAGTAAAAGCTGCCTAGCCAGCAATGCCCAACTCCAAAGAATAAATTAAAATACAGTATATCAAATCTTTACAGTACAAGTACAATTCAGGCAATCAAAACAAACAGTTCTGAGGAAGAGTCACTGGACCCAAAACGTTAACCCTGTTTTCTCCTCCACAGATGCTGCCAGACCTGCTGAGCTTTTCCAGCAACTTTGTTTTTGTTCCAGATTTACAGCATCCGCAGTTCTTTTGGTTTTTAAACAAAACTTTTAACCACATAGCATTCTTTCTGGCACAATTCTAGATGACATTGTAAAAAACACTCTGCCGTCAGTCTTCCCCCTCTTCAAATCTACATCCATCATTCATTTCCTTCAAAAAACACAGCATGATTTCTCTATTCTTGTTAAGCACTGCCAAACCTTCAATCTCACTTTCCTTTCCAATGAAAGTTCTGGCACATCTCAGATTCATGCCCACCTTTTCAGTAACTTTCTGTTTGAATCTGATCAAGGACAACAAAGGAAGAGCAATAAGTGCTCGCTAAGCTAGCATTACCTACATCTCATGACTGAATAGAAAAACATCCTCTTATTGTCCACACCACCTAAAGAACTAAAGCAGCTACAGCCGATATCAGGAACAACATTATTCTCTGTGACTGTGACCGTGGTGCATTATTCCTTCTTGTCTCTTAAACTCTATGCAGTCATGAATATGATCATGCCACCCACCTCTGATATTATCTTTACTGCTTGCTCATCCATGAGAACAAATACTCAACCATGATGACCTCTTCGATCAAGGAAATCCAATTAGCTTCAGTAATGAACTTCAACACATTTTTTATCATACATTCCCATTTGCTGAGAATTAGAACCAGTCAAAACTCAACATGCTTACAAAATGAGACTACCAGTTCCTCAATTTGGGTTGTCCCAGTATGGAAAAAAATGGTTTATTAAATATTCTATGCCAGCCTCTGCAAGCTAAATTTCTATGGTATTTTTAAGATTGTGGTAAACTGCAAATATGAACTATCATCTATGTTTCAGGATTCAGTTTATTAGCACTTTAAACATTTGTATAACTTTGCTTGAAAATACTGGAATAGGTAAGAAAAATACCTTACAATTACTCTATTGCAGCCTCACCAGGTCAATAAATAGTAATACTTGCCAGCGAAACTTTAGTTCTATGTTGCTGATCAGTGGATGATAATTTCTTATTAACATAAGCATAAATTTGAGTGATTGGTTGCTGTCTAAAATAAATCTGCCATGATTTGGGAATTTGCTGGCTGTCACTGGAAAATTAATCCTGAATAATTTACATTGGATTGTTGTGCTTTAAATCAAAATATTGGAGAGAAATGCTGTGGTTTTATGTTATGTACTTGTATTTCTGAATCTCAAATGAGACAATGTGCAAATCTGTATTAAAAGTAAAAGTCAGTCATGTCATCTCTAATAGTTCAGACATATGAATTCCCTAGTAGTCTTCCCATTTATTGCTGTGTTAAATCATTTGTGCAACAACCGTCATTTGAAATTCAGAAACTAGCCCAGCACTGAGAGGCATTGAATGCAACTACAACCATTTAATAACGGAACCCCTGTGAAATACTTATTGGATAATTCATCTCTTCCTGAACCACATTGACAATTAATGCATTATGTGTTTTATATGGATTGTTATTAAAATTATCATTAGCAGTTAACACTACTCTCTCTCAACATTGGCAAGCAAATAATTAATATGTTAAACTTTTTTTTCTAATATGTATGTAACAGTCTTACAATTTGGAACTGTCTTTTAGAGTAACATTTGTACAAAGGCTTCTTTATGAACAATTTTTAAAAGAAAAATACTCTTAAAACAGCCTCAGTTCTCTCCAGACAGTATGCAAGCAAAGATTGTAATGACACAGAAAAGGCAACAGATTTAACTTAAAGAGAGATTTCCACTTCTGTGCACCAAAAACACAAACTAAAAAATGACTTACTTTCTCTTCAGGATGTTTTAGTTTAGGATTTGGATGCGCCCTCTGAAAATTTACCCAATAAAACTTTCTGCTTTTATGTGAACCATTTCTTTTCGTGGTAACCTCCATGGAGTATGTAATGATTGTAATGAGGTCAGCCAGGCGGACCTCATAGAATATGAGTTTCCTGATTGAGGCTGTAAATCTGTTCCAATCAGGGACCCCTGGCTGACAGATAAAAATAGAAGTGTCAGACATCCTGTTCACTCTGAGGGAGCTGGATCAGTGTCAAGGACTTTCCACATGTAAATAAAGGGTGACTTGGTGACAGGATACTGGTCTCTCTAGAGTTATTTCGGGGCAAATCCTGTCAATTTCATCCTCACAAGTAGTCCAGGGACGTGCATCCCAAATGATTTAAAAATGAGTTTGACAAAGCCACTCTTGGTAAGAAACAGAACATCAAACGACAGCAATAGATGCATGTATCTAAGCAGAAGGTCAGAGGTCAATATTACAACCATCCATAGCTGATAGCAAAAAGGATCTTGCTTTCAGATCCCAACTTTGAAAACAAGGATGTATTCTGTGCACAAGAGCTCCTGGATTGGATTTTGTAACTGTAATAATGGCAAAACTGTCAGCATTTTCCATTGTTACTCCTTTGAAACTGACACAAATTTCTGGAGTCTGCATGTGAATGATTAAAAGCAGAACTCCATAGGTTTCTGTCAGTAATGCTACTGTTCAATATAGGGTGCACTGTTGAAGTTCTGTTATGATACTAGCTAATGTTATTACTGGATGAGTCAGATCCCAGAATGAAATTCAGCTTGATCAACTTTTTTTTGGTTCTAATGAAGCAGATTCTCAGTGAAATATAAGCATGCAATGATGCAGATTTGGTTTTAATAATAACACAAGTTAATTATGCAGAAGAAATGAAGATGAAGTAGAATAAGACAATCTGTTTATACATAACAAATGTTGAAAGATTTTGAAACACATGGTAAAAATATAAACCAATTATTCCTAAAAGCACCCCTTTACAGTACTCACACCAGAGAGAATTCCCTTATCTATCGCCCAATAGGATTTAATTAAACTGTGGCTTCAACTGCAATTCTTGAGGATCTCATAGTCTTTTTCTGGGGCTTTTATACACTGAGTTTAAACTTTCTAAGCTTCAAATAACCCATCCAGGGTTTTAACCAAAACCCTTAGGTCTTGGACTTATGCTAAATTCCTTTCACTGAGGTCAGCTATTTTTAATAATTGTAAACCATCTTCTTCTTTTCTCAGGAACATCTACTTTACACATCCAACTTCAGCCAAGAAGCATGCAGAACTGCCAATCTGAAATTAAAAATCCTTTCTTTTCCAAGTAATGGGTGTGGCCCATGATCAAACAAAAAATTCAATTCCTTAACTTCTAATGCCTGACTCTGCCAATCTGGAGTCTAGCGCAACTGTTCCTTTGTTTACTTGTAAACTTCTCCCAATGTAAACAAAAATCTGTTAATTTCCTGGAAGTCTTTCTCTTACACTGTTTTAATTTCAAACTCACCATGGCTTCAGAAATACTTACAAGTTAATCATTAAACCCATTCAGGCACACAGAATCCCAATATGTCTCTAGTTTAAATTAAAAGATCCAAACTCAAAAATAAATTATATTAAAATACATATAAACCATACAATTTACATCACAATTCCACGAATGAAATCAAGTAGAAACATTAGAGGTGATGACTCCATGCCCTTTCAAGCCATTAGTCTTACTGCAAAAAAGGTTTGAAATGTTACACAGTTTTATATTGCAAAAACATATTTTATTCATAAAAAAATCTTTACATACATATTCATGTACTAGAATAGTTTTGTACAGGCTGCCCATTGAGAAAAACAAACCTTGAATCTGACATTCCCTGCAGTTGCAAAGTTCAAATGCATTTCTTATTCATGCAGGACACTATTTACGCATTTTTTGATATTAAACTGATAAGAACAGATTTTTATTATTGCAAAAATATACCTTATTTATAAAAAAATACTTTACACAGTTACTGAGGCAGTTCTGTACAGTCTTTGCACATGAAGAACAAACATTGGAATTTGGCATTCCCTGAAGTTGCAAACAAAAGGAAGCGTTTCTTAGTTATGCAGGACAGTATTTACATATATTTGAGGCACTGAGCGGGTCCAATAGCTGTACAGACCCCCATTGTACTTTAGCAGAAAGATCTTAAATGGTGGTTTTTCCCCACTGTACCTTGGCACAGCTGCCCCAGGCTTTAATGTGCCCCTCAGTACCTAGTCGTGGACCTTCGAATGTGCTGGTCTGCAACACTTAGTCAATATCAACTCCTTCCTCTGGAAAACCAACAAATTTCAGGCAGACCAAAGAGCATCTTTCACCGAGTTGGTGGCCCTCCAAGCGCTGTTGATGTTTGTCTTGGTGTGTATCCTGGGGAACAGACCATAGAGCATAGAGTCCTGTGTTACAGATTTGTTCAGGACAAACCTCAACAAAAATCACTGCATCTCTCTTCAGACTTCCTTTGCAAAGGTACGATCCTGCAGGACAAGTGTGACAGTCTCTACCCAAATCTCCCCCCACCCACCACCAGCCACTTTGAGGACAGCATACTGTGACGTAAATCATTCAGATGTAATTTAGGGTCTCACAGATAGTGCCCTTCTCACCACCAGCCAAGCAATATTTGGTGCTTGTTGGAAATTTCTGGTGCTGGGGCATTCTGCTAAATGACTCAGGGAACAACCTGACAGGATTGACCCTCTCCTTTTCCTGCAGGATCTTGAGGACGCCACTTGCTGACCACTTCCTGATGGACTTATGATCAAAGGTATTTTTCTTTGCACACTTCTCCATGAAGGACAAATCATACAGAACAGTCCAACTACTTGGAGCATTCTGTGGCAACGAGGCCAATCCCATCCTTCGCGAGACTGGGGACTGGTAGAACCACAATATGTGGTAATACTCGGCAATTGCGTACTGAAGGTCTACAACACAGCTTGATGCAGCTGGACACAAAAGTGGCCATCAGGATGAGGGCAGCATTGGATACATTCTTCCCCCGTTATTCAGAGTTTTGTATATGGTGTCCCTGTGGACCCAATTCATCTCAGACCCTCAGATGAAGTGGATGATGGCTCAGGTGACTGCAACAACACAGGTTCAGGAATGGGCCAAACCTGCGTGACATACAACAAGAGAGACAGTGCTTCACATCTGATGACCAGGCTTTTATCCACAATGGAGATGTTGTGGTCCTTCCAAAAGCCAAGTTTCTACCTCATTTTGGTGATAGGCTCCTCCCCAGTTTTTGTACGTGCCCCAGCCCCTCAGCACCTTCAGGAATCTGTCCTGACGGTGAAGGGGATAAGCGATCAGTCGGCCCAGTTCTCAAAGAACATGGCCTTGCTCTTGCTTTTATTTACTTTGGCTTCTGAGGCCAGTTTGAACTGGGGTCGCAGGTGCTCATGGGTCTGCGCACTGTCAGCAAATCCAGGCAGAAAAAGGTGACATCATCGATGTAAAGGGAGGCTTCGATCTACTGACCTCCACTCCCTGGAATAGTCGCCACTGTCAGGCTCATATCTTCCCCCCGGCTTGGTTATAATCTCTTCCATCAGGCAGAAGATAAAAAAGCTTAACCACACATGCTGACAGATTGAAGAACAACTTCTTTCGCACTGTTATCAGACTTCTGAATGGAACTCTCAAATTTTAACTTAAATGTTGACCTTGCTCTTTGTGTACTTTCTCTGCAGCCGTAACATTGTATTCCTCACTGTCTTCTATTACCCTAATGCACTTTGTATGTTATGATCTGCCTGTTCTGCGCGCAAAATAAAACTTTTCACTGTACCTAGGACATGTGACAATAATAAATCAAATCAAATCAAAATTTTTCACTGTACCTAGGACATGTGACAATAATAAATCAAATCAAATCAAAATCCTTCCTAATGAATTCAGCAAAAGGCTCATACCCATTGATTGAGACTGCACTATTGATATTGGTGGAGAGCTGTCGAATCCAATTGCAGATTCCCTCCCCGAAGCCCATTTTGGAGAGCACATCCTCATGTCGGTATGCGATATCTTGTTAAAGGCTTTCTCCATCCAGGCTGATGAGGCAGACGTCCACTCTCCTGTCCTGCACATGGGCGATTGTATCCCTGAGGAACATGAGGCTCTCAGAGATCATTCTTCTCGGTACAGCACAGGTTTGGTCGGGGTGAATCACTGATCCCAGAGTCTACCTGACCTGGTTGGCGAAGACCTTAGACAGGATTTTGTAATCTGCAATCAGCAGTTAAATTAATCGCCAATTTCTAATTTCCTCCCCTCTCCCTTCTGCTTGTAGATGAGGGTGATGATACCTTTCCTCGTGGATTTGCACATGCTACCTGCCAGAAGCATAACTGTCGTACACCCGCAACAGGTCCTAGCCAATCAAGTCCCACAGAGCTGATACAACTCAGCTGGTAAACTGTCGCATCCGGGACTTTGATTCTTTTCTAAGGACTCAAGGGCCTTGGTCAGCTCATCCAGAGATAGCGGCTGGTCTAGCCTCTGCCGCATGCTGTCGTCTAAGACCTCCATGATAGAGGACAGGAACAACTGGGAGGCTGTGCTGTCTGTGGACTTTGTGTCATACAGCCTGGCATAAAAGGATTTGCTGGTCCTCAGGATGTTAGATTGAAATGAAATTGCTGAGCCATCTTCTTCCTTCAGGCTGCTGAGCACAAAGCTCTCCCCATGCACCTTCTGGAACGCGAGCATGTCTCATCCTGCTGCCTGATGTGGACCCTGAACTGGAAGATCATCTTGGAGGATTCTGAGGCAAAGAACGAGGTTTGCTAGCACTTCACCTACTGAAGATTCTCTATGACATTGACCCCCACTGTCTGCAGCAGAAGTTGGTTCTGCATGCTTTTCTGGAGTTTGGACTGTTTCCCCGTCTCTCTCACCTTCTGAATACCTTTGAGGATAAAGAACATCTTGATATTCCCCTTGACTATTTCCCACCAGTCCGCTGCGACTCAAAGAGGGGCTTCACGGTTCTCCAACCTGTGTAATCCCTTTTGAGCTCCTCAGTGTATTCTGAAGTCAACAGTTTCACTTTCAGCTTCCACATTCCCTTGCCAGCATACCAGCATCCTATAGGTAACAGCTGGCCAGCAGGAGGCAGTGGTTGGAGAGGAGCACCAGCTTTAGGTGTTGCATGTTGGTGGAGCATGCGAGATACAAATAGGATGTGAATAGACCTTTCTGCCCACAGCCAGGTGTATCTAAACTGCTATCCACCCACGTCCTGGGAAACAGACCTTTTCTATTCAAAATATACTTTATTCATAAAAAAATCTTTTTATATATATATGCACATAGTCACAAATGCACATATCAAGGAAACAAACAAACATTGGAGTTTGACTCTATCCAAACAAACCAAAGGCATCTCAAGCATTTTTATATTTGTTTCAAATTTCCAGCATCTGTAGTTCTTTGTTTTATTACGGTGGAAGTAGCCAGGTAAGTAGATTTAAGTTCAAACTGAGTTTATGTTGATTTTCTCTACTTGGACATGAGAAAGATTGGAAAGGCAAAGGGCAGGGGGTTAATTTTGCGCAGATATTTTCTCTGAGCAATTGCTGACTGCAACTGGGTAAAGTGCTTGCACTGTGGAATCATAAATAAATAAATAAAATTTCTGTGATGATATTCAGTGCTTTTCTGCTCTAGCACAACAAAGTTGATTCATCTTTCAAAAACAAGGTTTTGGAGCAAACAGCAAAATATAATGCGTGGTAAATGGACCTTGGGCAAAAAAACATATTAACAAGAAATTTTAGTAAGTATTTTTCATCTGTTGATTTCAAGTTTTTTCACTAACTTCTGTCCTGTTGGAGAAAATAAGGGCAGAGTTTTATCAGTGGCACACCATTCCACTGTGGAACCAAAAGCATGTGCCACTTCTAGTGTCTTGGTTTTTTCTGTTACCCATGCAGTTAAAATTACCACTTAAAGCATCAGCACCATGCATGGAAATCTAATGGCATTCTTTGGTGGGGATGATTTTCAGTGGTGAAACTCAATGTCAGCTAACAAATACAAGTGACACCGAGAAAGCTGCCTGGTCAAACAGGACAGGTTCACATCATGGCCAAAATTTTCCTGGCCAAATCCATTGCCATAATCATAAGAGATATTGAAGGCCCAGAGGTGGCATGGGTCATTTTTCAAATTTAAACTTCACCTGTAAATAATTCTTTTTTTTGTTATTCATTCATGGGATGAGGGCATTGCTGACACAGCAGCATTTAATGCCCATCCCTAATTGCCCAGAGGGCAGTTGAGAGTCATCCACATTGCTGTGGGTCTGGAGTCACATGTAGGCCAGACCAGGTAAGGATGGCAGATTCCTTCCCTAAAGGACATTAGTGAACCAGATGGATTTTTCCTGACAATCAACAATGGATTCATGGTCATCATTTAGATTCTTAATTTCAGATATTTTATTGGATTCAAATTCCACCATCTGCTGTGGATGGATTCCATCCCAGGTCCCCAGAACCTTTTCTGGGTCTCTGGATTAACAGTCCAGCAATAATACCGGTAGGTCATTGCCTTCCCTATAATTCATTATACATTGGTTTTACTTTATTCATGTGTACACCATAATACATTTTCATGCTGACTTAGTCAGAGAACTAAATGTACTAGTACACCTTATGGTTGATACACATTGATGGTTACATGGGATTTGGGACATTTCTTTTATTGTGTAAGATACATTGTTGTGTTTTTTTTTAATGAACATTCATGTCAATGTCCAGCCTATGGGACATGGCTCAATTTGCAGACTAAGCTGGCTCTCCCTTATTTGTGTTGTCTTTTAGAATAAAAGTTCTATTTGTTCATAGGATTTGGGTGTTTCTGGCTAGGCCAGCATTGAACACCCATTCCTAATTGTCCTTAAGAAGGTGATGGTGAGATACCTTCTTGAACGACTGCAGTACTTTGGGTGTAGGGATGCCAACAGTACTGCAAGTAGGAGAGGTCCAGGACTTTGACTAGCAACTATGAAGAAACACGGATATAACTGGAAATCAGGATGGTGTGTAATTTGGAGGGGAACTTGCATGTGGTGGTGTTCCCATGCATCTACTGCCCTCCTCCTTCGAGGTGGTAAAGTTTTGAAAGGTGCTGTGAGACGAATCTTGGTGAGTTACTGCAGTGCATCTGCAGCTGGTATACATTGCTGCCACTGTGCAGCAGTGGTGAAAGGATTGAATGTTGAATGGTATATGGACTGACAATCAAGTGGGCAGCTTTGCCCAGGATGTGTCAGACTACTGGAGTGTTGTTAGAGCAGCACACCCAGACAAGTGAGAGTATTCCATTATACTTCTCACTTGTGGCTTGCAGATTTGGGAGACAGAAGGTGATTTGTTCACTGCAGAAATTCCTAGCCTTTGATCTGCTCTTGTAGCTGGTGTACATTTTATATGGCTAGTCCAAATGAGTTTCTGGTCAAAGATAACCTCCAAGATGTTGATAGTAGGCCATTCAGTGATGGTTACGCCAACTGAGTGTCAAGGGGTGATGGTTAGCTTCTTTCATGTAGGAGATGGTCATCACCTGGCACTTGTGAAGCACAAATGTTTCTTGCCACTCATCCGCCCAAGTCTGGATGTTAAATAGGTATGCTGCATATGCAATGGAGTAGGTGCACACCACTAATACCATCTCCATCCAGGCATACTGGGAGCAACTGAGGTCCACTGTCCTGACCATGATGTTTTTCACTGTGGTAAAGCCAGGACCTGGTTTAATGCCAATGATACCCACATCCACAATTTCTGTAAGCGGAAGAAAACAGCCATCATCATCTGGCACAGTCATTCACATATCCAGTGTAAGACAGCAATGTACCACCAACTGCAGGCTGTGGTCCAATGATGCATTTGTGACATGAAGAACATTTGGTGGGTGGAAAAGGTGCATCAGATTAAAGTTTATGGTGACAATCATGTCCTATACAACTTCTTCCTGGCTACCAAGATGATCTATGGACTACATTTGACCAGACAAAATCCCCACCATTCGGAAGGAGAATTTCAAACGTTTTCTCAATGGGAGGCCAGTCTGCTGTAATATTTGAGATCTGCAAGTTAATTATTTGTAAGTGGCTACTGCTGTTAACCCTGATCAGTTCTGCCCTCACAAACTGTCATAGGTAGGTGATGGGTTTTCTGGCCTTCAGCATGGTTTATACCTGATGAGTTAATACTTAGCTTAGCTCCTGTAATGTAACAGCCAGAGTCATGTAGTACTTAAATATCCAAAGGATGGTTATTACAACTATTAATATCTACATATATATTAGAATCACAGGCTCTTCCATATCTAATCTAGCATTGAGGAGTTCAGTTACAAACTGCAGCAACTTCCCTACTGTGTCATGCTGCTAGTTCTACCAATAAAATGGAGACTGAGATCATTATACCATTGGGTTAGATGTTAGAGTGGTGATATCATGACCATGTCTCTTAAATGTATATTACATACTTGCTATGAAACATCCAGTACTGGAGGAGACACAACGTTCCAAAACACCAATGGAAGATTCCCCCAGTGATCCATCAACCATTGATGAGCTTGAGCAGGCCATCTAATAGATGAAAATCAACAAAGCTCATGGGCCTGAAGGTATATTTAGTAAGGTCTACCATGCTAGCATCTTGCATCATAACTCCGTCAACTCCTTCTCCATCTTTGAGATGAAGGGGACACCACAGAAATTTCAAGAATGCGACCACTGTGACTATCTGCAGAAAGGGGGATAAATTTGATCGTGGAATCTATAGAATGAGTTCCCATGCAAGATCTTGGCCTGAACTGCTGCTATCCTGTTGCTAAGGAGTTTCTCCCATAAACCCAGTATGACTTCCAACCATCCTAGGGTACTACAGGCATGATCATCATGGCAAAAATGTTTGGAGCAAAATCTAGAAATGTTCCTCACCAAGGCATTAGATTTGACACATTATGAATCCATATGGATTGTCCTCCAGTACTTTGATTTTGTTTTTTCAATGAAGATTGACACCATCCTGAGACTTGGGTATAACCATATCTTTGTCATGGTTCTGAGAGGAGGATCTGAAATGAATTTCTCTTTAAAACGAAATTAGGATCAAACAAAATTTTGAGATTGTTTATCAGCTACCTGAACATCATCATCTATCATCCAAAATGACTGAGCACCCTGTGTCAGCATCCAATATTGTGTGGACAGGAAGGTTGTCAATCTTGGTCACTTCCAGGCACAAATAAAATTCATCAGCATGAATGCCTACACTCTTCAGTTTTGCATGACTGCTACATGATGGTTTACACAGCACAGGTCATGCAAAGCATGCTCAACTTTTTGAACACTTCATATATAATCTTCAGTGTATCCTTAAAAATCACTAAACTGAAAGTCCTCCCCCCAAACTTCCCCAGGACAGGTGAGTATTCCCACACCGTCGGTGTAGTCAGGGCAGCTCTGGAGCATGTGCAGCACTTCCACTTTCTCAGTAGGCTCTTCTCCTAAGGGACTACCATCGGCAATGAAGTCCAGCACGGAGTCAACTGTGCCAATGCTGCCTTCTTCAAGCGCTGACAGTGTGCCTTTGACAACAAGGACCTATGGAAGGCAATAAAAGTCCTGGCCTTTGCATTAAGGTCCTTGAATGTTTCCTCCTGTAATTCCTACATTTAATACTGTGGATCAAGAGAGGTTGCAAAACTAATGTCAATATTCTCCATGATGCTGCATGTACCAGCATCAAAGCTCTGTTCCTTTAGGACTGATGCCAATTGACAGGGCATTGTGCTGGATGTCCAAAAACTGCCTCCCTCAGCAGTTTCTCATCCTTGCTCTTCACTGGCCAACACTGAGAGGGCACCAAAGGAAATGGTGTAAGGATATGCTTAAAGTCACCCTACAGCCTGCAGTCATTGACACCCACTAACTGTGAAGAGAACATTGTTAACATCCTGGCTTGGCAGTTCCTGATCCTCTTCAAATCTTAACAACATGAAGTGGAATAGTGGTGGCAGAGGATGGAGATGAATGCCAACCTGGGGCTGCAAATTTCATTTCCCCATGCGGTGGAACCTCTGTATCCAAAAGTGGGCTCTTCATTCAGCTGAAAAATCATTTCATTTGACAGATGTCATCCTTAATTCCAAAGGTACCATCAACAATGCTGCACGTGGACATGCAATGGTTCAGTATGTGAAGTGTTGTGAATAGTGCTGAATATTGTTCTGTCATCAGCAAACATTCTCATTTCTGACCTATGATAGAGGGAAGGTCACTAATGAAGCATCAGAAGGTAGTTGGGCCTAAGACACTATCTTAAGGAACTTCTGCAGACAGGTCCTGGAGTTGAGATAATTGACCTCCAGGAACCTAAACCATCTTCCTTTGTGCTAGGTATGACTTCAGCAGTGGAGAGTTTTCCCCTGATTCCCATTGATACCAATTTTTTAGGGTTTCTTGATGCTACACTTGGTCAAAGGCTCCCTTGATGTCAACGGCAGTCCCTCTCACCTCACCTCTGGAATTCAGCTCTTTTGTCCTTGTTTGGACCAAGAATAAGATCAGGAGCCTGGTGGCCCTGGCAGAACTCAAATTGAGCATCAATGAGCAGGTACTTTTTTTGATAGCATTGTTGATTAACCCTATTACCACTTTTCTGAAAATAAAGAGTATATTGATGGAATGGAAATCAGCTAAGTTGGATTTATCCTGTTTTTTTGTGTACAGTTTTCCGCATTGTTGAGTAGATGCCTGTGTTGTACCTTTAATGGAACGGATGGCTAGGTGGCAACTTCTGGAGCAAAAGTCTTCATTACTATTGCTGGAATGTGGTCAGAGCTCATAGCCTTTGCAGCATCCAGTGTCTTCACCTGATTTTTGATATGGAATGAATCGAATCGAATTGGCTAAATATCGGCATCTGTGATGATAAGACATTAGGAGAAGGCCAAGAAGGATTGGCACTTGGCACTTTTGGCTGAAGATTACTGCAAATGCTTCAGCCTTTGCTTTTGCACTGAGGATATTTGTGAGGCTTCCACCTCCTGTCAGTTGTTCAGTTGTAAACGAACATTCATGACTAGATGTGGCAGGACTGCAGAGATTAGCTCTGAACCATTGGTTGTGGAATCACTTTGCCCTGTCCAGTGCATCTGCTTTTTGGCATACAAGCAGCCCTGTTTTGTAGCTTCACCAGGTTGACACTGTATTTTTATGTAGCCTGGGCTGCTCTTGGCACTCCTTCTACACTTTTATTGGATCAGGGTACTGCTAGAACGGGGGATATGCCAGATCAAGAGGTTCAAGTTGTGATTAAATACAATTCTGCCGCTGCTGATAGCCCAAAGTACCTGATGGATGCCTAGTTTTGATCTGTTTGAATTCTGTCCCAATTAGCGTGGTGCTAGTGCTACACAACATGATGAAGGGCATCCTTGACGTTAAGACAGGATTTTGTCTACATAAGGACTGTGCAATAGATACTCCCATCGATACTGTCATGGACAGATGCACAACTAGCAAGCAGATTGGTAAGGACAAGGTTAAGTAGATATTTCCCTCTTGTTGGTTCCCTCACCACTTGCTCCAGACTCAGTCTAAGAGATACAACATTTAGGACACAGTCTGCTCAGTCACTAACTGTGGCACTGTTAATAATGGTCATTGAAGTCCCCCATCCAGAGTACATTCTGTGCCCATGCCACCTCAGAGTTTCCTCCAAATGGTTTTCAACATGAAGGAGTACTGATTCATCAACTGGGTCTGGGGTTTGCAGTAGGTGGTAATCAGCAGGCATTCTCTTTGTCCATGTTTGACCTAATGCCTTTGTGTTATTCATGTCAATGTTGAGGAATCCTAGGGCAACACCATTTTAAAGGGAATTACCTGAAGTCACTGTCCGCAATAACAACTGAAATTTTGTGGGTGAACTTAAAACCTGTCAGGTTTGTGGTAGTTAAGAGCCACATATGAATATAATTTATATCATCTTTAAAGGTCCTCATGTTCTTATTTTGATTGACTATAACCCCCTACCACACTCTGTCCCGCCTCTTATCTATTCTTGTAGACTGATTCAGTTAAGTTTCTGGTCAATGGCAATCTTCAAGAATGTTGATAGTGGAAGATTTTATGATAGTAATGCCACTGAATTCCGGGGTGGCACACTGGCTTAGTAGTTAGCACTGTTATCTCATAGGGCCAGGGACCCGGGCTTAATTCCAGCCTTGGGCAGTGGTCTGTGTGGAGTTTGCACATTCTCCCCATGTCTGCATTGGCTTCCCTGGGTGCTCTTGTTTCCTCACACAGTCCAAAGATGTGCAGGCTAAGTGGATTGACCATGCTAAATTGCCCTTTGTGTCCAGAGATGAGCAGGCTAGATTGTTTAGCCATGAGGAGATTCAGGATTGCAGGGATAGTGTAGGGGCTGGGACTTGGTGGGATGCTCTTTTGAAGGTCAGCGTGGACTCGATGGGCTGAATGGCTATACTACACTATTCCACACTATAGGGATTCTATGATTGAATGGTATGGGAAGATGGCTTGATCCTCTCGTATTGGAAATAATCATTGTATGGCACTTATACAACATGTATCTTACAACATTCATGGTATTGACATCAAGTAGAAAATTATGATTTGAAATTTTTAGCCAACTAAATACTTCTATTGATGTGTGCTATATTAGCACATTAGCATGATACTAATTTAGTGTTCTGCATATTTTGATGATTAAAACAATATCTTAATTTTGATGAGTGGAGAAAAGAATGACAGAATGCAATATTAAACTACAATGTCAAAAAAGACAAAATTCAATACGACAAAATTTAAAATAATATTAAAAATCAATAAAACAGGCATGAAAGGAAATTATTCTGCTTTTGTAAGAATGTCACATTGGCTAAAACCCCAACCTCTAGATATTGTGAGTTTTCCCTTGGAACTGACAGTTGCAGCAATTAATTTGCATTAATAAAGCTCTATTGGATTATCATCTGAATTTATTTGAGCAGGCCAAAGATTTCCTGATAGCATCATTGTTCACAAACTGCTAGAAATATATATATTGGGTTAAAATAGTTTGGAGAAAAAAGTTTGACATGTATTTATAGCTTTATTCACATGACTTGAGCATGTGTTCTTAAAGTAAATATTATGCTCTACTTAAATTCAAAAAAATTTCTTGATTAAGTTAATGCATAGTCAATATTACAGTATTATGGATTTGGACCTTCATTTAACTGATACATCTTTTGTGCACTATTCTCAGCTATTCTACCATTTTGTTGAATAGCTTTTCAGTACATTTGTGTCAAACAAATACAAGCCAGTGAACTTCTCCAACAAGAGAATCTAACAGTCTCCCCCTAACATTCAATGGCATGACTGAAAGAACACATCAACATCTTGGGAGTAAACATTGAACGGAAACTTAACCAGACCAACCATATAAAAACTTGGCTAAAAGACCAGATGACAGATTGGGAATTCTGCAACAGATAGCTGAATCCCCGCCTGACTCCTGAAGGAGTAAGGTGGAATGCTTTCCATTTGCCTGGATGAAGGCCGTTCCAACAACACTCAAGAGGCTCAACACTATCCAGGACAAAGTAGTGTGCTTGATCAGCACCCCGCCCACACTTTGAGCATCACTCCTTCCACCATTGATGCACATTGGCAAGAGTGCATAACATGTCCAAGAGGAACTGCATCTAGGCATGGTACGGAGGCATTTAGGTGTTTTGGTGTATGGATCACTAAACGTTATCACAGCGCAGAATCAAGAAGACTAATGGGATGCTATCCTTTATTTTGAAAGAAATTGAACATAAAAGTAAAGATATTATGCTTCAATTCAATAGGTAATTGCTGTGGCTACATTTCAAATACTGGGACAGAAGTTGCTGGCAAAACTCAGCTGGTCTAACAGCGTCTGTGGAGAGAAAGCAGACATAACGTTTCAGGCACAGTGACCCTTCTTCAGAACAGAGATGCTGCCAGACCTCCTGAGTTTCTCCACCAATTTCTTTTTTTGTGTCAGATTTCCAACATCTGCAGTTTTCTGTTTCTTTGTTTCAAATATTGAGTGCAGTTTTGGTCTCCTTATTTAAGGAAGGATGTCACACTCTTGTAGGCCATTCAGTGGAAATATATGTGGTTGATACTCGGACTAAGCAGGTTGTCTTTCTGGACAGCTTGGACAGGCTACGTTTGTTTCCACTGAAGTTTACAAGAGGGTGTCTTGATTGACATAAGATCCTGAATGGTCTCAATATGGTGGATGTGGAAAGGGTGTTTTCTCTTGTGGGTCAATCCAGAACTAAGATTAGGGATCATCTCTCAGGACAGATATGCGTAGAATTTGTTTATCTCTCGGAGGATTATGTGAATTTGGATCATTCTGCCTCAGAAGACAGTAGAGGTTGAGGCCATTAAAATGTTTTAAGACCGGGATGGATAGATTCTTGATATTCAAAGGAATCAAGAGTTAGCAGAGGTAGATGGAAATGTGGAATTTGAAACACAGCTTAGCTATTATTGGCTGATTGAATATCAGTGTAGGCTTGAGGGGTCAAATGCTTTACTCCTGCACCTATTTTGTACGTCAGATGTTCAGAAGTGAAAACAAGCAGTCATGGAGAATTTCCAAATTGTCTAGGCATTTAATGTTCCTTCCCTTGTAATATTTGGACAAATTATATGGAGCGTTAAAAAAAATCAGAGCATGCTAATTTACACTGTCTGTTAATATAACTCTGGGGTTTCTCAATGCAGCAAGTTTCAGGGTTCAAGTCTGACTTCAGGGTTCAGTTCTGGAACAAAAATCAAATCTGACCCTCTTGTGCAGTATTGATGGAGTATTATACTGTTAGAGGTTCCATCTTTCAGATGAGACATTGAAACTAGGGTCTCATCCAACCTCTCTTAAGATCCCAGGGCATTATTTTGAACAAGAATAGAGAAGTTATACCTAGTGGCTTGGCCATTGTTTATCTCTCAGTCAGAATCACAAAAATAGATTATCAGATCATTGCTGTTTTTGGAAACTTCCTCTGAATAGATTGGCTGCTACATTTCCTACAAGAGTGACCAGACTTCAAGCATTCTTCGTTGGCTATAAATAAAGTGTTTTGAGTGATCTTGTGAGAAGATATAGATACAACTATTTCTTTTCAATCCAGAATTGCTGTTCGTCTCTACACACGTACAATAAAAATGACTGAATTGAAATGAGAATGTCTTTTGTTTCAAAGGACTTCAGATTTTATCTGCTGAATTTACTCTACAGCTGTACTGACAGCACACAGAGGTTTAACACCAATGCTGAATTTATAGTGCAAATCTGGAATCAGATTAGATCTTGACTCCAGAATAAGCATAGTGCTATTTCCTGGAAGACGCAGTATTACTCTCTTTGGTGTAGAATCAAGTCTGCCCTGAGTCTAGATTCACACTAACATAACATAGTATCTTAGTGGAAAGTGACACTACCATTGTGCGTAAATGCACACTAAGTAGACTTGAGGATCAAATGGGTTCACATTCAGTAATTCAAATGTTTCTGCAGCAGGGGAAAGGAACAATTTTCTGCTTTGTGCAAAACAAGAAAAATAGAAGCTTTTCTGATTATTCAGAACACCATGTTCTGTGGTACTGAATGATGTAAATTATGAAGAACTCAACTTTAATGAATCATGCAGTGTTTGTGACACTAAAGATACTATGTTTTAATGCTCCAAGCAAGGGAGGGGGAAAAATCAACTCTTGTTCTCAATTACTTACCAGTAGCCCCAGTAGCATTGAACTTATGTCAGCATTGAGTAAAGACAGGATCAGACCTGTCTATGGTGTTCCTCCTGTCTATGAAAGTTCACTGTCCAGGGTCGTGCATGAAGAATGGTTATTCATGGAAGATACTGGAGGACTGCCAACAATTATGAATTGGCATTCAGTGTGAGACATTGCCTGAAGGAAAAAAGATACAAAGGAAGAAGATTGGGAAAAGAGAAGAATACTTGGACAGTGTCATAGGTGAGTCTTGCAAAGAGCCCTCAATGTGAAGGACGTGATATTCAAAATTTTAACTTCTAATTGCTCAAGTACAACTTCAATTATTTGACACAAGTTAAGTAAATCTTTAAAGCACATTATTAGTAGTGAGTTCATCAGTACTGATGAAGGATGACAAATCAAAAAATACATTCTCACAGACAACAGAGGTTTGAGCTGTACTTTGAAAACATCGCCTTGAAACATATCGGATTCTTAAGGAGCTTGACATGGTAAATGCTGAGAGGATGTTTCCCATCATGGGAGAGTCTAGGACCAGAGGGCACAGTCTCAGAATGCAGGGGTGCCAATTTAAGACTGAAATGAGGAGGATTTTCTTCTCTCAGAGAATTATGAGTCTTTAGAACTATGTGCCTCTGAGAGCTGTGGGAGCAGAATCCTTGTATATATTTAAGGCTAAAATAAATGGATTCTTGATCACTGAATCAAGAATCAAGGTGAACCAGCACTGATGGGGAAAGGGCAGGAAAGTGGCTGAGAGGAATATCAGTACAGCCATGATCAAATTGAATGGCAGAGCAAGCTCGAAGGGCCAAATACCTCCTCCTGTCTCTATTTCTTGTGAGCTTATGGTTTTAACTGACAAACTAAACATGCAAGTTGTTACTAATCGGACAGAATAAACATTGCAGAAAATGTTCTCAGGTGTTAATACTCATTTTTCAGTGCCATGCAGGAGACTTTGGCAGTATTTGTGGTGGGTAAGGAAAATGTCATTGACTGATGTAAAGGCAGGGCTTGGACATTTTTCCTTCTTTGCACACTTTTCTTAGACTTGGAATTCCAACAACAACGGCTACCTGGCCAGCAAAAATGAGTGCAATTAGTCGGCACTTAATGGAGCAATTAGCTCCTTTGTAGAATTGGATTACAACTTTTGTGATGGTGCGCAGGACCCCCACTGTTTTAGGAGGTGGCTTCACAGTGGGACATCAGAGCCACAAGTCACATGAGACCTTCTGTTACATTACTGGCATAAAATCTCAGTATCTGCAGGTCTCCCCAAACTGAAGACATGTGACTACAGCCGGATTTCTTTAATAAACCAGCTCTTGCTACAATGTCAGCTGTTCCCTCGTACTGAAGGTGCCCCCCTGGCACCATTGACAGGCCTGGGGCTGCTGTTCCTACCACACTGAAACATGATTAGGGAAAAATATGTGTCACAGAATTTCAATAACAGTATGCAGAATGATACTGAAAATGATAGACTGCCCTTGCTCTGATTGTTGAAAGGAAGCAGTACTATGAGCAAGAACAATCAGTATTCCGTTGCCTGACATAGGTTCTGCATTCTATTATCAGTCACAAAAGTCTTGTACAGCAGTACCAGCTTTGCAAATTGCTGAGTGCACTGTACAGTATGTGATGGTGGAGAATCTGATTATTGCAAGTGACTTAGAGGGCATGGAGATTTGCAATAGCTGAATAACAGCACACCTCAAGCCATTTCATATTCTCATTACTAGTGTGGAAACTGTGATGAAAGAAAATCCAAAAACACTTCAGGGTACTTAGTTGACATTTTGAGCAGGCTTCTAGACTCCTCTGTCTGGCTGAAATGTGGGCATAAGTTCAAGCAGTTTGAAAAGCAATCACAAAATAATAAATTTGCCTCAGAGTGATCAATAATTGTCAGAAAGCAAGCTCACCATCCAAGCCAGAAGAGTAGGTGAGCCGTCAAACCAGGAAAGCCAATCAGAGACCTTCCTGCTTGAAAGGAGTGTCAGTCTGCAGTGAACAGTAAGTGAAGGAAAGGATGTTTCAAAATGGAAGCACTTTGTCTCTAACCTTTTGAAATCTAACTTGTGTGTGTGTGTGTTGTGAGTGGGGCGAAATGAAGGACTCTTTTTACAGAGTGCCCTGTAGCTGCTCCTACACCTAGGTAGCACTCCCCACCCCCTGGCTGTTCAGTCTGTCACCAGAAATCCACCTCCAGTCAGCAAACCCACTTCCCACTGCCTGTGGGAATCTAGAGATGGACTGGAAAATTCCTTTTAACCTTCCTTAATTGCTCTCAACATAGCCTTTAATCTTAAGGGCAGGTAACCACTATGTGGGCAGATAGTCCTCCTGCACCTCCACCAGTAAAATTCGTCAGTAAAATTGGCTCATGGGTAAAATAGAGGTAAAATGGAGCCATTTCTGAAGAAGGGTCCCAACCCGAAAGGTCAACTTTCTTGCTCTTCTGATGTTGCCTGGCCTGCTGTGCTCCTCCAGCTCCATACTGTGTTATCTCTGACTCCAGCATTGGTAGTTCTTGCTATCACTGAATGATTCTCGCCTTCCTGACTGCCTGCCACACACTATTTCATTACAATGTGAAAACAGGGATTTTGAATTTACTGTGTTGGCATTAAGTCCATCAGAAACTGGTCAGCACATAGCGTCCTTGAGACACTGTGTGAAAAGGAGGGGGTGGACCTTGTCGCATGGTTGCCTGAGCAGACTGCCAAAGTTCTTTGGCAGAATGCCTCATCATTAGAACTTTCCAACAAGCATCAGGACATTGCTAGGATGGTGGTGAGAAGAGCACTACCTGTGAGATCCTTCATGTACCCTCAGACCCTCTTTGCCACCGCATGCTGCACTTGAAACAGCTGCGGGGGGATTGAGACTGTCACACACCTCCTTCTGGAATGTGTCTTTGCAAAACAAGTCTCAAAAAAGACGCAGTGGTTTTTGTTGAGATTCATTCCGAGCAGCTCCGTGATGCAGGACTCTGTGCTCTCTATCCCCCGGACGCACACCAAGACAAACATCGACTGCGTCTGGAGGACCATCAACTTGGTGAAAGCCCTCTTTGATCTGCCTGAAACTTGTTGGTCTTGGCCAGGTGTTGCCGACTGGCACATTCCAAGGTCCAGAACATGCAGAGGGATGCATTAAAGATTGGGGCAGCCACCGCCAAGGCACAGTGGCGAAAGACCACCATCTAAGGTCGTCTTACTGAAGTTAAATGTGGGTCTGTTCAGTTATTGGACCCTCCCAGTACCTCAAATTTATGTAATTATAGTCTTGTACGAGTAACAAATAGCTTGGGTTTGTTTGCTGGATAGATCAAACTCCAATGTTTGTTTGTTTCTTCAAATGCTATTGTGCAGAACAGAACTCCTTTTGTGACTGTGTATGTTTATAAAGATATTTTTATGAATAAAGCATATTTTTGAAATAAAAAAGCTGTGTGGACATTAACATTCAAAGTCAGGCCCCACCATTTTGTGCACAGTATGTTGATGTTCCATTGTAGTGTCATACCATCCACCCACAATGTAAGGATTCTAAATTAAGGCATTCAGTGTCTGAATTGGGTCATCATGACCATTCCTAAAGATTGACTTTGTACTCAAGTTGCAGTACCTTTAAGAATGTTTTTACAGCTACAAAAGGCAAACTACTCTGAGTAAAAGATTGAGTTTGATTACAGAAAAATTATATTTTGGAAGTAAAGGAAGAAGAAAATGTCTGTTCACCACACCAAAGCTGAAAGCCTTATCACCTCTGTTACAAATAAGCACTATATTGTATATTGCTTGGAGGATGTACCTTTTGAAGAATTGTAGAATAAGGAATTTATTCCAGGTTTTGTGTAAACGCAGAAATTGTTTATTTAAAAGAGATCATTGAAAGCTCACTGTGGACATTGGAGTTTTTTTTTAACAATTGATGATAACTACTTGTTTTTTGAACATTGACTGGCTTGGAGAGATTCTTGCTTTATCTGTTTCAGTTGGAGGAAGCCTGCTAAGAACAAGATGAGTTGAAGGGAAACTTATTGTAAACAATCCGCACAGCTGATCGCTCCAATTTCTGAATATACTTCCGGGTGAAACATTTTTGTTCTTTAGGAGAAGTGATTGAAAGAACATCTTAAGATTGTATTTCTTGAACATGCTGTGTCTGCATGATGTCAGACAACCATGCCTGATTATTGACTTGACCACATGTGCCAAAACATCAGCTCAATAGACTCTGGAATATTTTATGCTTTATCAATTTGGCTTTAAGAATAATCCATTAACCAAAGTCATTTTTCAGAAAGTCAGCCTTTGCAGAGAGTTTTTTTCCCTCTTTTCCAGAGAAGTGTGCACGTGTGTGTTTTGGGGATATTTAGAGGGAAAAGCATTTGTGATTCTCTATTACTGTTTGTGTTAACCAATTATTGCATCTTTACTGAATCAGTCCCGTTTGGATAATAAAGCCAAAATTGTGTTTCTTCAGAAAACTGGCTGATAGATATTTTTATGTAAAACCTGATATAATAACGAGTTTCAATGATCAACTAGGCAACTGGAAAATGTATTTTTATTTTATGTTGTAGGAGTACTGTTATGCATTCCTCCAACCTTGGTTCTAATACCCTCTATCTTTGTCAGCTTCAGTGACTCTCCATATGCTTGAGCCAGAATTACAATTCTTATCTTTGGCTCAGTGGTTAGCACTGCTGCCTCACACCCTCAGGCAACTGTCTGTGTGGAGTTTGCACGTTCTCCTCGTGTCTGCATGGGTTTCCTCCAGGTGCTCCGGTTTTCTCCCACAGTCCAAAGATGTGCAGGTTAGGTGGATTGGCCGTGCTAAATTGCCCATAGTGTTCAGGGATGTGTGGATTAGGGGGATAGGTCTGAGTGGGATGCTCTTTGTGTCAGTGTGGACTTGTTGGGCCGAAGGGTCTGTTTCCACACTTTAGGGATTCCATGATTCTATGAACAATGAGCTTCACCAAGGCAATACTGTCCCTGGATCTTTTCTGAACTCATAGCCTTCTTGACGGTACACAGCAAAAACTGCTTGTGGGCTTTCAACCCAGTCTCTGCTGTAATGAGTATTAACCACGCATCGGTTTCTTTCAAGCCCCCCAACTGAGCTCTTCCCTGAGCCTTCAATAAATAGAATTATTCAACTGCTCTAGGAATTCCCTGAAATCCAACTATGTGGAATTCATGTAGTTCAGTTGTCTAACTATTAATTGTGAACAGGCTTATTCTTAACACTCCACAGTTCCTAAGATTTCCCTGGGCCATCAATACAGGGCTTTCCAACTGCTCTTGGTCTTCACTGAGCCCCAACTACAGAACATGTATAGTTCAGTTGCTTTAGCAGGACAGCTAAAAGCATCCGGGCCTAACAGGAAGTCTGCTTTTCTCCGAGGTACTATTTTCTTATCTCACTGTCTATCACCTTTGAACTTCTCATCAGCGACCCCTGATATATCCTGAGCAACCTATTGGAACTGTTACAACAGGCCTTGCTCCTATTGTTAGGTAGGGTGGAATATGAGCAATATTTTTAGAACTGTCAAGTGTAGCAGTCATGCAACTGTCTGTATCCCTGAATTTTACTATGTTCACTCAGTGTGGGCTCCTGCAACACAAATTGACAGAAAACAAAGGAATTCATCACATAATTATCAATTTAATTGCATGCAAAAGACATATGTTAGCACAAATTGATACAAAAAAGAGGAATTCATCACACAATTATCAATTTAATTGCGTGCAAAGGCATATGCAACACATACTGGCAATCTCTGATTTATGAATGTTCAACTTACAAACACTTGTATTTACGGATGCAATCCCATTCAGGGGTGAAATTTTAAAGATCCAATACAGAAATTCTTCCAGTGCCTATGAATGGTAATTTTATATTGTCTTACCTCGTCTTCTGACTTGTGTACAAATCCACTTGTGAACAGATCCAAGAACAGAACCTACTCACAATCCAGGGACTGCCTGTTAATATTAAGTTTAATGACAAGGCAATTGAGCAGGTAATTGATGCTGCAAGTACACTGTTGTTAAATAGACATTTTGGCTTTGTGCAATGATTTGCACCTCAGACTTCCTGCCTTAAATATTCTAGTATTAGACTGAGATTGAGTAAAAATATTCCTAAGTTTGTGAATTTCTTTTTATTTTTCAGATAGTGTGTAAAGCTATCTAATAATATATATACTTGTGATTAAATTCTAAATCTCTTCCATCCAGCATTTGATACCAGAGGGCATTATAAAACAAATATATTTGATGTATGGTAACCAACTGTAAAAAATGAATACTCTGAAAACAAACTTATGAAATTTTCCAAATTATAATATATACATCAGAAAATTAAGTCGTGAATAATGGAAGTGTAAAAGGGTAGATAATAAATAATATTCACTTATTTTCTGTGGAGATTCGGAATAATAAGTAATGAAGTATGAAACAAATGCACAAATTATGACCATAGATTTATACAGCAGAGAAGGAAGCCATTTTGCTAATCACATGGGAGGCGATGGTCATTACCACTAGACTATTAATCCAGAGACTGAGGTAATGTTTTGCGGACGCAGATTTGAATCCTATCAAGACAGATGGTGGAATTTGAATTCAATTTTTTAAAGATTTGAAATTAAGAGTCCAATGATGAACATGAAACCATGTTGATTGTTGAGTAAACCCATATAGGTTCACTAATGTCCATTGGGGAAGGAAAGCTGCCATGCTTATCTGGTTTGTTCTACATTGAATTCCAGATTCACTGCAATGTGGTTGATTCTTGCCTGCCCCCTGGGCAATTAGAGATGGGCCTAGCCAGTGAGCAACATCCTGTGAACAAATAAAAAAATGTCTGTTGATTCTTTAAAAGAGCTGTTCAATTAGTTCCAAATTCCTTGCTCTTTCCCCAAAGTCCTCAACTATTTTCCTAAAATGATCACTAAAATTGTGGAGGATCTCATTAAGGTAAAATAACAATTGTGACATTGTTGTATTAATAATCATATTTCAGTATCTCTTAAAGAATAGGACCTACAATTAAGTCATCATAGAGAATGATTTTTCAATATTTCAGTTTTTCACAATCACCCAGCCTAACTTTTCATAAACTATAATCTCAATAAAAAGTTACAGGGTGAGTTGAATCCAGAAGCCTCGACATCATCCTATCCGCTTGATACTGACGGTTTGTTGGCAGCAATATTAGACGAGGGAAACCTGTACAGGAAGGGGTGCCAAGCAGAATGGAGATGCTAGGTATTTCTTGTAGTTTGTGCAATGTTTGGAGTTTGTTTTTCCAAGGTATCAGGTACTAGGGCTTACTGCCTTGGAGCAAACTAATGTTGCAGAAGGATCCAAAATGAGTGATTATGATGCTATGCCAGTAATCCAACACTGGCTTCAGGTGTGTGTAGAGGATACCTCTTGCAGCTCTTGCTTGTCTTAATATGAGGGGTGATGTAGATCTCGTCAGAAGTTTCAAGTGCTCCATCCCTGACATTTTGGGCCCCTTGGAGATCACCTTACATCCTAAAAGTAGATAGCTTAATTTAGCTCCCCAGTTCCTTAAGATATAAAATGTTTAGGTATAAATGTTTCATATTTTACCAAATATTATAATTAAACGACGGAATCCAGTTTTTGATGGCACTTCAGTGCCATTAAAATTGGAGAAATGGGTTTCACGCAGACATGCTTAGATTTAGATAATATCTTGATTAGATAGCATTCTCCATCCTGATCTTTTACGACAGTACTGGCGCAGGGAAACAGTTCTGGAGCAGAGGCCGGCGCAGGAAAGCAGTCCCGGAGAAAACTTACCTTAGAGCAGCTGAGAGCTGGTGCAGAGCAGACTGGAGGCTTGGAACGGAGCGGGGACAGTTGTTGGACTGGGGTCCGGCATGGGCAGTCAGACCACGTGCGGAAGCCCCTGCACTGAGCTACTGCAATGTAATGTTCAGGTGTAATTTGTTTATATGACTATAATGACTATCTTTTTAACCAAGCCTTATTTCTAACTTATTCTATGAATCACTAAAGTAACGCAACTATTTTTCTTTTTCATTCCTTTTTTTAAATCTAAGATTTGTACCTAGGTACTTTTACCTAAGATGGTGCCATTTTCACTGTTCTACAGTACATCTGTACTTAAGTACAAGAGACAATAAAGGATATTCTATTCTAATATTCTAAAATATACAATAGATAGTTCAAGAATACATCATATTCTAGAATGTTGGACTGGTAAAATAGATTTCTGTAGTTCAAGAATTTATTTTTTGATTGTTTTATGTACAGACTATGAAAAGTGACTTCTTAGAATTGGGAAAGGAAATAAATGAAATTTGCAAAACAGCAATCAGAGTCATAGTCAAAACCTACATTTCAATGATGTCAATCAGTGCTTTCACCAATTTTGGATTTTTTGGCATTTTACCCTTGTTTTATACGAGCGAATTTTTTTTGTTCAGTTAATCAGGGGTGTTACTGCTTTAGTGCAGCACATCTGTCAGTGACATTTTAATTTAATTCCTCAATATCATTTTGCTTTCAGAATTCTGTCCGATCAACAGTAGCTGCTGTGATGTAGAATCGCAAGATGCAATCCCAACTCCAGTTTTTAGATGGATAATGCAAAAATGGAAGTTGAAGGAGTGGAGGTGGCTGTCGGATGCCTGGAACTGTAGGAATAAAGTCCAGAGAGACAATAGTCTTTCCCATTTCAGTGATGCCTCTTCAGATGTGCTGCTGAGGGTCATGTGAAATAAGAGTGAGATACCCTTCTCTAGCAACGGAAGTAAGAAGCCAGCAGTTGAGACCGAGGAAGCGTGATTACACATAGCAAAGGAGGCTAGCAGCAAGAATGTAGTGTCATGTTCCAGGATTCAATGCAGAAGGTAATTTAGCATCCTAAGCATGTTAGGCAATATAAGTGCCATGGCAAATTGAGCTACAACCTAGTGTGCGAATCACCCCACCCTCACTCTAGCTTCTCAGGCCTATTCCATCACATCACTCCTCACATCCACTCACCTTGCAGCTGCAAACACAGAGGCATTTTTGCTTCTCAACAACTGTGTGATTAGTTCTCAGGTAACTGAACAGTGTGGAGCTGGAAACAAGTTATAGACAGTGAGAAATGTTTAGTTCTTCAACAGTTCAGGAGATGTCTAGCTGTTCTCTGCAGTCCAAACTCACTGTAAACCTGAAGGAAACCAGTTTACTTTCCTGGAACAGTTACTGTATACTGTGACTTCCAACTGAGAAGTCAGAGACCTTTTATAAGGGTACCTGCCACCTGTGCCTCTTACCAAACAGTGGAAGCATCAGGAGAAAGTTAATCAAAGCAATGTATTCGTCAGCAGAAAACTCGTAAGAGCCATCTCAACAACAGAACCTGGGAACAAAGACTGAACTGTCTTTCCAGTTTTTTCCTGTATGTCCATAATCTATTTTATCTTGTCTATTTGTCTCTGTAAATGTGAGAGTTTATAAAGGGATTAGAGTTTTAATTATTAATGTCATAGGGTGATGCTTTATAACTGTTTATCAGTTGTTAGAGTCTAATTATTTGTAATAAAGGATGGCACTGCTACCTCACAGCACTAGGGATCTAGGTTCGATTCCAGCCTTGGGCAACTGTCTTTGTTTGCACATTCTACCTATGTCTGCATGGGTTTCCTCTGGGTGCATCAGTTTCCTCCCACAGTCCAAAGATGTGCAGGTTAGGTGGATTGGCCATGCTAAATTGTCCATGGTGTCCAGGGATGTGCAGGCTAAGTGGATTAGCTATGGGAAATCCAGGGTTACGGGGATAGGGTGGGACGCTTTTCAGAGGGTTGGTGTGGACTCGATGAGGTGAATGACTTGCTTCCATTCTGTAGAAATTCTATGAAATTGTAATTCCTATTCAGTAAAGAATCCTGGTTGTGCTTCCTATCAATCTAGGTCTGAAAATCAGGTACATTGGAGAATGTTGCATTTTAAAAAAAAATTTATGATCACTCTGGGAATAGTGGGGCTCAAATTCCAGCTGTTGTAACATTGCACACTTCAGTGGGGCCAGCAAAACATTTGGTGACTCACACATCACAAGTGAGAGAGAGCAGAACCTGTCATCAGGACCAGTCCATGTCAGATGGCACAGCCCTCTCAAACCTCTGTTTAGGTGGACACGAATGCTGTATGTAGGGGCAACTGATGAAGAACAGGATTACCAGACAGCAACAGACAATATACAATATGCAACACCTCATCTTCACCATGGACATCCAGTCCCTATACATTTGCATTCCCCACGTGGATGGCCTAAAAAGCCTCCGCTTCTTCCTCTCCTGCAGGCCCGACCAGTCCCCCTCCACCAACACCCTTATTCGCCTAACCAAACTCATCCTTAACCTTAACAACTTCTCCTTCAACTCCTACCACTTCCTGTAGACGAAAGGAGTGGCCATGGGTACCTGCATGGGCCCAAGCTATGTCTGCCTCTTTGTAGGATACGTGGAATAGTCCGTCTTCCGCAGCTACATTGGCACCATCCCCCACCTCTTCCTCCGTTACATCGATGACTGTATCAGTGCTGCCTCGTGCTCTCACAAGGAGCTCGAACAGTTCATCCAGTTAGTAAACAGTGGAAGCATCAGGAGAAAGTTAATCAAAGCAATGTATTGGTCAGCAGAAAACTCGTAAGAGCCATCTCAACAACAGAACCTGGGAACAAAGACTGAACTGTCTTTCCAGTTTCTTCCTGTATGTCCATAATCTATTTTATCTTGTCTATTTGTCTCTGATGCTTCCAACAGTTTACTAACACCTTCCACCCCAACCTTAAGTTCACCTGCACCATCTCTGATACCTCTCTCTCCTTCCTGGACCTCTCTGTCTCCATCTCTGGTAACCACCTGGAAATTGATATCTATTTCAAACCCACCGACTCCCACAGCTACCTAGACTACACCTCCTGTCACCCACCTTCCTGCAAGAATGCTATCCCAATTCCTTCACCTTCGCCGCATCTGCTCCCAAGATGGGCGTTCCACTCCCGGACATCCGAGATGTCCTCGTTTTTCAAGGACCGCAATTTTCCCTCCACAGTGGCCAAAAACGCCCTTGACTGCATCTCTTGTGTTTCCCGCACCTCAGCCCTCACACCCCTTCCCCGCAATAACAACAAAGACAGAATTCCCCTTGTCCTCACGTATCACCCCATCAACCTCTGGATTCAATGCATCATTCTCTACCACTTCCACCATCTGCAATTTGACCCCACTACCAAGGATATATTTCCCTCCCCACCCTTATCTGCCTTCCAGAGGGACCGCTCTCTCTGCGACTCCCTCATCTGCTCCACACTCCCCACTAGCCCCACCACCCCTGGCACTTTTCCCTGCAACCGCAGGAGGTGCTACACCTGCCCCTACACCGCCCCCCTCGCCTCCATCCCAGGCCCCAAGAAAACCTTCCACATTAAACAGATGTTCACCTGCACATCCGCTAATGTGGTATATTGTATCCACTGTTCCTGATATGGTCTCCTCTACATTGGGGAAACCAAACGGAGGCTTGGAGACTGCTTTGTGGAGCACCTACGCTCGGTTCGTGACAAACACCTCCCAGTCACGAACCACTTCAACTCCCCATCCCACTCCTTGGATGACATGTCCATCCTAGGCCTCCTCCAGTCCTCCAGTGCCACAATGATGCCACCCGAAGGCTGGAAGAACAGCACCACATACTCCGCCTGGGAACCCTGCAGCCCAATGGTCTCAATGTGGACTTTACAAGCTTCAAAATCTCCCCACCCCCGACCTCATCCCAAGACCAGCCCCTCTCGTTCCTGCCTCCTTCACCTGTCCATCTTTTCTCCCACCTATCTGCTCCTCCCACCTCACTGACCAACCCTCACCCCCACCTCCTACCTACTAGCCTCATCCCCGCCTCCTTGATTGCTCCACCTGTCTGCTCCTCTATCCACCTTCTATCATCGCCTCCCCCTCTCTCTATTTATTTCAGAGCCCCCTTCCCCTCCCCCATTTCTGGAGAAGGGTCCAGACCCGAAACCCGAGTTTTCCTGCTCCTCTGATGCTGCCTGGCCTGCTGTGTTCATCCAGCTCCACACCTTGTTATATTATGCAATATACTGACAAGCTTTTAAAATAGAATCTCCATGATTGCAGAGAGATTGAAGCAGCCGCATCAACTGTGAGGGAGGTAATGTCACAAGCCACTGGGAAACAATGTCTTTTCCCACAGATAGAGATGCCAGTGCTACACACTGTCACAAACTCCAATCAAATGACTCCATGTGCATACCAAACATCACTGTGCAGACTGTGTGTGCTTTGTTAGGTTGGCAGAAACCTTAGCCTTGGCCATACAGGCAACACCCATTTGCACCAAACTGAAAAATGTAAAAGTTCCAAGAACGACCAGGAAGCCAATGTGTTAAACAGCAGGAGCTTTATTATGGAGGCGTTCACTCTACAAGGTTAGAGAGAGCTGTTTGTCATAAGGGAGATCTGTAGCTTGGGTTGCGGTTGGAGTTGTTGGTTGATTTGCCAAGCTGACTGGTTTTCATGCAAACGTTTCATTTCCCTTCTAGGTGACATCGTCAGTGCTGCGTAGCCTCCGTTGAAGTGTGGTTGTTCTGTCCTGCTCTGAATTTATATGGTCTAGTCTAACATGGTGGGCAGCCCAGGCCTCCAGGAATTCTCGTGCTTGTCTTTGTCTTGCTTGTCCTAGTACTGTAACTTTGTCCCAGTCACATTGATGTCCTTCTATGTCAGAATGTATTGAAACAAGGGAGAATTGGTTGTGCTGTTTTGCTGCGAGTTGGTGTTCATGTATCCTCGTGGCGAGTTTCGTGCCCGTCCCTCCTATTTAATGTTTCTCGCAGTTGGTGCATGGTATTTTGTATATCACATTTGTCCTGCTCATTGTGGGTATGGGGTCTTTTGTCTTTGAGAGTAACTGGTGAAGTGTGGCTGTTGGTTTGTATATAGGACAGATGGACAGGAAACTTGCCACCAGGATACATGAACACCAACTCGCAGTAAAACGGCATGACCAACTTTCCCTCATTTCAATACATGTTGAAATAGACCTGATCTACATACCACTACCTTACAAAACCAGAAACAAGACTGCCCACCATGACAGACTGGACCATATAAATTCAGGGCGGGACAGAATAACAGCGCTTCAACGGAGGCTACACAGCACTGATGATGTCACCTAGAAGGGAATCAAAACGTTTGCATGAAAACCAGTCAGCTTGGTGAACCAACCAACAACTCAAGCTGTTTGTCAGCCCAAAACAGCTGATGATGTCATCATTATATTGTATGGTCAGAGTCTTAAAGTGACAGTCCACCATACTTACACAAATGGATGACACGAACATACGAATAAGGAACAAGAGTAGCCACTTGGCCCTTTGAGCCTGCTTCTCCATTCAAAAGATCATGGCTGATCTGATTTTAACCTGGACTCTACATCCCAGTCTGCCCTTCATCTCCCCAATGTTGTGAGCACTGAATTCAGTAGACAAAGCAGGGAGATGAAGAGCAGACTGGGTGACAGCTTTGCAGAACACTTATGCTCTGTATGCAGGAATGGCCAATACCTCCGTCTCAGGCTTGCTACAGTGCTCCAGCAAACTCAAGCACAAGATGGAACAACACCTCATTTTCCCCCTTGGGAACTCTGCAACTGTCTGGTCTCAATATCAAGTTCAATAATTTTAGGGCCTGATCACCTTCTCCCATGTACTTACCCCAAACTGCATATACCAGGTCTTGTCATCACATGAGTTGCTACCACAAACAACCTACTATCAGCCACTAATAGTTCCCATTAGCAGCTCTTCATTCTCCCAGCCTGACTTTTACCCATTCATTTATCTGCCCAACTGTTTTTTTCTCTCTCTCTCTGGGCTCCATCTCCACCCATTGTTTACTCCTTCCACCTCTCCCCAAACCCCATGTTCAGCATATATACCAACCTTTTCCTAGTTACCGCCATTTCTGAAGAAGGGTCTCTGGACCCAAAATATTAACTCTGCTTTCTCTCCACAGATGCTGCCAGACCTGCTGAGTTTTTCCAGCATTTTCTGGTTTTTTTTCTGATTTCCAGCATCTGCCGTTCTTTGTATTTTTTTGTTTAGCATTCTATTCGCTTTCCTGATTTCCTGATTGCTTGTTGTACCTGCATACTAACCTTCTATGATTCATGCATTAGTACACCCATATTTCTTTGCATCTCAGAGCTCTGGTACATCTCACCATTTAGATAATCTACCTTTTTTTTATTCTTTCTGCGAAAATTAACAATTTCACACATTCCCACATTGTACTCCATTTGCCAGATAATTGCCCACTCACTTAACATCTATTTCCCTTTGTAGGTTCCTTATGTCCTCTTCACAACTCACTTTCCTACCTATCTTTGTGTCATCAGCAAATTTAGCTATCATACATTTGATGCAGAGATAACAAGGTGTAGAGCTGGATGAACACAGCAGGCCAAGCAGCATCAGAGGAGCAGGAAAGCTGATGTTTCGGGCCTAGATCCTTCTTCTTTCTGAAGGGTCTAGGCCCGAAACATCAGCTTTCCTGTGTTCATCCAGCTCTACATCTTGTTATCTCAGATTCTCCAGCATCTGCATTTCCTACTATCTCTGATACATTTGATGCCTTCACTGAAATCATTAATATCAATTGTAAAGAGGGGAGGTCCCTTCACCATGCCATGTGACACACCATTTATGGTGTCCTACCAGCGTGAAAAAGGCACACTTATTCCTCCACTCTACTTCCTGTTAGCAAGTCAATGCCAATCCATGGCAATATGTTGACCCCTACACCATGAGACTTTGTTTTCCGCAATAATGTTTGATAATGGTGCCTTAGCAAATACCTTCTGGAAATCTGAATACAATACATTCTGGCTCCCCTTTATCTGTAGCATGTGTTACTTCTTAAAAGAGCTCCAATAAATTAATTAAACATGACTTCCCTTTGACAAAACTATGTTGGCTCTGCCTGATTACCTTGAACCTATCTAAATACCCTGTTGTGATGTCTAATAAAAGCTTTGAATAAGAGATGCAGGAAAGGCAGGATGGACTGGTAAAGGAGTAAAAAGCCACTTTTGGCAGACACAGAGTCCTTAGAGAAGGAGAATGTGTAAGAGAAAGAAGATTTCCAGATCTATCCAGCTCCTGTAAGCACACGGGTTTGGGGAACAACGCTCAGTTGAAAGTGCAAAGGATTAGGCTGGGAAGGATAGAGGTGAAAGAAACAACACTTACTGTTCCCTCCAAGTGTTGCCGTCAATGTGAGTGCACCCTATAAAGCATGTCTATAGTAGCGAAGTGAAGGGCCATTGAATTAACTCATACAAAGGCCACAGCATCAAAAATGTCACAGCAGATTTAAGCATCAGCCAGGAGAGAAGTGGAATCATAGAATCCCTACAGTGTGGAAACAGGCCCTTTGGCCCAACCGACCACCACAAGTCCACACTAACCCTCAGAGCATCCCACCCAAACCCATCCCCTATAACCAACCTAATCTACACATCCCTGAACACTACAGGCAATTTAGCATGGCCAATCCACCTAGCCTGCACATCTTCGGACTGTGAGAGGAAACTGGAGCACCCGGAGAAAACCCGCACAGACACTGGGAGAATGTGCAAACTCCACACAGACAGTCACCCGAGGGTGGATTCAAACCCAGGTCCCTAGCGCTGTGAGGCAGCAGTGCTAACCACTGAGCCACCATGCCACCAATAATCTAGTGGTAACAGAGACTAGAGTGAGGGATTCAGCAGGAGATGCTCTGAGACAAGTATGGATTCCGGCAATTTTAGAAAGGTAGAAATAGGCAGTCTTTATAATGGTGCAGACATGACATTGGTACCTCATCTTAAACATGACACCAAGGTGGTGAAGGCAGGTTCAATCAAGGCATCCAAGAGGCATCAGATGATTATTTGAATTAAAACAATGGTTAAGATTATAGGGAAAAGGTGGGAGAATGGCTTTCAATAATAATGCTCATTTGGAAGCTAGTGCAGACATGATGTGTTGAATGGAATCTCTCTGCCTTATAACAATTCCGTGATTCACCAAAATATCACTCTTACGGAGCAATTAAAATATGGTGATTGACAACCTAGTATTCAAAGGATTGTGTACATGTGCTATCAAACTGAAATGAAATCCATAAGCTAGCTTCCATGCACTATGTCAATTTTACTGCTTTTAGCTTCTACACCCGCTCCCAAACACACGTACTCTAATGGATTAAAATTCAGCCCAGCTAGTCTGTTACCTTCTCTCAGAATCAGACATAATAGTAAATCTTTATACCCACTTAAGGTGTATCCCTACATTTCTACTCCTGCTCAGGAAATCCCAGACTTCTGCAGTTCCAGCATGTGTTACAAATGGACCCTAGAATATCAGTAATATGGAAATACTAGGACAATGGAAGCCCCAGGGAAATTTCCCCTGTGGTGCCAAATGTGAGACTAAAATACACTAGTACTGTTGATGTGCCTGGAACAGAAAGACCCCTCCTCTTCCTTTATATTTGTTTGTTTATATATTTACTAGTCTCTTTTTGAAAAAAGAAGCCATAATTCTGCTTCCATCACCAATCCTGCTCAGGATCCCATTGAATAAAAATATCTGGATTTTTAAATTAATCTTGCCTTCATCTTTAGATTATTTATTTCAATTTTGTGATTTCTAATTATCCTTCCATCACCTGAAAATAATGAACATCAGTGAAAATATCTTATTTTCCCTTGCCACCTTATTGTTATGTCTCATAATTTTGAATATCTCAGTCAGATCTCTGTTCTGGTAAAACCGGTTTTACTAATTTCTCCTCACAACGAAAGCCTTTAGTCCTTGGTCTAATCGTATAAAAAAAAACCTCATCCATCTAATTTTCCTACTCTTACTAAACCTCGGTGTGAGGCACAAAAAAAAACAGATCAGATGTTCCCCAGAAAGGAGAGTGTGAGCAAAAACTGGAACATGAATCAACCTCTGAGCAGCTGGATTCAGAACAGTGTTTGGCAGAGACCCAAGAGCAAACTAACTAGCTGCCCTCTCAGCTGGAAAGTGGTCAATTGTATGGGAAGGGATACAAAATACTGCATTTTAAAATTGGAAAATATGAAGAAACCACAAAACAAAATAACAACACTTGTTTTTCGGGTTTTCATGTCAAACTCCAAGGAAAATGTAACTGAAATATATCTTCACAGGCTTAATAAATCAATAACATCGTACGGTACATGAATCACCGGCTCCAGTTTGGAACTGAGTAAGGGCTTTCCTGCAAGTGTTGGAGCTGCAATTTTGACTTGTCAGTTAGCGCCCTCTGCTGTTTTATCAATTTCCTCCTGGATTGTTATGAGTCCAGGCATAGTTATGTATGGTATATATAACATTGCTGCAATAATTCATGTCAATCATTTGTAGGATCTGTACCCCTCCTAAATTTCCATGCAGATTCACTGTTCTTCTAAATCCAGTACATTTTTTTTTAATTGCTCCATCCCCATTTTATCATCTATGGACAAATTTAGACGATGCAGCTTTATATTCTGGAATTGTTTTTCCAAAGTCTTCCATCTTTCTACGTCACTCTATGCCTTCTAAAGCCTCCTTAAAACTCACCTGTTTGACATTGCATTTAATCACTTTTCTTTATTCTGCTAAAGATACTACATAAACTCAAACTGTCACTGTATTAACTTAGCAGAAACTGAAGAAGAGTTGCTGCTAAGTTTCTAGATTGTAGCTGAAAGCATAATATCAAGTTGGTTTTTTTGGTAATACTCTTGCCTCTAGATCAGAAAGTTGTGGATTCTGATTCAAACCCGATCACAGCTGGCTATCTGCCTCATACCTCCAGAGGGTTGGGTCTCATTAAAATACATCTAAGAAGCGCACACCCTAAATAGATGTCTCACTGCAACATTGAGTATTCTGGAAGCCAGCTTAGCTGGCTGAAATTTTATTTCAAGGGGACGCTGGATTGTTGAAAAAGGGCAAAGGGTGCAAACTGGGTTACATTGGCCCATACTTGCTCCTTATCGTGGACCACATTCTCTGTCGGCCACCAGATTCTATTAAGAGCAGGATCCACTGTACACAGTCAACTATCAAAATTGGATTGAGGCCCTATGTAAATATCAGTCCTGATTGAGATGGACATCCATGAAAATTCTAAAACATGTAATGATGGTTGGGGAGCAAGTGCAAACAGGACAGTAAATCCAACACTGCAATTTTAACATCACTAGTGTCCGACTGGCATGGGCAGAGAGAGTGAAAGTTGCCCCCACTGTTTTTCAGATAATAACATTAAAATAAGGCACAATCTGGCTGCTGAGGCAACTATGGCCCTATTTAAAGAAGAACAAGTATTCTACAACACATAATTTTCTGAAGCCATGGTAACCTGATTAAGTTAAAATTAAAATGCTCTTTAAAACAGAAAAAAAATCACTTTTGCTTTCCAGCTGTCAAATCAGAAATGCTGACTTCTTTAAAGGAAGGAGATTTAGACATCATGATTTAAAGATGAAGCATGGAGGTAGGGTTTGCCCAAGGTATAGTCTCTCGATTGAACCGGCTTGGTGGAATTAATAGCCATTTGTTTCTCTGTATTCTCTCATATTTTTGCATTTAGAATAGCATTACAGATGTGTGGAGACAATTTGTTAGCTTAGGTCTCTTCTGAATATGTACAGTTTTTTAAAGTGGTAAGAAGAATTTCTTACTTCTGTGTTTGGTCAATTGTTATTAATTAGGAAATAATGGTTCAGGAAGTTTTATTTTCTTAACTTTTCCCCCCTTCTGCCAATCAATTACTACCAGTTGAATGGATGGAGGAATGTGCCTGTCTGGTGATGGGAAATGTGTCTGATTTCCATAGTGATAGCTGGAGGGTTGTATCCATGTTTTATGGTTGATTAGAGGGTCTCTCACACACTGACCTGAGCTTAACTGTTTTCAGACTTGAAACACATACGGCTTGATGTGAATGCTTATCTTTGGTGACACATTATCGACCACATGTAAATCCAAGCTGATCTTTGATTTGGGGAGAGATAGTAGGAACTGCAGATGCTGGAGAATCTGAGATAACAAGGTGTAGAGCTGGATGAACACAGCAGGCCAAGCAGCATCATAGGAGCAGGAAGGCTGACGTTTTGGGCCTAGGCCCTTCATC
>NC_063350.1:23451079-23467766 GCF_021869965.1 Rhincodon typus | reverse complement strand
GATGAAGGGCCTAGGCCCAAAACGTCAGCCTTCCTGCTCCTATGATGCTGCTTGGCCTGCTGTGTTCATCCAGCTCTACACCTTGTTATCTCTGATCTTTGATTTGATTTATTTATTGTCATGTGTATCTTGTTACAAAATACAGTGGAAAGTGTTGTATAGTGTCACCACTTTCCAGCACCATCTTAAAACACAGAAAAATAAATCAAAACATAGAATATTAAGGCAGAAAAATGAATGAATGAAGAAAAAGTGTTCAACTCTACAGTGCATTTTATTACGTGCTCCACCATGGGCCATGGGCCTGGTGGCCTGGCATGAGACCCCTTGCTGTGCTACTGCCGCTGAAAGGAAAATTGCCATTCTTCAGTGCCATCTCGCCTCCACCAATGCCCCTGCCACTATGAGTCCTCACCCATGCAGACACCACTGTTGCCACTGGGCACTGCACCGGCCCAAACTTGACTCAGCCATCGCCGTAAGTCCACTTCAGGCCCACCACACTGATGCAGCCAGATCTTGTATTAGGCCCAAACTCGCTTCCGTGCTCGACGCAGATGCAGGCACCACCAGGAACACAAATTTGCCTCCACTGCAGCAGCCATGAATTGGAGCTAGGACTTCCATGTTGATACAGAATCTGTTGGGAATGCAAACTCTGTCCAATGTCCTCATGCATCAGAGTTGAAAGAACCTTCTTCAGTTGAGTGAGAAAAATCTCTGAAAAGATCTTGTAATGGGAAAAAGCTGCCAGAAGGTCTGTTTAGCTACATCACTATTGTTCTGGGAGAACTCTAAATAACTAATTCTACCATTGTTGTTGAAAAGTAACTTTTATTCTTGTACTCTTGAAGTAGATTGAAGAACCAGTCCCTTTTTAAAATAGAAAGAGAAAGCTCTGAATACAAGTTCACTAAGCTAGGGCTATATCTTTGTCATATGTCAGTTCTCCTTAACTTTCTATTCTCATGTGATCAGGAAAATTTCATGTTTTATTTGGAAATGGAGTGAGTTTAACTCCTTTAAATAATTAATATCCTTCAGCCTAAATCCAAAGGATGCCCTCTTTCAATTTTCAGAGGGTAATTAATGACACAGTAATTTATTTAGGAAGGATATTTTTTCAGCTATCAAATTCCAAATGTCTCTTTTTGAATATTAGTCCGTCAATTGATTTCAAAAGCCATTTGAATTTTCCAGGATTATTTTCATCTTATGCCAGGTGTTTCTCTTGAGTTCTAGTTTTGATTACTGAATTACTGCTGATATTTTCATTCTTCTCCAGCTTCGGATCAATGGCAGCAGGAACGTATCATTTTTCTTTGGAATACAATCTGGCACAGGATTGTTGTTACTAAATCTACCACAACAATGACAGAATTCCAGAATTTTCACAGTGCAGAATGAGGACATTTGGCCCATTGTATCTATACTGGCTCTCTGAATGACCAATTCACTGAGTGCCATTCTCCCGCCTCCTCCCCATCCCCTATATATTCTTCCTTTTCAGATAACAATCCAATTCCATTTTGAATGCTTCAATTAACTGTATCTCCAACATATTTTCCGATGGTGCATTCTTGATCTTAACCATTCTCTGCATAAAAAGATTTTCTTACATTGTTTTTGCTTCTTTTACCAATTACATGAAATCTGTTCTCTCCTATGTTATATCCTTTCGTGAGTAGTAACTGTCACTTCCTATTTACTCAGTTCAGCTCTCTTATGATTTTGAGTACTGCTATCAAAACTCCTTTCAGCAAAGTGCTCAGCTTTCCTCTTTCTCTACAGTAAACATTTCTAACTCTCCAAACTATCCTCATAATTAAATATCCTTGCCCCTGAAACCACTGTGACAAATTGTCCATGAATAGCCAGATGTAGATTGATATTCTTTGTGATTTTTCACACTGGTACTGGTAGAATTCTGGCATTAAATTTACAGAGCATAGTAGTTTTTATACACTTTCTGTCAGATTATCCAAAATAAAGATCCAAATATGAAGTTGTACTGTGCCAGTAATAATATACCGGCTGGAGCTGACACAATATGAACTACCTTTAGTTAACCTAATTCCCAGAGACTATACCATCCCTCACTCACCAACACCACCCCCACCACCATAAATGCTGTAAAACGTGTAATTGAATGATGAGATGCAGTTCCTCAAGCTTGTGTTAAGCTTCATTGTAACAGTACACAGGTCAAGGACTTGGCTGTACATGTGAGACCAAGGTGGAGAATTAAAATGACAAGCCATTGTAAGTGTAGTAATGTGAGATCTACATGCGAGAGAAAAGGGACAGGTGTTATTAAACATAACTGTCTCAAGGGGATGGTAAGAAAGGACATCTTATCTGGAGTCTTACAGACCCAGGCTCCAGTTCCACATGATTCCATGTCACTTTCACACATCCTCAGTAGCTTATTTAGAGTAAAGGTATATTATCCTGCCCTTTGCTGCTATCCTTTACCTGCAGGAGGTGTAGTGGAAGGTAGTAATCCAATAAAGTGAAGCTCACAATGTGAGCAACAAATACATGATACTAAATTAAAAGAAGTGCACATAAATTGCTGCTCCACCTGGAAGGACTTTTTGAGACCTTGATGGTGAGGAGTTGAAATGAAAGGTTTTATGTCTCTAACACTTATGTGAAAAAAAAGTTATGGTAAGTGGATGCACGTATTAAGTTGATTGAGGAGCAACAGCTGAAGACAGTTTTACAATGTACTCTGATGTTCAGGAGGAGCTGTGACCATCTAAGCTAGTTTCAAGTAGATCTTTACTTTAGCACTAGCTCCAATAGTGTATTTCAAAGCTTCACAAGCTTTGGTTAAAATTGGTTGTCGTATTCTCCACTCTAAATAGCTTGCAATTAACTTTATATTTATGGTCCCTTGTTCTAGACCACTCAACCATACAAAACGTCTAAAACAGAATTGAAACAGTTAAAAGAGAAAACAACCTTCATTCCATTATTCAGGGGACCCAGGTCATAAAGTTGGAAATTAAACGTGCCTGGCAATTTTAATTTGTTTCAGTCGAAAATCCATGACAGATTTTTGCCAATTCCAACTTTTTTTATGGGCAAGAAGAAAACAGTAGAGAAAAAGTGTAAATTTGGGCTTATCTATCATCTTCTACTTTGTACAACTCTTACTCTGCTACCTTTGCTGTTAAATAACTGCAGAATCACATTCTTCCACTCTCCTACTCCATCAGTTGCTTTGCTCAGTTATTCATAAATAATCATTAATGTGGCAAAGTATTAATTGCCTTATATTTAAAAAAGAGCTTGATAGAGAAACCATGAATGGTTCCCACTAAGATAAAGGAGCAGTCAGTAGTAATGTATAAATTCTCTAGTTCTTCAGAAGTTTAATTTCTTCACCCCACCCACTGAAACTCATTCCACTGTTTTTGTGTTAAGAATTAAGGGTGGCTGAACAAATTGCATGAATATACCTGTCTGCTAGCTTCTGTTTCAGGTTGTGCTTTTGTATGGGGGGACCAGAAATCAGTAACAAGGCTTTATTTTCAGCAAATTGAATAACTGCCAGGGTTTTATTCAACAGTGTTTACTTTCTTTAACTGTCAGGCTGTGTGTGCCTGCAGGGGAAGAAACAGGAAGACTGAAATGAGAAAAAAGAAATAGATCCAGGAAGATGTACTTAAAGAGACAAAAACAGCCCCTCATGAGACAGATATAAAATATATTTTTCCATACTACAAACATACATTCATGCATTTTTAAATGCAGGAGACACATTCATTAACTGACTGAACACTTTAATAATGTGTTTTAATGCGTATTTTTTCAGCTAGTAACTTGGATTCTTACCTTCTATAGTATATTCCCATTTGTTGAGACACTGCATTATTTGTTCCGTTTCATTTGTTGTGATGTTTGAAAGGAGTAACACTTTGTTTCTGATTATTCATCTGTTTAAGGTTTTAAGTTTCTGTTGTATAAGTTCAGGAAACAATGACAGTTGTTAGTTCATTCACAGATAGTGAGTTACAAATTTAAATAATTAAAACAAGTTGAATATCTTCCTATATATGCAGCTGAAAACTTTTAAAAGCAAATTACAAAATAAATATGAATATACAGTCCCAAGATTGATTTTCCTGTGGCATTGTTTGGACATGTTATCAAGCCTGAATATGAAGACTCAACGTATAGGGCAAGAGCACGGTTTTGTAGTCTGTTTCAGTAAATTTGTTTTGCCCAGAGCAGATTTCAGAATCGCGAAGAAAATGCAGTTTAAGAAATGTTACATTAGTAAGTGATAACTGCATGTCAGGACTGGTGAGGATGTATAACAAAAATATCAGAATAATTTCCAAATTTTGCCATGTTTAGGAACATTTAGATATCATTTCTTTCTTATCATTGTGGGGGTAATATGCGTACAGCTAATTTTTATTTAAATGGTATGGGTACAAATGAGACTCCTGCCATATTAATGCTGCCTTTTTAAAACCAGAATTCTCTATCAGAATAATTCCTTCCTGTTCCCCTTTAGCAATCTAATCAAATGATTTTAATTGTGAGAAATGATGTTTCCAATGATGTTTCTTCTTGGTGGATTTTGAAGTAACTAATACCTGTGCAATAAAGTAAAAAATTAGCACAAAAGAATTTGATAGCAAGATCAATTAGGAAACAAATTGCTGAAATAAAACCAGATTTCTGGATGACAGTGACATCACAAAACAACAAAGCCTTGAAATATCACTGTGCGATTGCTTTCAAAAATGTAATATGGTCATTTAAGTTCATTTGTGCAATATTTCAGCATATGTAATAATTTTAAATAACAGAACAGAAATAAATTTGCAGTTGTACACTGTATCCCACTTCATAATTTCAGGGCACATTATAGTTTGTTCCTGTTAAAATAAATGTAAGTGATCATTTATCATTTTATTTGTTGAATACAATACCTAATCCATTATTTAAGTAGAATATGTCATAGTCATTGAAGCCATATGATAAATACTTCCTGTCAGGAGCTCACTTATTTGATGCTTGTGCCAAACTTAACCTGTAGTGATATAAACCATGCCCTACAGATATTGAAGGCATAGACTCAATTTGAAATAGATGGAATAAATTAGAGTCTTCTTTCTATTCTTTTTAAAGACAAGCTAAAAAACTTATTATGGGACATCTTTGTTAGACTTGTCGACAGTTCTGATATTGTGTGGCTTTGTTCAGAAAAGCAGCAGCAAATATTTCAAGACAAAGACTGACTTAAAGTAGAGGCTGCTTTACTTTGTATCAACCCATGCTATACTTGGTTTGGTATTTTTGACATTTACAGTGAGTCTTCATAAATCCTTTACATTGAAGTCATGCAGTTTGCTGTGCAAGCATTCAATAATAGTAATAATTAACAACTTGTCACATTATTTTAGTATGTTGTACAACAGCAGACCTTAAAGTAATGGATATCCTTGTCTAGTACAAACAAAAAATGATTAATGGGATAAATGATGAGGAACTACAATTATGAGGAAAGACCAGGGACACCACCGATTGGATTGAAAATATATGACTGAGAAGTGATTTTAATAGTACAGTGATGCATGAATTCTAACTTAAATAATAGAACATTATCACTGTTTAAGTGTAGTTTCTTCATAAAGATAATGGCAAACATTCCTAACCATTTTTACTAAGATACTGTGGCAACTAGGATGAAGATGAAGAAAAACGCTGAGTTCAGAAGATGCAAGAATTTATGTCTTCAAATCCTGTCAAACTCCTGCCTGCCTGGATAAGGTATTTCCAGCACTTCTTTGAGACAGTATGATTTGGTGGCAAGCCCACCTTTTTCCAAGATCCAATTATTATTATTAATTTCCCAAGTATAGAAATTATGTTTCTACAATGTTTTTGACCAGATAAAGTTTTTTTTGACAATTAATGAAGAAAAGACCAGAAGCACACAAACAGACAGAATTTTGAGGTGGAGGAGTGCTAGAGGCAGTGTAGGTTCCAAAGTAATGTATTGATTAAATTTAATTGCGACTTTGTGCCAATTGCTCTGTTATTAACTAAAGATATGTTATCACAAACATCTGTGGACTCAGTATTTGATTGACTTGACCAAATCATTCATTTGGTATAACCTCAAGATGAGGGTGAATAAATATCATAGTCAGTGATCTCAACTCTCATTTATGTAAAAGAAATTTTATAAAATATACCTAATAATTTAGCAAATTATATTCTGGAAATTAGTGATACAAAGATAATGTGAGTCAGAAGGTATTGGCTTATAAATTTAATGGCACTTGTCTGCTTAGAGGACTTAAATAGGCACCTACACATTCAATGTGGCAGGGTGAATGCAGATGCTCAGCACTTGTTCAAAATGCACCACCTCAGAAGAATGTTGGTATGTGTTGTTAATAGAGGTGGAGTGATGAGGAGTTGCCCTCATCCTTGTGTCTCTGAGAAGGTGAGGAAACCTCTTTCTACATTGAACCCATGTTCTGGGGATGATGTTGCTGACACTGACTTCTCCTAAGCACTTCAGTTCAGGCCTGCCTAATATTTGAATTTTTCTGGGTGTTGAGATCTCCTTGATCATTCCCCAGTCTCTTCCACCAGGACCTCAGGATGCAATGGGAAGACCTACCAGCAACATGGCAACTCATTCTGCAACACTGTCCTCCTACCAGCTGTGCAACAACAAAACAGGCCAAAAGGAATACAACCTTTCTTTAAAAGGTCCATTCTCACTTGAATCAGCCCCAGGCATCCTGCCAGAGATTGCACCATGTGAAAGAATGGGCAGTCTGTTTCCCACTGTGATCAAAAAGGAAGTGTCAATCTTATTCAAGTGAAGTTTTGTCATTAGAAATTACCTGAGCCTCATGCTGGCCAATTCAGGAAAATTTCACTTTGCCTGTTCCCAGCCCACTCAATTCTGGCTCCAAGTTAAAAATCAGGGCTGTTGTTGGACTATAGTTCTATAGACATTGATCACTCTCCACCCTGTTTCCATGTTCTTAATTTGTGATCATTGTAAGTATCAATAGACTATTCCATTATGGGCTATAGTAGCAAAGCTAATGCTTGCAAATTGCTACTTCCCGAATTAATGACTGGAAGCAGGAATCTTTGAATTTTTTCTGAAGAAGTCTATTGCATTGACATGAATGATAATGACAGCACTGTAACCACTGCACTAAATAAGATAAGCAAACTCAACACAGGTTGTAATTAAGCCACATCCAGCATTTGCATTGTGCGACATTTGTAACAAACATGTCAATAGTTCATGTGATATCCCTTTGTCAACTATTCACCGCATGACATTAATCCATTTATTTTAATAAGAAATTTAGAAGGGTCAAGGGATGGAATCTTGTGCTGGGACCAGGAATGGAATTTTAGAGTGGGGGAACTTAACTGGGCAGGTGTGAAAATTCAGAGTCCTGACAGTGGGATGAAGTTTTAAAATTGCATTTTTTGAACTTTAAAAGTAAATTTCCTGATGGTAATCAGTGGGAAATTTATTGCATGCATTTGCATCACTTGCAGGCTCATTAACAGAATAGCTTGCCAGAACTATGTTCTCCCTCCCAATTAAATTCGGCACAGGTGATAAATATGAGCCTTCAGAAGCCCAACTGCATATATCTGACATGTAGCAAATGAGCTTCTGTATGTTCCAGTGAGTATTCACTGCTTTTCTGTCTTTGTATAGGAGTTGCTTAGATCAGTGTTTTTTATGTGTTCATCAATGTTCATTCAGATCAGTTGTGGGCAGCCCATAAAAAGCCCTATAACCCATGTGGGACGCTTCTACAGCCTTCCCTGACAGAGTGAAAAGGGGACGATTTACACAAAGCAAACACAAACCAACAGAAATGTTTATATTTTCTGGGTTTCTTTCTCAGACTAATAGAGATGGTGTATTTCCTGGGAGAGATGTTTGAAGCTGGTATGGTATGAAGTAAAAAACTGGCAGCATTTTCAGCCCAAGATGGCGGCGGAGTAGGCAGCATCCGAGTTCCTGTGTCCGGCCTTGTCCTCTTCGTTTGCTATTTCTTATTGTTTTCCCTTCTTCATTTCTCTGTTTTATTTAGTTTTCACTCATACCTACCTGATGAAGAGGGCTCTTCTCTGGGAAGGTGGCTTTGATGTGTTCCGGAGCGGCGGGGGTGTCTTCAGGGGCAGCATGGCTACACATTCGGCCTGTGAAGCCTAGAACAGGACTCTTGCTTCTGTGTGGAGTGGGCCTTTGGTGGCAGCATGGGGTGGGCTGACGTAGCCCAGAGTGGGACTCTAGCAGCAGCATGGTGTGGGTTGGTGTAGCCTGGAGCGGGACTCTGGCAACAGCTTGGCATCGACTGGTGTAGCCTGGAGCAGCTGTTTGGCAATAACATGGCAGGTAAAACCCAGAATGGGACTCTGGCGATGGCATGGCATTGGCTGGGAAGCCCAGAGCAGGACTGTAGCAGCAAAGAAGGAAAAGTTTGTCTCTCTTTAAGTTATTTTTCTTTATTTTTTTAAGTTTATTTTTTATTTAATTTTATTTTAAGTTTAACTTTATCTTAAGTTGATGTGAATGGCACCTATGCATGACGACAGTACACACTTTTCATTGTATTTTACATTGAATACATTCGACAATAAACGATTCAATAAATAAATAAATGCAGCACAGAGGCATTCTAAAGGAGTTCAAATCTTGGTTATGGCCTGGCCAAGAGAGGTATTGTGACCAGAGAAGGCACTTCAAGAGTAAAGGGTTTCCAGGTCTTCAGGATTATTCTGGAATCTTCCAGGAAATGAAGAGTAATGTACAAAGATAATTTCACAAACTTCCAGGAGTAAAATCAGAAGGCTGCTTTATGTAAAAGTTTTATTTAAAATTTCTTGAATACTTGTGTTTTTATAGTGCAATGATGATGAAGATGCTAAAAAGGTTGTTTAAGTAGGTGGAGCAATGAGAGACAGGGATTTATAGGATATATCTGCAGACATCATCATACCACAGCTGTCAACTCCAAGAGGGTAATGTGTATGAGGAATGTGATGTATAGCAAGTCAGCAAGGGTGTCAAAGTAATTTCTGCCAAGAAATGGTGTGCAATTGGGTTTGAAGTGGGGACAGCTGTTGGATGATGGTTGAAACAAGACCTCAAGTCACTGTAGTGGGCTATGCAGCAGGGTGGGAGTTCCAGGTTCATAGGAAGCAGAAGAACGGTATCATTGGGTGGGATGAGGTGGTCTGGGAGGATGGTGGAACATGTGGTCTTGATAAATATGGGTTGTGTTTCCATACGGGATCCTCAGTTCTCTTGGGTGGATTGTCCTGGTTGCTAAGGGAAAGGATAGATTGTGGACGAGGTCATGGCAAGGCAAGGTTTCAAGGCTAGTATCTCAAGAGTGATGGACAGCGCCTGGGAACTGAGTGAGAGATGCAATATATACATGAATTCCAATGTGTAATTCAAGGATCCAGTTTCCAAGCATATGTTTGCATAACAGATTTCAGGCTTCCCTTGTGTTCCTCCATAATGGCCTTGGCTATTGTGTGGTTTTTTAAATTCATTAACGGGAGGGGGGCATCGCTGGCTAGGCTGCATTTATTGCCCATCTCTAATTGCCCAGAGGGCAGTTCAGAGTCAACCACATTGCTGTGGGTCTGGAGTCACATGTAGGCCAGACTAGCTAAGGATGGCAGTTTCCTTCCCTAAGGACATTAGTGAATCAGATGGGTTTTTTTCTGACAATCGACAATGGATTCATGGTTATCATTAGATTCTTAACTCTAGATATTTTGCTGAATTCAAATTCCACCATCTGCTGTGGTGGGATTTAAACCTGGGTCTCCAGAACATTGTCTGGGTCTCTGGATTAACAGTCTAGCGATAATACCACTAGGCCATCGCCTCCCCTTTAGGTCAAGGCCTTGACCAAGTGTAGGAATAAGCCATTCAAGGGACACAAATTCTACAGACTGGTGGAAGTGTTTTTAGAAAGAAGCCAGCCAAATGAACCTTGCAACATTTTTACAATTACAAGAACAGTACAGAATGTTGGGGGAATAAATTCAGCAGTTCCACGGGCTGTGGCTCACCTGGGAAGGAATAAGTGGAGAGTGGTCCAGAGGCAGGTGCAACAGGATCTAGAGATCCAGGGGCAATGGCTGGGAGGGACATGGTGCACATGATGATGGGAGCCAAGAAGCAATGGCCTGCAATCAGATATAATGAAGATATTGAAATGCCTGTTCCTATGCTGTATGACTCTCTATGTCTCTAATATTGTATGGGTGAGAGGCAATGTTGAAAACAAATACACATGTTATAGGAAACAGTTACACAGATATGCCAGCTTCTGCCAGATGAACCATATCTGTAGGGATTGGAAGGCAATGCCATGTCTGTGCCACTGGAAATAAAATGTGGCTTTGAACTTCTGTGCAAATGGGCCATTCCAAAACTCAACTGGGAACTTGTATAGCATATTCCATCAGCCAGAGAAATGCAAAAGAGAGGCCCTATATGCCCTTTTTCAGGAGGCCACATGTATTCATGCAATTCTCCACTGACTCTCCCAGCCAGCCTGCAAGAGGTATGGGATTTGCAGCCTTTGCAGGTTCCCTCAGAGTCAAGAGACCATTGACTACTGCACACATATGATGCTTAAACCTCCTTGGGGTCACCAAAAGGATTTTCAATAGAAAAGGGTCTTGCTCCCTCAGTGTGAGGCTAGTTTGTAATCATCAGAGAGATATCTTGCACACGTGTGCCTTTTTTCCTTAGAGCTTACATGATCCTTTCATTAGTGCAACTTCAAGGACCCTACTGGTTTGCTGTCTATTGTCAGCAGGAGGGCTGACTCATGGGTGACAATGCATACTCAGAGTTTAATATCAGAGACTTTCATAGATTAAAAATGGGCTTAAATAAGACAAATACTGAACTGAAATGGCTGCAATGATCACCTGTCTAGGTAGAGTCAAACTCATAAACCTATCAGTAAACAAGTCTCTGTCTGAATTTAATATTGTTACGAAACAGTACTGAAACTCAAATGCATTCCTGCTGGTTGATTCAGAACTTTCTGGAAGTTATACATTGAAATGAATTTATATATTGTAATGAAAGGTTGTCTTAGAGTTTTCAGCTTGGGAAAACAAAGAGTAGGCTCAAATACATACAGGTGGACCTTTATCAACAGTCTGTGCAGCAGAAGAGAGAAAAAGTAAAATGAATTAATGGATAAGAACTGGAAAACACTCTCTTTACCCATCTCTCACTCTCTGAACATTAGCTGAGAAAATACCCAGTGAAAAAAAAACTTGGAATAACAATAATGAATTATGAAGAACTCCAGGACATCCAATTGGAATGCAGTTTTGCCAATGCTGACGAAAGTAGTCAGCAGCTGAGAAGTCACAACTCTCACTGCTCAAATACTCCAAAAGGACTGTAAATTACATCTGCTTTACCTTCCTGTCTGTAACAAGTACTCCCTCTTGTATCCCTGACCTTCTTTGTAAGCTTATTATGTGTGATTTGTGCGTGTGAGTGTTTGGTATTTCAATTAGTATTTTTCAAGGTAGTAGTGGGTATTAAAACTCCATTCTACTGAAACCTTTCGAATGGCTGTACTTAACTGGCTGTACTTAATAACTGATCAAGTTAACTAAAACTAAAGGAAGCATGCTAAAAAGATAAGGAAGTATTTGTACAACAGGCCGAGAGGGGATTTAATAAAAAGAGGAGCCATGAACCCATGGCCATAACAGGCTGTTTTGTGATTATGCTTGCAAGACCTGTGTTCATCTATGTTTTGTTTCATTGCTCTGGTTCGTCCTGTGACCCTTAAGCAACAGTTTTTGTGCATCTCTGCTTAGGTTGCTATGAGTTTAAAGACATATGCAGTACGCAGGGGGCACTCACCAACAACACTGTGTGAGCATCTGGGGTTCCTTCAGAATGGCAAGGCAGCTGCAGAACTGCAAGATGTTTAGCAAAGTGTCAACATCACAAGTAATTTATGAGGTTGAGTGTTTCCTAGATGAAATTCCTCCAAGAAGGCATCAGATAGGTTTACAAAATGATTGCAGCAAAGACTCGTTCACATCAAGTCGTTATAAAAGTTTAGTTCACTTAGTACCTTTCAATAGATACTATTATTGCAGCAAACAACAACCCAATCAAACATTGAGGCACAATATTGAAGTACAATCAAGACACTTCCATATTTGAGAGATAGTAGTAACTGCAGTTGTATACCAGTGGCCCACTGTTACATTTCAATGGTCCCTAAACCTTTTCTTCCTAGAATACACCCAGGTGAATCCCACAGTTGAACTGGGGGCCTTGTGCATGGCTAGCTGTCATGATTATTTTGAAGGGACTGTGGGTGCTGTTCTGAGAATTTAAGGGCCATGAACCACTGAGGGTTTTCCACATAGCTGTAATGGCACCATTGTCAGTCCAACCTCCTGTAAGCACTGGGATCACTGGCAGAGGGTTCATGAAGCAGTAAGGACCCTTTGAGTGTCTAGAGATGAAGACCTCTGGGTGCCTCACTGTTCTCCTCCTCCTTGTTGGTATGCAATGACATCAGCCTGACTTCCTGGAAAAGTGTAGCTGGAGGCAGGTCAAGATGCCTTGATCCCCTCCCACCTAGCCATTGAATCAATGCATCATTGGCTGTGGTGATAGAGTGAAGGTTTGAGCACATATCTGGAAGATGCTAACTGCTTTGCTGGACCAGGTACTTCATGGTGGCTGTCATCAATTCCATGGAGGTATTCATGTACAGGCATGCCAGAGCCACAACATCAGACAGAACTCGACTGGATGTCTCCACCCTTAGCTCTAGACTGTGGATGTTGGGAAATCTGCCAGATGTTCTCCTGGTTGTCTCTGCATTCCCACGTTGGGACGCAGCAGGGGACTTGTTTTCAGCATTCTTCTAGGGGTCAATGACATCAGCTGTCACATCTCCGCTCAGCTGTGGACATGTTCTATAATATGCGTACCAGACTGTGACTCTGAGTGTATCTAGATAGATTGTCCATTGAAGTGAGTGTCTCTTGTTACAACAAGATGCAAAGGAATGAATCGGTCCCTTCTTTTTAAGCCCCTCGATTGGCTGCAACAAAGATTTTCACCCTTTTTAGCACACAGCTGTATCACACTTCAATTAAAACATAATACCAGTCAAACTTAAGAGCCAATTACCATGGTTGTTTAATTGATGATTTGTAAGTTCATCAGTAGCAAAATCATTAGATATGTTTGAGTTCTTTGTGAATAAATAATTTTTCAGTTTGCTTTATCATTAGACATTGTCTTTGAGACTAAGGGAAACAGGGCAAATCAGGCAGAGAGGGAGTCTTCCAATTCTGCTGTTACAGATCCACATTTTTAAAAAAATCTCTGCTCAGCCTCAAAAACTGTTGCCTGAACTACAATTCCTTTATGTATTCCTGTGTCTGGCTTCATTTTGTGTTTCAAACTGGGTAATATGCTAGCACATTGTTTACTCCAATATGTGAAATTTTGAGAAGGTGCAAATCAAACTGAAGATTCACATATGAATAAAGGAGATAGAGACTGGTTTCAGTCATTTTGATGACATGTTAATTTTCATCCAAATTGGGTTTTCTTTATTGGTGAGTTCACGAGCTTTGCTTAATTTGGTTAGGTGCCTACAGCAGCCATTTTAATTCAGTTTTATTTTCACATTTTAGTCCATGAAAGGTCTCAGATATTAATCACTTAGCGATGAGTATGCAGTGGCACTGACGGAGCATAGTAGATTGTTCATTCTTTTGCAATACTGGAGCCAAGTTGTCAATGTGCCCCAATGGTATTGACTTGCACTGTCACCTATGTGCAGGTTGCTTGATTTGGCAAAAAGGTCACTTGCTATCATACCTCGGATAGAGCGTCACCTGCCTTTCGCTGTCAGCTTGGAGGAGAACCTGCAGTGGGGGTGAGGGGAGGGACGTTGAACCTTGGCATCCATGGTCTGGAATTGGCAGTTGTTCTCTTACAGGTTAGAAAAGATCACCTTGTTCTGGAGAATGGCAACAACAAAAATGCCCCTGGACCACAATGATTTTCCCACTCTTTAAATATGACCCTGGAACCCCAGTGAGTTGCATGTGAGCCAATGGCTCCCTGCCAGTCCAGCCATGGGATTTGCACGTACATAGCTAATGAGCTGAGCTATGTGTGAACCTAGACTAAACCTGACCTATCTTCTGGTGAGAAAACCATATTTTTCCAGTCTCATCTCTTACCTTAGACTGCAAAAAGGAATATTATGCGCAAGAAAGGAGTTTCATAATTAGCACTTTTGTTTCAGTTTGAGCCTAATATATAGTTCAAATATTAGTATATTTATAACATTAAAATATTAATAAAGTTTATAAAATCTCTAGCGATAAGCTTTCTTTGGACATCTGTCAAAAAACAACAGATCCCTAGCATGTATTTATTTCCATCTCTTTCTTCCAGTTTCTCTATTTCCATTGCTGTTACTTTGGTGACACTGGCATACTAGAATACTTGTTTGCTTCTCTTTATAGCTGTTGACTGGATTACAGATTTCTGACATTATTAGTTTATTGTCCTTTTTTAGAAATGTATTTTGTTGGAAAACCTAGACAAGTTTATCACCTGCAGACGTGAATTTCATGTTATTGTTGCAACCCATTTCTGAGCTCCACAAAATCCCCTTAGTTCTGGTGTTGTTTAGGTTCCATGGTCCTGAACTTGTGCTTAGGATTATTGGTTGAACGTGGCTATCAGAAAGGATTCTCTGATTTTTTTTTAATGCATCTGCTTCTGCCCACCAAAATTCAAGCCTGTGCTACTAAGTCAACGTTGCTGACAGAAAAATGAATGAGAAGCGCACAAACATTCATTTGTTTACATCCCATGGCGCAATGGAGCATTTGTATTCCCTAATTTTGTTGCAATAGCTTTCTTAAAAAAATTAACCTAAAACAGCTGGCAAAATATGTTCACAAACTCATACATGTAAAATTTTTTTACAAACTTGTGAGTTCGTAATTGGACAAAGTCCACTTTTCCACCAAATGTATGTTAAGTCCTCACACACTTGTTATCGGCCACAGAACATGTTAACTGGAACTGAGTTGCCAAGATAACCTTCTTTATAATTTCTCTAATCATTTCAGGATGTTGATGGGATTCAGAGAGAGTAGGGATTGTGTCTTCTTGTTGCACAGCTGGCCAACATTACTTAAAAATGACCAGCTAAATAAATCAGACCAAACAAATGTCAGGTTTTTCAATACATCCTCTTTAATGTCACACAAACACAGGAGCTTCCCAATATAAGATGTTTCATTCTGTAGCTCAAACACAACAAAAGATACAGCTAGTCCATCAAGCTATGTTGCTGCTCACATATAAACAATTCTCTATAGAAATGTTTAATTATACTAACTGAATTGCTAGCCCAATCTGGGATCTGGTGTACAGCTTCACGTGCAGCATCACGAGCACATCGTGACAGAAATGTGTTTCTGTAATTTTTAATATACGTATATATTTCCTGAACAGTGAAATCTTTGTTATCAGTACTGCAGTGCTGTGCCACTGGTGTAAATCGAGCAGGTCAGATCCCTATCTCAGTGGCACATGGAACAAACTCTGCTGCAAGCAGCAATTCAAGGGGCCTTCTGCCCACCAAAATTCAAGCCTGTGCTACTAAGTCAACATTGTTGGATTTGTATGCCTGCAGTTAATCAACAGTACATTAATAGACCATTTCCTCTTGCTAAGATTATAAATAATCCATCCAGGCTTTCTTTTTTGGAAAAGATGAATGTATTAAGGAAAAAGAAATCACAAATTGTGTTACAAAAGTCTACTATGGAGAATCAAAGTAACTAACTAGATCCCATTGCTGCTACATGTCAAGTTTTGATTTCATAAAAAAGTTCTAACAAATTTTGGCTTTATGATAAAATATTTTGTTTTAAACCAGATTAATTTTATAGGCACAATATTTATTTTTCAAGCAACCATATATTAAACACCCACAGCTACCATTGAAATATAATTGTAATTTCCTTCTTGTATATTTATTAACAAGGGCAGACTAAGGCATTCAATGCTATGTCTGATGCAAATTAAATAAATTTCAGTACTATTAAGAAATATAACTTAAAGGCACTTCTATCTCACAAGAGTTCTAGTGAGAGCAGGAGCAAGTATTCACAGCATTAATAGCACTCAGCAACGGTAAGTGAAACTGATTCAGATTTCCTTGGGTCTCAAGTCACTATTTGAAAGTTACAAGTGCAAAGCTTTTTTTGGTTTAGTGACGGTAATTGCAGATCTCTGCTTTCCAATAAGATTTTTCTTGGAGTGCTGCATGGATGTCCATCTGAATGTTTCTCCTAGGTATCCTTATCTCCTAGGTATAATATTGCAGGTTGTTTTCTGTTGGCAGCTAATGTGAGAAAATGAAATGTAACATAAAAGGTATCTCTCAGAAGCCAATGGGAGGCTTCATCAAGGCCAATTAGTTTTTAAATGAAAAGACTAAATATGAGGTAGTAGGAACTGCAGATGCTGGAGAATCTAAGACAACAAGGTGTAGAGCTGGATGAACACAGCAGGCCAAGTAGCATCAGAGGAGCAGGAAAGCTG
>NC_063350.1:23345391-23450679 GCF_021869965.1 Rhincodon typus | reverse complement strand
CTAAGACTAAATATGAGTTGTACAAATCCTCGAGAAGATTGTTTGGGCCAAAATATCTCAAGGACAAACTAAAAAAGTTCTTCAAATTAGTTTTAAAACATTTGATCGATGATACAGGGGATGAGTAGATGAAAGTAGAGTTTTGATACAAGAGGAAGCCTGAACGTTAATAAAACGAAGCTTCACTTTTAATTCAATGAAAAACAAATAACCACATCCTCTGCATCCTTGGAACCTAGTAAGTTATTTGTGGATATTATAAACAATATGTAATTTACTCAGTAAAAATATCACCAACCCATAATGCATTTTACTATGGACAACAATAGGGTAACACAGAACATTTAACACATCATTAATTCTTCCTTTTTATTTAGAGGGAATTTTAACCCTCAGGCAGTTGGCCAAGGGAATGTGTGAATCAGACAATCAGGAGGTGCAGTAGAGTCTAAATGGACCTGATGAGCTGCCTGTTCTGAATAGATATATAAGGGATGAAAGGATGTAAGCCTTGTGTTTTGCTGTCTACGTGTCACTGAAATTAAGCATGTGCTGAAGAAGGTAAACCGTATGTTGGCCTTAATAGCAAGTAGAGCATGGATATCTTTCTACAACTGTACAGGGCATTACTAAGACCACACCTGGGGCATTGTGCACATTTTTGGTCTCCTTATCTGAGAAGTAACTGCAAAGCGAGTTCACCAGACATTCCTGAGATGACAGGACTAACATCCAGAGAGAAAATGGATGGATTAGGACCATATCCACTGGAGTTTAGAAGAATGAGGGAAGAATCGCATAGAAACCCATATCATTCTAACAGGATTAGACAAGGTAAATTCAGGAAGGATGTTCTCAATGACTGGGGAGTCCAGAAACAGGGGTCACAGTCAAAGGATAAGGGATAGACCTGTCAGGGCAAAGATGAGGAGAAACTTCTTCACCTAGAAGGATGCAGAGCTGGGCTGAGAAGTGGCAGATGGAGTTTAACCCTGAAAAGTGTGAGATGATTCATTTTGGAAGGTCAAACTTGAAAGCAGAATACTGAGTTAACAGAAAGACTCTTGGCAGTGTGGAGGTGCAGAGGGATCTTGGGGTTCATGTCCACAGTTCCCTGAAAGCTGCCACCCAGGTGGATAGAGTTGTTAAGAAAGCGTATAGTGTGTTACCTTTCATTAATAGAGGGATTGAGTTCAAGAGCTGTGAAGTTATGCTCCAGCTATACAAAAGCCTGGTTCGGCCACATCCAGAGTATTGTGTCCAGTTCTGGTTGCCTCATTACAGGAAAGATGTGGAAGTGTTGGAAAAGGTGCAGAGGAGATTTACCAGGATGTTGCCTGGAATGGAGGGAAGGTCTTACGAGGAAAGGTTGAGAGAGCTAGGGCTTTTCTCTTTAGAACAACAAAGGATGACAGGTGACTTGATAGAGGTGTACAGAGGTATAGATAGAGTAGACAGCCAGAGACTTTTTCCTAAGGTGTACGTAGCTATTACGAGGGGGCATAGTTTTAAAATGAGTGGAGGTAGATATAGGGGAGATGTCAGAGGTAGGTTCTTTGGTCAGGGCATGGAATGCATTGCCAGAGAGGGTAGTGGAGTCAGCCTCATTTGGGACATTTAAGCGGCTATTAGATAGGCATATGGATGATAGTATTAGGTAGGGGTGGAAGTTAGATAGACCTTAGGATTAGGGTAAACGTTCGGTACCACATCGTGGGTCGAAGGGCCTGTACTGTGCTGTACTGTTCTATGTTCTATGTTCTATGTTCTAGAAAGTGGTGAGCTTGTAGAGCTCTTTGCCACAGGAAAATATTGAGGTCAAAACAGTGAAGACTTTCAAGAAAGATGTAGATATGGTACTTAGGTCTAAAGGGGTTAAAGGATATGGGGAGAAAAGGGGAACAGGAGACTGAGTTGGATGATCACCATGATCATATTGAATGGTTTGAAGGGCTGAATGGCCTAATCCTGCTACGTTTCCATGTTTCTAGCAGCTGCTGCAGTTAGAATACACCTCCCCATAAGAGATACTGGCTGGCTTTATGGAATGCATTCCAGCTTTAAGAGGTGGTAGCCTCATTACTGAAGCAGGTAGCTATTCAACAGCACATTTACCCATTTACATGCCACAATCATTGTAATATGCAGGTAGCTTAAAGGTTTGCACGGTGGCTACATTGGAAGGAACAGGTGTAAGGTCTTATGTCTCCTCATTCCCAAGCCCATTTTTGAAGGCCAGACAGTTCCTTCCTGAGTTCTTCTGTTATTTAAAAAAGTTTTAGATTTTAATATATTTAAATCCCTATAATCTTTACTCTGTGTTAGAGCTGCTTTAAGATTCATTACAGTGATGTATGTATTTATGACAGAGTTCTTTTTCCTATGTGTATGCCATTACCGTGGGTTGATTTTATTGCAGGTATGTGTTGTAAAAGATTTCAGTTTACAAACTGCTTTTATTTTCAACCTTCAAATAAAGTTCCCACTTCACTCGGCCTATATATTTGTGCAAACATGAGTATCCTTTATGTATAATGACTAGTATAACACGGTAGGACTTTTTATAGTTGTTATTGCTTCATCGGCAGCTCCCTGAGCACGACTTGAACAAATGTCCTTATAGTCAAACCCTAGACCTAACCAACGATTTTGATCTCTGCAGCACAAACATTTCCCTTGCCATCTTGATTACACTTCTCCAAGTCTGCTTCCCGTAACAGCTCTATTCCATTCTCCCAGTTTCTGTATTTTTGTTCTATCTGTTTTGATGATGCCCTTTTTCCATCACTGCTTCTGAAATGTCTTATTTTCACAATCAACAATTACTCCCACATTCACAACATGGTTGATCATGTTCATTCCTTTTCCAATACTTCTGCTCTCTTCTCCCTCACAAAATCATGACAGTGTTAACTTGATGGGATGTTAATTGATGGGTTGGATTTATCATGCTTTTTGTGTACAAGACATAGCTGGACAATTTTCCACATTACCGGATAAATGTCATTGTTACAGCTGTTCTGGAATAGTTTGGTAGGGGCACAGCAAATTTTGGAGCACAAGTCTTCAGTACCATTTCTGAAATTTTGTTAAATCCCAATGCCTTCACAGTATCCGAGATAACAAGGTGTAGAGCTGGATGAACACAGCAGGCCAAGCAGCATTACAGGAGCAGGAAGGCTGACGTTTCGGGCCTAGACCCTTCTTCCAATGTCTGCAGCCATCTTTTGATATCATATGGAATGAATCAAGTTAGCTAATGATGCTGTACATTGCAGGAGGAGGTCAAGATGAATCATCTACTTGGCCCTTCTGGCCAAAGCTTGTTACAAATACTTCAGCATTATATTTTGCATTGATGTTCTTGGCTCCTCCCATCACTGAGGATGAGCATATTTGTAAAACCTTCATCTCTAATGAGGTAATTAATAGGTCACAATCATTTACAACTGGACGTGGCAGGATAACAGAGATTAGATCTGATTCATTGATGGTGGCATTATTTATCTTTGTCTATCATTTGTTGCTCATGATTGTTGCACACAAGTAGTCATGTGTTGCAGTTTCAACAGGTTAATGCCTCTTTTTTAGATATAAAAGGTACTGTTTCTGGCATGCCCTTCCTGCACTTTTCATTCAGCTGGGGTTGGTTCTCAAGCTTGATGGTAATGGCAGAATTTGGAGCCATGGATATCAAGAAAGGAGGCGGTATATCCTACACTAGCCTTGAGAAGGATTGTGTTGTGACTGTAAAGAGTTCAGCTAGGTAGACCGCATAGAATATGAGTTCCCTGATTGGGGCTATTAATCTGGTTCAATCAGGGAGCTCTGGCTGACAGATATAAGCAGGAGTGTCAGTGATTCTGCTCATTCTGAGAGCTGGCTCTGAGGTAACTAGATCATAGAGTCATAGAATCCCTACAGTGTGAAAACAGGCTCTTCGGCCCAACAAATCCACACCTATCCCCCTATAACCCAACTGCTCTACACATCCCTGAACACAACAGGCAATTTAGCATGGCCAATCCACCTAGCCTGCACATCTTTGGATTGTGGGAGGAAACCGGAGCACCTGGAGGAAATCCACGCAGACACGGGGAGAATGTGCAAACTCCACACAGACAGTCGCCTGGCAGTGGAATTGAACCTGAGTCCCTGGCGCTGTGAGGCAGCAGTGTTAACCACTGAGCCACTGTGCCGATCAGTGTCAAGGACTTTACATGCATAAATAATGGGCGGCTTGGTGATGAGATACTGTCCTCAGTGGAGTTATTTCAGTGGCAATTAGAGTAAAACACGCTCCGAAGAAATTTACTCGCAACAGTCGTCTTTGAGTTGGGGTAAGCATTTCTGGCATCATGCTGTTGTTTTGGAAGCTTGACTTATTTGATTCTGCTGTGGAAGTGTGTGGAAAGAATGCATTTTTTTTTCTGGATGAATATTTTTTCCAGGGAAGTGACTATGGGACAGATGAAAAGCAACGTGTAATTCTCCTGACAGCATGTGGACCTGCAGGTATTTTGTTTATTAAGAGCCTAACATTCCCTGAGGTACCAGATATGAAAGAGTTGATGGACTTAGTTAAGGAATATCGTGACCTAAGCCTCCTCTAATTCTGAGAAGATATCAGTTCTACTTGGCAATTCGAGAACCAGGGAACTATCAAAGGAGGCAAGGCCACCTTGCATATTGATTAAGAAGCAATTCCACGATTCTGCAAGGCCCACCGAGTGCCATTCACCTTCCAGGCAAAAGTAGAGGCAGAAATCAGAAGACTGGAAAGTGAAGGAGTTACCAAACTAATCCTGTTTATGGAATGGGCAGCAGTGGTCATACCGATTGTGAAGCCCAATGTGTCAGTTTGCCTTTGCGGGGATTTTAAACAAGCAGTAAACCATTTTTAGCAGCTGGATAAATACCCAAACCCTCACATAGAGGATTTATACACAAAGCTGGAAGGTAGGCTGTCCTTCACGAAGCTGGACATGAGCCATGCATGCTTGCAATTGTAGTTAGATGAGGATTCCCAGAAGTATGCTACAGTTAATACACATGAAAGTTAGTACCAATATACGAGACTGCCATTTGGGGTATCATCGGCCTGTGCAATTTATCAGCGGACCATGGAGAACATTTTACAAGGTCTACCCCAATTCGCTGTTATCTACATGATGTGCTAGTAACATGGAAGACTAATAAGGAACGCTTAGAGAACTTGGACGTAGTCCTCGGGTGTTTCTCCCAGACAGGTGTACACCTTAGAAAGGAAAAAATGTGTGTTCAAGGCTCCCCAAGTGACCTACTTGGTCTACCTCTGTTGGAAGATAAAGTGAGAGAGAACAATGGTGCCCCAGCTCCCACATCAGTACCAGAGTTTAGGTTTTTCCTTGGGCTGATGAATAATTATGGAAAATCCATACATACCATGGCATCCTTTCTGGCACCTTTGCATCAACTCTTAAGAAAGGGTCAGCCTTGGAAATGGCCACATAGCCAAGGCATAACTTCCAGGGAAGCAATGAAACATCTGTCATCCTCTAAGGTGTTGGAACACTATGATCCCAAGTGAGATCTGGTATTGTCATGCGATGCCTCCACCATCTCGCAAGAGGGTAGTATTAGCTCATAGGTGGACCAATGGAGAGGAACGCCCAATAGAATTTGCATCCAGGACTTTGGCTAATGCTCAGATATAGAAGGAAGGTTTGGCGGTCATATCTGGAGTCAGAAAGTTCACCAATAAGATGATGGACGTAAATTTTTAATAATAACAGATCACAAACACCTGCTAAGTCTACATAAAGAGGACAAGGCAGGGGTGATTCAGGCCGAATTCAGCAGTGGGCTTTAGTAGTAAGTAGTTAGACAAGTTGCAACACCATCTGGGAGGCCAAGCAGCAAATGCTGATGCACCAGTTGGTACTGCCACTGGAAGAGTTAATAATAGTTTTAATTTTTTGGACAGACTTCCGGTCACAGCTGACAATATCAGACTCGGGATGCAGAAAGGTCCAGTCCTGACAAAACCAAAATAAATGGTGGTGATGGCAGAAACAAAAGAGGCGTCACAACCAGAATTACTGGTGGTCAGGACTGGATGCAGATAAAGCCACATTGGTGGAGTAGTGGCCAGTATGCCAATAAGAACAAAAATTACAGCCAGCAGCTCCCCCACATTTGTGGGAATGGCTGGGTAAACCCTGGACTCGGTTACACGTTTACTATGCAGGTTTTTTCGTGGACTCAGTGTTTCTTAGTCATTGTGAACGCCCACTCAAAGTGACTGGACATGCATAGGGTTCATTTGTCAAACACAGGGACAACAATAGAAAAACTGCGCACATCTTTTGCAATACATGGACACCTGGAAGTCTTGGTCACAGATAATGTGACTTTGTTTACCAGCAAGGAATTTCAGTATGTGGTCAGGACATGGAATGCATTGCCGGAGAGGGTAGTGGAGTCGGCTTCATTAGGGACATTTAAGTGGCTATTAGATAGGCATATGGATGACAGTATAAGGTTGGGGTGGAGGTTAGGTAGACTTTAGGATTAGGGTAAAAGTTCGGCACAACATCGTGGGCCGAAGGGCCTGTACTGTGCTGTACTGTCCTATGTTCTATGTTCTAGTATCTCCTAAAGTGGGATGGTTTTTTGACATAAAAGGGCAGCTGCATATCATTCTTCATTCAATGGTCTGGCAGAAATAGCAGTCCAAACTTTGAAGGCTGGCTTAAAGAAATAACCTATAGCATCACCACATGTTAAACTGTCCCAGAGTGGCGGGGGGGTCCAAGCGCAAATGCAGCAAGACCTGGACAACATCCAGGTTTGGGCTGAGAAGTGGCAAGTAATTAGTGACTATACCACTCTGCCATTGCATCGCCTATGAAAATTCTGGATTTCCCTCCCTAATGGCATTCAGTGTGTACCCACACTAGACAGATTGTAGTGGTTTAAGAAGGAAGCTCATAACCATCTCCTCAAGGGCAACTGGGGTTGGGCAATAAATGCTGGCCCAGCCAGCAAAGCCTACATCCCTGAATGATTTTTTTATGAAAAGCTCCTTTCAGATGAAATGAGATTACTTGTTCATTGCTCATTTTGTGGTCTTCTCTCCACTAGGACGATCAGACACAGATGGTGTGGCATATTTGCAACACACATCATTTCACTTTGCAAGTGTGACCCCAAACTTCCGGTTGCCTGTCATTTTAATTCTTCACCTCACTCCCACTCTGATCTTAGCCACCTACGCTGCTCAAATGAAGCTTGACATGTCAAGATATAAATCATCTTTTGATTAAGTACTTTTCAGCCTTCCAAACTCAACATTGATTCACACAATTTCAGGTGATAACCTGGACCCCATTTCTTCAGACATATATCTAACTTTCTCAATTATACTTCGAGGTTTATTTTTTGTTTCTGTACTTGCCCCATTACCAAATGCTTTTACTTTGCACTGAAACTCCCTCTTCTTATACTCTGCACCATTATCCCTGATTGTCATTTAATCTCGCCTGCCTTCCACCAAATTACACACCTTCTCTTTTGAACAAAAAGCAGTACAGTACAGGAACAGGCCCTTCGGCCCACCAAGACTGAAGCAACACATGATGTCTTTCTAAACTGAAAACCTTTTGCCTCTACTCAGTCCATATCCACCTGTTCCCTGCCTATTCATTTATCTGTCAATCTTAGAAGCCCTACGGTGTGGAAGCAGGCCATTCGGCCCATCAATTCCATCAATCACCGACCCTCTGAAGAGCATCCCACCCACCCATACCATTCTCGCTTAACCCCTCCTAAGTGGCACTAGCAAACCTCCCCACCAGTTTAGGTGCAACCCATCTTTTTTGTACAAGTACCCCCTGCCTGGAAGACATCCCAATGGTCCACATACCTGAAGCCCTCCCTCTGATATCATCTCTTCAGCGACATATTTAACTGTACTATCTTGCTAATCCTGGACTCACTGACAAGTGGTAGGGAAGTAATCCTGAAATTACAGCCCTGGAGATCCTGCTTTTCAATTTCCTACCTAACTCCCGGAACTTCCTTTGTAGGACCTTTTATTCTGCCTGTGTTGTTGGGACCAATATGGACCACAGCCTCTGGCTGCTCACCCTGCACCTTCAGAATGTTCTGTGCCTGCTCGAACATCCTTGACCCTGTACCATGGAGGCAGCACACCATCTTGGAGTCTCGCTTGCAACCACAGAAACAACTATTTGTGTCCCTGAATGTCGAGTCCCCTATCATTATCCTTAACCTACACTTTGACCCTGTCAGTTGTACAACAGAGGTGCCAGTTGTGGTGCCACTGATCTGGCTTCTGCTGCTGATTTCCCCTGAAAGGGCACCCCCCAACAGTATCCAAAATGGTATATGTGTTTGAGAGGGGAATGACCACAGGGGACTCCTGTACGGCCTGCCCACGCCTTACTCATCTTGCTGGTGATCTGCTGTCTTCCTTGTCATTCTTCTCTGACAGTGTAGCACTTACTGGTGATTTCAGCAAGTATTAAATATGCTATCCATGACATTTTCAGCCTCGTGCATGCTCCATAATGAGTCCATCCACAGTTCCAGGTGTTCCATGTGGCAAATTAGCTGCAACTGAATGTACTTCCTGCATATGTAGTCACCATGGACATGGGAAATGTCCCTGATTTCTCACATATTGCAGGAGGAGCATTCCATGTTTCCCCCACCGTGCCCTCAGCAAACGTGAACTGAAACATATGGTCGCATCAAGTGTCCCAGTTCCTGGGACTTTTCAAAACAAAAAACTTGAAATTCTGCTTACTTTGAATCCTAAAAATAAGTGCTAAATGAACATGCACTGGACTGTTCAGATTTGATGATATCAGCTTTGAAAATTGTCCTCTTTCCCTCCATTAAAAAAGTTCATGCCACACAGACACCAGTTGTGGTTGCCAATATCGATATTCAAAATTGCACAGTCTCACAGTATTTTAACAACCTGCTCTCAGCCCTGAAATATTGTAAATACACTACCCTGAAATATTGGCAGATGTTCCATAGAGTGCAAACCATTCATCCTTCCTTCATTTGCCATTCTGCAAATGACCTGGTTGCTGCCTGTCCAACAGTCAGTCAAAACACTTGTAAACTCTGAGGCAGACCAGTCAGAAGCTGGCTGTTTTAGGACCAGTGCTGCCAGAGGTCATTGAACAAGGCTTTCTGCTGTCTTCCTTGTCCACAGCCTTCCAGCAGTTCTATGCAGGGGTAGCATTGTATATAGAAACAAGAACAGGCAAAGGCACCCAGAAGATGGGCACTCTGGGGACACACAAGAAAATATTGAAGATAAGGTTTAGGATTCTTGGTGAATAAGGTTCAATGGCACTGTAGTACCAAGTACATGATGAATCAAGCTCTACCAAATATGGCTAGTCTCTTCCAGATTGGTCCAAGACACAACTGTGTTGCCAAAGCACTCCAGTTGGGTGTTCAATGATGTTTGTATAATAGCATGACTTGTTATAGGCATGTTGCACATATGTACTTGAGTTGTGTACTGGAGCCATAAACCAAATGAACTGTGGATGATTTTTGTCGTCCAGTGGCCATGCTCTGGTTTGAGGTGATGACTCAAATACTGAGGGAGTGGCTAACTGGGGTGGAGTTTAACCTTATGTGATGTGCTGATCATGGCCAGATTGCAGATTTGGAGGGAAGTCATTTGCTGTTGCACCTCTGTATTTAGATATAGCTCTCGCAAAGCCAAGTGTATGCAATCCCTGGCAACCTGCCATCCTGGGTGAAATGCATGCTCTCCCTGCTTCTCTCTCGCTGTAGAGAATGGAGTGCATTCCCTTCTCCTGGCATAAAGAATGACAGTAATCTCCCTTATTTAGGATTGTTTCTGAGGCAAGAGACTTTCATGATGTCCCCTGCTCCCATTGTGGAGAAGGTAATGATTGTGATCATGTTTGCAGTCACTGGCAACCTGTTCTCACTCTATTCTAGACTGCAAATCTGATGTTACCATCTGAGAGTTTGCGTAAATTGTAATCTTTGGAATTTGGAAGAAAGGGAAATGATTGAAACAGAAAAGATTCTGAAACGGCTTAAAAGGGCAAATGCTAAAAGATGGTTTCCTTTAGCTGAGGAGCCTTGAGAACAAGTCCACAATCCCAGGATAAGGAGCAAACTATTTAGAACTGAGATGAAGAGAAATGACTTCATTCAGAAAATTGAAAATCCTTTTGGTATTCTGTACTCAAGAGGATCATGAATGATCTATTGTTGAATATATTTAAGGCTGGTATAGACAGGTTTTGGTCTCTCAGGGAATCAAGGAATTTAAAGAATTCATTGGGAAGGTGAAGTTAAGGCAGACGGCAGCCATGAGCATACTGAATATTACAACATCATCAAAGACCCATCACACCCCGGTAATGATCTCCTACAATCTCTCCTGTCAGGCAGAAGATACAGAAATCTGAACACACACACCAGCAGGGTCAGAAACAGCTTCTTCTCGGCCATTATTAGACTAATGAATGGACTCTCTAGCCTCAAATAACACTGATCTTGCTAACATTGATCTCGCCTAGTGCGTTCCCTGTGCAATGTAACCTGTATGCCTCTGTCTAAGTCTTTTTGATTTGTACGTCCTTGCTTACCATGATCTGCCTGTACTGCTCATAAACAAAGCTTTTCACTGTACTTCGGTACATGTGACAATAAATCAATCAATCAATCAATGAAGAGTCATCTAAACTCAAAATGTTAGCTTGCTCTCTTTTTCTCTCCATGGATGCTGCCTGATTGGCTGTGATCTCCAGTGTTTGTTGTTGTTGTCAGTACAGATTCCAGCATCTGCAGTAATATGCTCCTGGAATTGTATGTATGTGTTGTCCTTTCTCATGTCCTTTTGCAGCCAAAGTGGCACCTTCTGCATTGACACTGACACTACAATATTTAGCCTAGCAGTGAACTATATCTATTCAAAGCATAATATAAATAAGTTGTGATAAAAAAGGCAAAGTGGATGTAAAGCTAATAGAGCTCAAACTGCTGGAAAGGTTACTGAATTTAATACCTTAAAAAGTTAAAAGATGTTGAAATTATCCAACTCAGGTGCTGTCTGCAATGCCAGTTGTAAATGAATATATCAGAGCAATCTGTGTTTTATTTTCTGTGTAGTGACAGAAATAGCTCTGGAATTGTTGTCTTTGCTCCTGATAATCTGATGTATGAAAACAGATCAGGTGCTGTCGGGATCACAGACACAAACTTGTTGAACATAGGATCTGTTGGTTAAATCTTGATTGACAATAGTCACTATCCTTTATGTAGATGTAAGAACGATGAATTATATCTAATTTTATGGTATTTTTATGTATGTTGTTTTACTTTAATTTTGCAGCCATTATTGAGTTGAATCATTGATCATGGCAACATTTTGCTAAGCACTGTAAACAGTGTACTGGTTCCCATGGAACATTAGTGAAAGGAGAGGTTTAAAAGGGAAAAAGGCATTCAGGTTACGCATATAAAGAGGATGCAGTTATTCATAATATTTGTATATTCCTTTCATAGAAGTAAAGTGAATGCTGCACCTCAGTTCATTTCCAAACCATCCTTAATTTCTAACAAATAGCAAAAAAGGCTGCTGTATTTTCCTATTAAAGCAATTTCTGCTCATGTATGAAAGGTTGGAAGTATTTTTGGAAATATTAGTGATAATATGATGGTCCTTGTTTTATATTTAAAAAGAAAGTCTCATTAATTGCTCTTTAAAAACTTAAGTAAAAAGGAAATTTTTGCAGAATGTTCAAGTGCTCGCAAAAGAATTGAGACGTTTGAGTTGAAAGAATTGCTGCAATGTGTGAGGTATCTAAATGAACAGGTGCACAGTGAAAATAACAAGCTCACTGTAGTGCTCTGAGTTATTTTGCTATTGTTCTGCTGATCTAAATTCAATTGCACAACTGCTGACAAAAAAGGGGGATTTCAACTCCTTCTGTGTAACTGGCTTGGCTGAATGGTAGGATTCCTATATAACACTGAGGTAATGCTGGCATTCAGATGAAATGCTACACAAAGTCCCCTTTTTCCTTTCGTGTCAGTATAGAAGATCCACAATGCTATTCGATGAAAAAGTCAGACGAATTGGAAGTAATCTTAGTGAAACATGTAAAATTCCAAATGATGTGACTGGATAAGTATTCTTCCTCTGGCTGGAATATGTAGATCGAAGGGGCCAGAGTCTCAGTACAAGGGTCAGCCATTTAGAACTAAGATGAGGAGAAATGTCTTCACTCCAAGACAAATTGGATGACTTCTCTACTCAAGAGAACTGTGGATGTTCAATTGAGTATATTTATAGCTGAGATTGATAGATTTTGCACACTAAATCAATGAATATGGAGAAGAAGGTTGAGTTGGGGTAAAAATAATCAATCTTCATCATTTTACTGAATGATAAGAGAAGACAGTGGCCATAAGGCTTACTTGTGCTTCTATAGTGTATGCCCTTGTGACCCATTGTACTTCAATAGTCTTCTTTGCTGTGAACATTCTACTTAGAATATAATGACTATCGAGTGAACTTCTGTCTCATAGCTTTAAAACTTACCTGTGCAGACTCATGAGTTCTACGTTAGGAGCTGAAACAAAGTCTTCGTTGGGTCTACCTATGCCATGTCGTTCCTTCAAAAGAAACCCACCCAAACTTTCCACACTTTATCTTGAACACATCAGCCGTGGTTTAGTTGTTGCATGTACCTCTGAGCTGGAATACTGTGAGTTCCCATTCTAAGACTTGAACATAAAAAACAAGGCTGCGGAAGTACAATACTGAGGGAATGCTTCAGGGTTGGAGGTGCCGTCTTTGGAGCAGATGTTAAACCAATGCTCTGGTTGCCTTCTTAGGCGGATGTGAAGATCCCATAACATTATTTTGAATTATTTTGGGGAAAAATGTCCAAAGTCTTGGTCAACATTTATCTCTCAAATAATATCACAAAAAGCATTACATCTAGTCATTATCATCTTGCTATTTGTTGGAATTTGCTACGCACATATTTGTTGCCATGATTTCTACATTAATAGAGAGTACATTTCAAAAAAGTACTAAATTAACTGTAAAGTGCATTGAGGCATCCTGAGGTCATAAAAAACTGTATAAATGCAAGTCTTACTTTTTCTTTTCTCCCGCTGGCAGTCTCCAGGTTGTCCAATCTTCACGGGCTCATTGCTAACCAACTCTGCTGGACACCTGAGACAACACTGTGTAGAGCTGGAGGAACACAGCAGGTCAGGCAGCATCAGAGAAGTAGGAAATTCGGGACCCTTCTTCAGAACTGGACACCTGTTTTGAGTGGGAACTGACCAGTGGAATGTTAATTAGGACTGGGTGTTAAAATGGACAACATCTCTAATTGGAGCCGTGCAGAAGGTGGAATGTCAGCTTCCCTTCACAGATTTTAAAGTACCCCTGAATAATCAGTGCGAGCTAGTTTCCCCTCAAAGAAGCATCAACAATTTTCATTTAGTCAAAAAAATTATATACAAAAATAAAGGATTTTAAACTATTGTGTGCGTAGTAAATGGATATGAAAATTGCAATTTAATTTCAAAGTAGGGAAATGCAAGGTGATATTGACAAGAGGAATCAGAAGATTGCCTACTCCTTGAAAACTAATGACTAAAATTTTGGTCAAACAGTACTATGCAGACTCCATTGATTGCTCAGAACAGGGTGCAATACCCCTTTATCTAGAGAAACCCATATAGGTTGCATGGGTAATAGCCAACAGTACTGTCTGTTTGTGGGGTATAAAGGGATGCTGTCATACTCAGCTTTAAAACTGCATTACACAAACAAATTTCTATTCCCAAAAGCTGTAAAAATCATCAGCCTTAATTAATTAAAACTGTAGTGGTTGGAGCAAGGTTGGCCAGGTGGATCTCATTGAGTGTGAGTTCTCTGATTGGGGCTGTTAACCTGGTCCAATCTGAGAGTCCTGGCTGACAGACATAAACTTGAGTTTCAGGGATTCTCCTCACTTTAGGGACTGGTTTTGAGCTAGATGATCAGAGTCCATATACTATGCACGTGTAAATAAAGGGTGAGTTGATGATGGGATACCGGCCTCCATGGAGTTATTTCAAAAATGTTTCCTGACAGCGGCTCTCTCTTCAAAAGCACTTTGCAAGCTTTCAATTACATTAATTTGAGGTATAAATGCAAGTGTCATTGTAAACAAGGGGAGTAAGTTCTGTCTGCTTGTTTTCTAACAATATGGGCTGTACAGAGAAATTATGAAGACCGACTCCTGAACTCTGAATATAAAATCAGAAGAATTATGGTTGTCAGTTCTTCTGGATTGGTCTACAGTTTTTAGTAATAATACATTGTTCTCGACTACTGCAAGCAAACTGGCAGAAAAAGATAAGCACAGTTGATGGACAGTTCCAGCATACCAGTGAGAAAAATTTTGATTGGTGGATACAAAGATCAATTGGTACAGAATGTTGCAGGTTCCCAAAGTTTGGCTATGTTACAGCACCATAAGCAGTAAATAATCAAAGTAAAAGTTGCTCATATTCTAGCTGCAGCATCAGTTATTTTGGGTAATGACCCATGATATCATATCTATATCAATCAGTTTCTCTTTTCATTTGCATTAGTATCTTATCTTCCTTTCATTTAGCTCCAATGCACCTATTGGATGAAGAACTCTGCGTCACTTTTACATGGGACGCCCAACTTTACAAGGTAAGCAGGTTTTACTTGTTAAACATGGAGGTCTCCAATTTGAATTAAGGCAATCCTCCCCTTGAGAACAGCCAGCCTATCAGAGGCAGCAGATCTCCATTATAAACAGTGCCGCTGGGAGCTGTTACTGGTGCTTGTAATACTCTGAGCCTTATTTACAAGTGGTTATTGCTGAATCTTAGAGAGGGATATTAGAGAGGAATCTTAGAGAGGTGAATTGGATGATTTCATGGGTTACATCACTGATGACCGGGGGGTGGTGTCGGATGGAAAGACACAGGACTCACTTTCAGCAGGATCCCCTTTCTGATTCTGGGTCTTGGATTGAGCATTGAGAACCTGTGAATGAAAGACACCCACTTAGTAGACTACTGGAAAAGCCAACAGAGCTTGCTGAATGGTTCTCATGAGGTGTGGGAAACAGCTGGCTCATAGAAAGTTGATTTCAAGTGACTCATTAATGAGCTCCATTGCTTTTCCAAATCCAGTGGGTGAGTTTCCAGTGTTGGACCTCTTTCCCTCACCCCCATCACTAGATGCAAGACAATCTGTCACCACAAGGAATTGGAAACATGGCCTCCTACACAATTCTCCTAGCCTGGCCACTGTCTGCTTCAGCAAGCTCCAATAATTCTGCCCTCTGAGTTAAGTCTGTAGTTTTCCTGTGAAGGAACATGACGTAGTTTTGTGAAATGGAGAGCTGGAAGCGACAATTGGCTTTCTCTTTCCACCCAAAATAATTGTTTTCTGTCATCTTTAATTGGAATAAAGTGTGAAATGCTGTCTGAATTCTCCAACCTCCAGTGCCTGTATTTGTGTCAGAGTTGGCAGTCCTCCTGGATTTACCACAAGAATGAAAATTTGATATCAACCAGGCACTGCTGTGGTCAATCTGACACAAAATCAAAAAGTGCAGTTTGCATGTTGTTGCTGTAATTGCATGATGCAGGTGCTGTGCTGTCCATGTATGTTTGTCACTCTCTCTCTTCCTGTGTCAGTGGACCATCTCTGCAACTGCTAGCAGCCCCTAAGTTCTCCCTTCCCTCTCCTCTCAACAGTGGCAATGTCCAGCAACAACAGCTCCTGTTTCCAGAGAGTCTAAATGATTCTTAGAGATTTATACCTGGAAGTCTCAGCGCAGAAATAGGACATTCAAGCATTGTAATTTTTCTATGCATTAAAATCCTTGTAAGACCATCAGATATAGGAGAAGAATTAGGCCATTCAGCCCATTGAATCTGCTCTGCCATTCAATCATGGCTAATATGTTTCTCAACCCCATTCTCCTGCCTTCTCCCTGTAATCCTTGACTCCCATACCAATCTAGAACATATCTAACTCTGTCTTAAATACGCTCAATGACTTGGCCTCCACAGCCATCTGTGGCAATGTGTTCCATAGATTAACCATCCTCTGTCGGAAGAAATTCTTCCTCATCTCAGCTGTAAAGGATCATCCCTTCACTCTAAGGCTGTGTGCTCGTGTCTTAGTCTCTCCTACTAGTGGAAGCATCTTTTCCACGTCCACTCAATCCAAGCCTCTCAGTATTCTGTAAGTTTCAATAAAATCCCACCTCATATTTATAAACACCATCAAGTCAGACCCAAAGCCCTCAACCGCTCCTCATAATGATAACGAGGTAAGAACTAGGGAGAGAGTGCAGCTAAACACGTGGCTACAGGTCTGGTGTAGGAGGGAGGGCTTCCATTATGTGGATAATTGGAGCAAATTCTGGGGAAGGTGGGACCTGTACAGTAAGGACAGGTTGCACCTGAACTGGAAGGGCACAAATGTCCTGGGAGGGAGGTTTGCTACAGCTGGACGGAGTGATTTAACCTAGTTTGGCAGGGGGTGGGGAACCGGATTTATAATTCAGAGGATGAGGTATTCGGCCTTCCAACAGACACAACAGGGAGTGAGGTGGTTTATAAAGAAATGCGGTCGATGGAGCGTAATTGCGGACACCGAGATGGTTTGAGGTGTGTATACTTCAAGCTAGAAGTATCAGAAATAAAGCAGATTAACTTAGAGCATGGGTCGGTACTTGGAACTACGATGTTGTGGCCATTACAGAAACTTGGGTAACTCAGGGAGAGGAATGGTTGTTGGAAGTTCCGGGATTTAGATGCTTTAAAAGAAATAGGGAGGGTGGAAAAAGAGGTGGGGGAGTGGCATTGCTAGTCAGGGCGAGTATAGCAGCTACTGAAAGGCAGTTCGAGAATGATATGTCTACAGAGTCGGTTTGGGTTGAGGTCAGGAACAAGAAAGGAGCAGTCACTTTGTTGGGGTTTTTTTACAGACCCCCTAATAGTTGCAGAGAAGTAGAGGAGCGGATTGGGAGGCAGATACTGGAAAGGTGCAGAAGTCACAGGGTTGTAGTCATGGGTGACTTCAACTTTCCAAATATTGATTGGAAACATTTTAGTTGTAATAGTTTAGATGGAGCAGATTTTGTCCAGTGCATTCAGGAAGGATTCCTGACAGTATGTAGATAGACCAACACGAGGAGAGGCCACTTTGGATTTGGTGCTTGGCAATGAACCGGGCCAAGTGTTAGACCTGTTGGTAGGAGAGCATTTTGGCGGTAGCGATCATAACACTGTTTCTTTCACGATAGTCATGGATAAGGATAGGTACATATGGCAGGGTAAAGTTTATAATTGGGGGAAGGGTAATTACAATTCAGTTAGGCAAGAACTGGGTAACATAAATTGGGAACAGATGCTGTCAGGGAAGAGCACCACAGAAATGTGGAGATTGTTTAAGGAATCCATACTGCATGTGCTCAAAATGTTTGTCCCTAGCAGGCAGAGAAGATGCAGTCAAGTGAGGGAGCCATGGTTCTCGAGAGAGGTCGAACGACTGGTTAAGAGGAAGAAGGAGGCTTATGTAAGGTTTAGGAAAAGAGGAATGGAAAAGGCTCTAGATGGATACAAGTTAGCCAGGAAGGAGCTGAAGAAAGGGCTTAGGAGAGCTATAAGAGGGCATGAGAAAACCTTGGCGGATAGGATCAAGGAAAACTCCAAGGCTTTTTACACGTATGTGCAGAACAAGAGAATGACCAGAGAAAGGGTAGGGCCGATCAAGGATTGTAAAGGGAATTTGTGCACAGAGCCTAAAGAGATAGGAGAGGTCCTTAATGAATACTTTTCTTCAGTATTCACAACTGAGAGGGACCTAGTTGTAAAGGAGGACAGTGTGAAACAGGCAGGTAGGCTAGAGGAGGTTGATGTTAGTAAAGAAGATGTGCTAGGAATTCTGAGGAAGTTGAAGATAGATAAGTCCCCCGGGCCTGATGGGATTTATCCAAGGATTCTATTGGAAGCGAGGGACGAGATCACAGGGTCTTTGGCGATGATCTCTTCTTCCTCATTGTCTGCGGGTATAGTGCCGAAAGATTGGAAAGAGGCAAACATCATTCCCTTGTTCAAAAAAGGGAACAGGGATAACCCCGGAAATTACAGGCCAGTTAGTCTTATGTCAGTGGTGAGCAAATTATTGGAAAGGGCTGTGAGAGACAGGATTTATGATCACTTGGAAAGGCACAGTTTGATTCATGATAGTCAGAATGGATTTGTGAGGGGTCGATCATGCCTCACAAACCTTATTGAATTCTTTGACGAGGTGACCAAACACGTGGATGAAGGTGGAGCAGTGGATGTGGTATACATGGATTTAAGTAAGGTGTTTGATAAGCTTCCCCATGGTAGGCTCATGCAGAAGGTAAGGAGGCAAGGGATAGGGGGAAATGTGGCAGATTGGATTCAGAATTGGCTGACCCTTAGAAGACAAAGGATGGTGGTAGTGGACGGAAAATATACAACATGGTGCTCAGTTACGAGTGGTGTCCCACAAGGATCTGTTCTGGGTCCTCTTCTATTTGTGATTTTTGTAAATGATTTGGATGAAGGAGTGGAAGGGTGGATTAGCAAGTTCGCGGACGATACGAAGGTGGGTCACGTTGTGGACAGTGCGGAGGGCTGTTCTAGGTTACAAAGGGACATTGATAGAATGCAGAGCTGGGCTGAGAAGTGGCAGATGGAGTTTAACCCTGAAAAGTGTGAGGTGATTCATTTTGGAAGGACAAACTTGAAAGCAGAATACAGGGTTAACGGAAAGATTCTTGGCAGTGTGGAGGAGCAGAGGGATCTTGGGGTTCATGTTCACAGTTCCCTGAGAGCTGCCACCCAGGTGGATAGAGTTGTTAAGAAGGTGTATAGTGTGTTAGCTTTCATTAATAGAGGGATTGAGTTCAAGAGTTGTGAAGTTATGCTCCAGATATACAAAAGCCTGGTTCAGCCACATCTGGAGTATTGTGTCCAGTTCTGGTCACCTCATTACAGGAAAGATGTGGAAGCGTTGGAAAAGGTGCAGAGGAGATTTACCAGGATGTTGCCTGGAATGGAGGGAAGGTCTTACGAGGAAAGGTTGAGAGAGCTAGGGTTTTTCTCTTTAGAACGACGAAGGACGAGAGGTGACTTGATAGAGGTGTACAAAATGATCAGAGGTATAGATAGAGTAGACAGCCAGAGACTTTTTCCTAGGGTGGAGGTAGCTTTTACGAGGGGACATAGCTTTAAAGTGAAAGGCGGTAGATATCGGGGAGACGTCAGAGATAGGTTCTTTACTCGGAGAGTGGTCAGGGCGTGGAATGCATTGCCGGAGAGGGTAGTGGAGTTGGCCTCATTAGGGGCATTTAAGCGACTATTAGATAGGCATATGGATGATAGTATAAGGTAGCAGTGGAGGTTAGATAGACCTTAGGTTTAGTGTAAAAGTTCAGCACAACATCGTGGGCCGAAGGGCCTGTACTGTGCTGTACTGTTCTATGTTCTATGTTCTATATGATAAGTCCTTCATCTCTGGGATCATTCCTGTAAACCTCCTTTGGAACCCCTCCAAGGCCAACATATCCTGACTTAAATACAGACTCTAGAACTGCTTACAATATTGTAAATGTGGTCTGATCAGAGCCTTATATGGCCTCAGTAGTACATTTCTGTTGTATTCTAGCCCACTTGAAATGAATGCTAACATTGCATATGTCTTCCTGGCTGCCAACTGAACCTGTATTACACCTCTATTGTTCCTACTAAAGTACATAACCTCACACTTTCCCACATTATATTCCATCTGCCACTTCCAACGATGTGCAGGTTAGGTGGATTGGCCATGCTAAATTGTCCGTAGTGTTCAGGGATATGTACATTATTTGGGTTACACGGGTAGGGGGATGGATATGGGTGGGATTCTCTTTGAAGTGTCAGTGTTGTCTTGTTGGGCCGAAGGGCCTGTTTCCACACTGTAGGGATTCTATGAATTCTATGAATTCTTTGCCAGTCTCCTAGCCTGCCAAGTCATTCTGCAACCTCCCCACTTCCTCAACACTACCTGCTGCTCCATCTCTCTTTGTGTCACCTGCAAACTTATATTGAAACTCATTGAAACAATCTGTCAATTGACCAGAACTTGACCTTCACTGTTGAGGCTGAGGCAGATTGTTCCCTCTATTGACCTATGGTCCATAGCTACTCATTTGTCTCAATGTTTGCTCTCTCTGCTTGTGAATGGAGTAGCACAGCACTTTAATCATGTCAGGTCCCTATCAAAAATATAATTTTATTGAGCAAGATTGCCAGGATTAAAAAAAACATTTTTTTCAAAGAATGCATTCAATGGGTACTCTAGAACGCTACCCCTACTTGTCTTTGTGTGGGAGAATAACAGACATGGAGTGAGTACCACAAGTAGCTGTGCAAATGGAGTGTTGAATCAAATGAAGTTTTTACATTTCAAAATTCAGTGATACAAAAATCCATGTCTTTTCGGTGAATAGATTCTGTTTTACTTCTTATTGTAAGGGATGTTTTTAGTTTAAAAGGAGTAATATAGGGGTAAAATTGGCCATTGGCAGTGACACAGAAAATTGGAAGCCCATTTTACACCATACCCGTTTGAAGTCAATGGAAAAGAAAAATCAATTGGGTTTGAAATAAGATACCAGTTCACTATTTTGTGTTTTATGCAGCAACAAAGACCAATTTCATGGCCACAATACACTTGAAGCTATGGGTGACGGTGCAGGTGTACTGAATTAATCAGGTTAATTTTTTTTCACTTTGATGCTTAGATTCTCACTCTAGCTTCACTTAATTATCTGTAATTGAAATTGTCAAGAAAAATGTGTGGAAAGATGCTGGAAATTTCAGACAGGGAACAAAAAGTGCTGGAAGCTGTAAGATAAGGCAATGGTTATGTTTCAGCTCATCATTAGATGCTGCCTGACTTGTTGAGTTTCTGGCATTGTCCGTTCCAGATTATTATCAATTGTCTATTTTTAATTTCTCGGGGGCAAGGGGACAGCTGACCTCCCAAGGATCATATAGAATGATATAGAGATATCCTCGGGAAATTTATTGATTACCTAATATCCAGTGTTTCCTAGCTAGTGAGTAAAATAATAATTTTTTTTCACTCATAGTGAGAAAAGGCACTCAGTAGAGGGAACTCAACCTTTATAAGATAAATGCAATAATAATTACAAACTACGTTCAATGGCTGTATAATGTAAGGTTATGTTAGAAAATATCACATGATCAAATCTGCAGGTATAGGTCCAACCAAAAGAATTTTTCATTAAGTTTGTTCTCTTCATATGGAATGATATATTAAGCATTGAAGCTTATTTTGCATTATACAACTAAAAATTTCCGATATATTGGCCTTAACAATCCCAAAGCAAACTTGCTGAACCTTTCAATGGCCACTGTACTAAATTTTGCAAGCTTCGTTTGAGTTTTTGATTATTTGAATGAAAACCATATGACACAGCTGACAACACTGGCATGTCAGTTAAGCACAAATAAAATCAGTTTCAGTGAGATGCTCGTAGGCTTGGAAATGCCATTGAGTGAGTTATCCTCCCTCTCCCACCTTTGAATTTTTTTTATTATTCATTCGTGGGATGTAGGTGTTGCTGGCAGCATTTACTGTCCTACCCTAATTACCCAAAGGGCAGTTAAGAGGCAACCACATTGCTGTGGGTCTGGAATCACATGTAAACCAGACCAAGGAAGGATGGCAGATTGCCTTCCCTAAAGGGGATGAATAAAACAGATGTTTTTTTCCAATAATCAGCAATGATTACATGAACTCCCTTAGGCCAGATTTTAATTCCAGTTTTTACTGAATTCAAGTTTCATCATCTTCCATGGTGGGATTGTGTTTCCCCGGAACATTAGCCAGGGTATGAATAACTAGACCAGAGACGTTATCACTGCACCATCACCTCATCAAATAACTGGCCTCTCAAAGGTTTTTTTTGTTTTAATGGGCTTCGCTGTTTTATTTTCCATTCCTAATTGCCCTTAAGAATCTAGTGGTGACCTGCTTTCTTGAATCGCTGCAGTAAGTTTGGTGCAGGGACACCCACAGTGCTGTGAAGAAGGGAGTTCCAGGATTTTGACCCAGTGACATAGTGTATATTTCCAAGTCAGAATGGGGACTGGCTTGGAGGGGAATTTGCAGGTAATGGTGTTTCCAGGTATTTGCTGCTTTTGTTCTTCTAGATGGAAGTGGTTGTGGGTTTGAAAGGTAATGTCTAAGGTGTTTTGGTGAATAATAGCAATGCAGTCACACTGCTATGACTGTGTGTAAAGTGGAGGGAGTGAATGTTTGTGGATGTGGTACTGACTATGGTGGCTGCTTTGTTCTGGTTGGTCAGTGCTATTGAACCACACTCATCCTGGCAAGTGGGAAGTATTCCATTTAACTTCTGACTTGTGTTTTGTAAATGGTGGGAAGGCTTTGGAGACTCAGGAAATGAGTTGGTTGCTGTGTGATTTCTAGCTTATGACTTGCTTATGTAGCTGCAATACTGGTCTAGTTCAATTGTTAGTTGATGATAATACCCCCAGGATGTTGATAGTGGGGATTCAGTGATGCTAATGCCATTGAATGTCAGGGGCAATGTTAGATTCTCTGTTGTGTCACTTGTGTGACACAAATGTTATATACCACTCGTAAGCTCAAGTCTAGATATTGTCCAGGTTTTGCTTAATTTGGACGTGGACTGTTTCCGTATATGAGGAGCTATGAATGGTGCTGAACATTGTGCAGTCATCAGCAAACATTCCCCCTTCTGACATGATGATGGTGGGTAGGTCATGATGTAGCAGCTGAAGATGGTTGGATTGGATGCTGCCCTGAGGCAGGAAGAACAGCCATAAGTACTTAAACAGTTTGAAACAAAGTGATAGCACTTAAGTATAATGACAGTAAGTACTAACAACAAAAAGGCACTATTCTCAACATTTCTTCAACCGGTCTTATTAAGAAAGCATTTGCGATTTTTATACTGGGAATTGTGTGCAACAATCTAGTGCTAGTGAATCATTGCTGAAAGATCTGTGAAATGATACAGCTCTTGCATTGTGAAACAGGAAGTCGTAAACCAGTCTACTTGCCCCATTTTAGTTGAACCAGTTACTTCCAAAGATTCTACTGTTGTATGTTGATTAGCCACAACCTAAGGTCATTGATTGACAACAGGAAAAACAGGTCTTTCTCTCCATACAAATGTGAAGGGATGTGGGTTACTGCTTTCTTGGTATTTGTGAGGAAACCATCCATTAAACTGACAAGTAGAACGGTGCAATTGAGCACGGCAGGCCGCAAAACTGCTATTCTGTTCTCTGTCATCATTTCTTTTATTCATTATTTAAAGCAACGGTTTAAAGTAAGCTCTTTCCTAATGGATAAAAATTAATCAATTTGTGACTAAATCTGCTGCAAATGGCCAGTGAAATGTACATGAGGCATTTGTGAAGCAGTTGGTAGATTTATGTTTCTTATTCTTGCACAGAATTCCTTGTGTTTTGTTTCCTGTGGGATTTTTGGGACGTGTGTGAACTTTTATTCTCATTAGAATAGGGGACATTAGCAAAGCGAAATGGAGTAATTTTATATTTCAGACAGCAAAGGGGAGATTTTCAATATACGACCACCCATGTTGTGCTGGCATAATAGCTACTATTCCTTTGAATTTTCGCAGGTGCCTGCCTGAAATGGCTGAATGCTTAATAAATGTGTCATTTTCAACTCACTCAGGGCTGGATTCACCCACTTTAAAACCTGCCCATGAATTATCAGTGGGAAGAGTTGGGAGGACTCTTTCCACCAGAATTTAAAGGAATGTTCAGTTGTACTTTAGAAATTAGACACAGATATTTTAGACATCGTGTGTGCATTTACGCGTATTTGTTGCAATTCTGGTTGAGTGATACTCAAATACACTGTTCTAATGGATCACGTGTTTCTAATTCTTGATGATTTCCATCTATTATCATTAGTTAAATTATTTCCTAAAAAACATCAATCCTGGTGTTAGTCACAGCGAGACTTCATTATAGGACAGTGGAGTGTGTGTCAGGCTGTCTCATTTGTGTTCGATCCAGACAGGTTTAACTCCAAACCACACTAAAATACAACATCTAACTCTCTCAAGAACCTATTGGAACTAATCTTGAGGGTTAGAAATCTGAATTTATGGTGGGTTTTTGGGGGGATCTGGGGCAACAGTTCCAGTCATCTAAGTGGATCAGGAAATGGGGGCAAACAGCCAAGTCTGTTCAGAGAAGAGCAAAGCCTAAGGCAGAAGAGGAGAGTTTTTTTTAAAGTGGAGCAGCAGAAGAATTCCAGCTTCTCTTGGATCACAAAGGAATCAGTCAAACACAAAATTTAATGACATCCTAGCACCTCATCTGGCCCTGCTCCCCACTGGTTCCACACTTCTCTGGTAGGGCTGATAATGGCATTGAATACATGACTGTGTGTTAAAATTGCACCAGGGTCCTGATAGCATCTGAATTTTGAATTTTAAAGAGTTGGTAACTATTGATACCCAAAATATACCTGTTAATGTGGTGTCAAGCATGGTAGTAGTGTGAACAAGGTGCTACCATGCTGCTGATGTTTTAAGATACCACCAATCCTTCCTGATATTCTATTCAGTAATGATTTGGGGATGAGGAGGCAGGCAATTCAAATTGATCCTATTTTTATTGATAATATTTTATATATTTCTGATAAGTTAAATAACATACTTATAAAGATAAAGCACTAATTAAAAACAACAGAAGAAATTAATTCAAGGTGGAACATTTATTTCAGTCTGGTGAGCAATAATTATGTGGCAGACACTCCTCTTTATTCAATTCTAATTTTTACTACTCTTTAACACATTGCTGGTTGTAGTATAAAATGTTACTATCTTCTGATCAAATGTATGTATGTTAAAAGCTGCTAAAAACATAAATGTGAAAAGAATCTAAGGTCTATTTAAACTAGATATTTTCCAATCAACCTGTTCAGGGATTTTACTAGAGATAGTAGGAACTGCAGATGCTGGAGAATCCGAGACAACAAGGTGCAGAGCTGGATGAACACAGCAGGCCAAGCAGCGTCATAGGAGCAGAAAGGCTGACGTTTCGGGCCTAGACCCTTCATCAGAAAATCTGATTTTACTATACTCCTTTGGAGCAGATGGGGCTTGAACCCAGGCTTTCTAGCCCAGAGGTAGGGACTACAAGATCCCTTCCTCCACCTAAACTATGTATTTTCTGAATCAGCCAGTTTAGAGATGTTATAACACACCACTGGAGCAAGCACCAGAGGTAGAGAACCACAAGTGACTTCCTCTAGGGATGTGTAGATTAGGTGGGTTATAGGGGGATGGGTCTAGGTGGGATGCTCTGAAGGTCGATGTGGACTTGTTGGGCCAAAGGGCCTGTTTCCACACTGTAGGGATTCTATTCTCTTCTATTCTATTCTACATAGATATTTTGAACCAACCTGCTCAGAGATGCCAATACACCCCTCTGGAGCACGTGGGACTTGAACCCAGGCTTCACAGTCCAGAGGTAGGGATATTATCACTACTCCAGAAGAGCACTTCCCCTCTACTTAAATGATTGTTTAAAGGCAGCAAGAGATAAGTGGCAGCAATCACCTGAATTAGGAATAATGGCGTGCCTGGAATTCTGGTAAAGTGAAATACAAAAAAGAAGAAAAAGAGAAAAAAGGAATAAATAGGGTGGGGCTCTTGTGGTACAGTGGCAATATCTCTACCCCTACACCGGGATACATGGGTTCAAGTCTCAGCTACACCAGAGGTATATGGTAGTATCACTGGACAAGTTGATTAGGGGAAAAAAAAAGGAATAAACAGTTTCCTCCTCTCCCTACTCCTTCCTCACTTCTTATGGTTTGCATTGCCCGTAACAGTCTCTGCAAATTATTCAGTTGGAAACATGAGTGATTACTGGTGATGGTTAATAGATTAAAAAAAATACCATGGGTGATTTGGCGATGAGGGAGAAAAAAGTTCAGTTGTGTGTGAGGGTACTTCTGGGTATAAAGGAAGGAATTGATGGAGCTGAGGGGGGCATGTTCTTGTGGTGCAATGGCAGTGTCCCTGCCTCTAAGCAAGGCAATCCAGGTTCAAATCTGATCTGCTCCAGAGGTGTGTAATAACATCTCTGAACAGGGTGATTAGAAAATATAAAATGGATGGATGAAAGGCTTCATTTCCACCTAAATACATGTGTCAAGTACACATTTGTGATTGTGAATAAAGAACAAAAGATTACCATTTGTCTAGAGAATTGGGGTGGGGGGGAGGTTCCAGGCACAGGTGAATTATCCATTAGAATCTTCAATTTCCTGGTTCAGTTTGATTCTAACTTAATACCTGCAATAAGCAAGTTGTCTTGTGAAGATGGGTTAGACAGGCTGGGCTGGTTTCCACTGAAGTTTAGAAGACTGAGGTGTGACTTAATTGAGTTGTATAAGATCCTAAAAAGTGTTGACCAGGTGGATTTGGAAAGAATGTTTCCTCTTGTGGGTCAGTTCAGAACTAGGAACCGTTTTAAATATGCCTCTTCAGGTCAGACATGAAGAGATATTTTTTCTCAGATGGATGTGAGACTTTGGAACTTTCTGCCTCAGAAGGCAGGGTCGTTAAATAGTTTTTAAGGTAAAATAAGATAGATTTGTGTTAGACAAAGGAATCAAAGGTTATTGAGTGTAGATGGTAAAGTGGAATTTGAAACACAAACAAATCCACCATAATCTTATTGAATGGCAAATCAGGCTTGAGGGGTGAAATAGTCTAATTCTACTCCAATTTTGTAAATTCATATGTTCTTATTAAATGGTCTAGCAGGTGAATCTTTAATTAAGTTTAACATTGAGAAATAAATGGCATGAACGTTAGTCCTAAAAATACCAAATACGACATGAACATAAGCAAATTTATTAAACAGGTCTAAGAAAAGTATAACAGTTGGTCTATTCAACAGCTCTCTCCAAATATGCTTCTGTAAGATACGTCTACTCAGAACAATTTTTGCCTGTAAGGGCCAGACATAAAGTAACCAGTGTCTTCCAGCACTTGTGCATAGCCAGCCAAAGAAATGAATACACAAGCATTTCATTTATTCTATCTCATTGAAAGTGATCAGAGTGCACATGACAGAACAAAATATAAATTGTCAGTGGAACACTTGTCAACTTCAAGCCATTTCATAAACTCAGACTTTGCCAAGCAACTACCTCCGTACATGTTGCCTGTCAGGAAACAAAAAATTACCATACCCAATGTTTCTATTTCATGCCACACATTGGCACTTGATTGTACCTAATTGGCACTTACTTTGATGGGACTCCTTAAGAAATGTGACGCAAGTTCTTGCTGGTTTTCCAGCCACTGTCTGAGATCTCTGTCACTTCCATTAAATACTGTCCATTTTCTCCATCCACCCACTCCCATGTGTCAGTGGAATTAAGCAACATGTAGCTGAACTTAATTGACCAGAAAAATGCCAAATTTAATGCTCAGTCTGCGCTGGGCCAGCTGGGCAGTAATCAGAGCATTACAACTGTCTCAGCACTCTTGAGTTAGAGAGGGACATTTTGAGAGGCTCCTATTCTTGATTGTTATCCATTGGCTCTAAAGGAATTTGTAGGATCAAAGTTAGCTGTTGTTCTACTCAGTCAAACACATTACTATTTGTCAGTCTATGTTAACACATGAAGAATGACCACTTGATGTAGATGCAAGTGGACACCTGCACAGCTGTAGTCCAAACAGAAATCATAGCTTCAGGAGAGACAAGACAAAATAAGAAAATGAAAGCAATGTCATGGGAGATGAAATATTACGAAAGATACTGAATCTTGTTTATTTTTACACAATGGCAGATTGGTCTACATAACAGCACTCTCTATTTAAAAGTAATTTATTGTATTAAAATTCTGAGATATTTCTGGGAGAAACTGTAAGGTATGATATAAAACAATTCTGTAACTTTAATATCATGCTCAATTCATATTGTAATCCAATTGTTGGATGGACTGTGACATTATCTAACTGTGGCATCCTGTGCAAATATTCACAGGACAAAAAGGAAACAACATAATGATGCCTGTTAAATTCAACATATAAATTTATGATGTTGAATTTAAGTTTTAAACAGGGCATCTATTTATTATTAGAATTTTACAGCTGTTAGGTCAAGATTTTACTTCAATAGCAGATTTACGGTTGAGATAAATGTTAATTACGATTAAAATGGTTTTGTAGGAATATAATGAATATAATTATTTTATCTATCATCTTTCAGATTTTATGTTAGATTAATTGGCAAATTTATTTCCTTTCGGTGGAAAATGTAGCTGCTACCATGCTAAAGTCTGTAATATGATTTTAGTATGAAAATATATTAACTGCATTTACAATTATTGTAGAAAGATCACAAAGAATACTAATGCTAACTGGAGGTAAAATCACAAACAACATAGAAGATAAATTGAGTAGAAAGAGGAAGGAAAACAAAGAAGAGGAAGGAACAACTTATAAAGTATTTATTAACTTACCTCCTTCAGTACAGACAGAATCTTTACAGTTGTAGCTTATTAATTCAATCCTTTCTGAACTCACTGGTTTGGTATATTATATAAATATATCTTATACTAACATTAACAGCAGAACTTATGTCCCCTGCGTAACACCACTGATTTGTTTGCTTTGTTGATTGATAACGTATGAAATACCTCCTTCAAATGTTTAATTGTCTTTTTGTACTGGATGGTGGGTGGAATATAAATGGAATACAGAGGTTAAGAGTGGCAGGTTGGGGAGAAGAGTGAGTTTACTATATTGCTTGTCATCAGAGCACTCATTTTATGTTTCCAGAAAGTCAATTAAACAATCAAAAATGGATGAGTTTATTATCTGTCTAGGCAACTCAAAATATAAGCGGGGGGAGGGAAATAGAGCATGGAAGGGAAAGGGGTCATTGGTTTTAAAAGGGAGACAATGCACTACTATATCTGTCATATTAACTTGACATGTCTGGGGCTGAGGAGATAAAGTAGGACATGACGGTTTAGATGGATGGGTTGGTTGGGAACGTGGGGAAGCTCAAAGCTTGAAGGGGTGAAAGGGAAGGGCTACTAAGAAAGGAATGTGCACATTTGGGGGTTCACGAAGGGTAAGAGGCTGAGCTTAAGACTCATTGCATGAGGATTGATCACTGTTTCTTTTCATTATGCTGTAAATAACAGTAGAAAATGGAGCTTAAAAAGGTTGTGACCACACCTGGAGAGGGGCTTCACTTTCGAGCAATGTGAAATCCTTCAACGGACAACAACATGACACAGTGAGCCATATAGAATTGGTGAAAGACATACTGTCTAGTGATTAATCTACTGTGTGTACTATAAATGCTGTCCCAAAGTGCTCTTGACCACACCAGGCTGCATCAGGATTGCAGCATCGTTGGCTACAAGAGCAGGTCAAAGGCTAGGACTACTGCCTTGAGTAACTCACTTCCTGACTCCCAACAGCCTGTCCACCATCTGCACACATAAGTCAGGAGCGGAATGGAATTCTTCCCACTTGCCTGGATGGGTGCAGCTCCAACAACTCTCAAGAAGTTTGATACCATCCAGGACAAAGTAGCCCACTTGATTGACACTACATCCACATACATTCAGTCACTCCACCACCGATGCTCAGTAACAGCAGTGTCTACAAGATGCACTGCAGGAATTTGCCAAAGATCCTTGGACAGCACCTTCAAAACCCACAACCACTTCTATCAAGAAGGACAAAGACAGCAAAAATTCATGGAAATGCACCATCTGCAAGATCACCTCCAACCCACTCACCATCCTGATTTGGAAAGCTATCGCCATTCATTTAGTTTTGTGGGTCAAAATTCTGGAATTCCCTCCCTATAGGCATTTTGGGTCTACCTACAGCTAATGGACTTGTAGCAGTTGAAGAGGGCAGCTCACTACCATCTTCTCAAGTGCAACTAGGATTGGGTGGTAAATGCTTGCTTAGCCAGCGATGTCGATGGCCCATGAATGAATGAATGAAAAAAGGTACTGTTTACACTGCTGCTGGTTCACACAGTAGTAGGAGAAGTTGTGGACAAGTTGGAGGCAAGGATGTATACAATTTGAGATTGAGCCAATAACAAATAACTGTTTGGTCTGTAATCCAGTGATGAGTTCTTGATGGCAAAGGCCTTCTGCCTGTCAACAGCTATGTGATTGGTTTTCAGTAGCTGAACAGCTTGGGGCTGTGAACAAGATGGAGAGACGCAAGATGCAGATCTCCACCAGATCAGGAGCTGTGTCTGTTCTCTGCAGCAAAACCTATTTTAAACCTGAAGAAAACAAGTTACATTTCCTTCAGCAGTTGCTATAAGCTATGACTTTTACTTAATTGTCAGAGACCACTTATAAGTGTGAAACAGTACTCTGTGCCTTCCAGCAAACAGTGAAAGTATCTGAAGAAAGTAGACTGAAAAGTAGTTCTTCCATCAACACAAGTATCATTCAGCAGGACACACTGAGCTGCTTTCCTGGTCTCTCCCTCTGCACCATGTCATCCATGTTTCTTTTTCTTGTCTGTGTCTGTGTAAGAGGTTAGAGTTTATAAGGGGTTAGGGTTTTAATTAGGATAGTTACTTGCCAATGGTTCATAATTGTTTACCTGTAGTTGGAGTCTATTTACTTGTAATATGTGGTGATTCTCGTTAAAGTGCAAAAAACCTGGTTCATGCTTTCTGTCAACTTTGGTCCGAAATTCAGCTAATTGAGAGAATTATGCTGTGTATTTCTAAAAATGTTTAACTTTTGTGATGACTCCAAGCACAGCAGGGCTTGATTTCTGGCACACTACCCAAGTGAGGTGCAACAGCTCCCACTGGGCTGAGGGTGGCAGGCAGGGTGGTGGTGGTGGAAGGCTCAGCCATTCTGGAGTGTCCTGGGGGAAACTGCTGAAGGGCTTGAATATGGTTCCTCCTCCAGCCGGGTGCCTACTGACATCACACTTTCTCCATGTGAGGAAGGAGGTCAAGATCCCTCATCCCTTTGTTACCTCACTGTTGGTGCTGATCAGCTGCAGGTCTGTGTGTATATCCAGCATATTCTGAGAGTACTGGACCTGGTTCTCCATGGCAGCTCTTAAGCTGTGCATGGAGGCAACCAAATGTTCATATGCCAGAGGTAGAATGCTTCCAACTGCATTGTTGCAGTCCTGCAGTCTTTCCCAGGGCTTCCATTAAACCTGTTTGCTGTTCCTATTTCAATTTGTGCATCTCTAAGACATTATTGATTGCCAGCACTATTGGGTCCCCTTCTGCCGAGACCTGAACAGGAACCTAGTCTCTGGCAGCTCTCTGAGCACCAGTAACCTAGGGTGTGGAGTATTTCTTTCTCGACCAGCTGTAGACATATGGCAATGATGTACTCATCAGTAGGTATTCCAAACTCTAATCTGGCTAATGCATCCCTAAGGTATCTGTCTTTGAGCTGGTGGAGAGTGCAGGAGGTAGCCATGCCAATGCTTCTTCTGCATCTGTGCTTTCTTCCTGAAAGGTGGAAGAGGAGATATCTTAAGATTCTGGCATCTTGACCACCAGCTCCATGCTGATTCCACTTGTACATCTAGGAGACAAAAGATAGAATGCTTTGTGAGTAAGGGGTAGAGGTTCGGAGATATTAATTAGCATACATTCATCATGTAAGCAATGGGAAAGTAGCATAGCAATGGACAATGCTTCTTACTTCGTTGCCAGAACATGGAAGTTTCAGCATCTCCATAGGAGCAGTCCTGGTCTTTGTCTGCCAGGGTCTCTTCATAGCAGTGAGGAGCCAAACGTCAGGCACCCCATCACCTGCCTTGGTCTTCTCTGCCGTATAATGAGTCATTTTCTCCGTAATGAGTCAAAGGGAAGAAATGAGTGAAATGAAAGTGGCTGGTACAGCTGTTAATGCTGGTGTAGGTAGAAGAAAGGTGGTGAAATATCCCAGGTGAGTGAGTAGACAGCATAGGGGCCATTTAGCATTAGTATTCTGATGGTGCTGGATGGATGGGAATGAAAATGTTGCATGCAATAGTGAAAGTGGTCGATCATGAGGTTTGGTGGGAAGTAGCTGCAGTAGCAAAACTCAGTACTATCTACAACAAAATATCCTACATGACTGGCACCCTACCCATAGCATTAAACATTCAGTCTCTCCCCGACAGCATATTGTGGCAGCAATGAGTACTATCTGCAAAATACGTTGTTGCAACTCACAAAACCTCAGTTTAAGAGCAGGCATGATGATATAGTATGGGCGGGGGTTTGCTGCTGCTACCTTGCCTGGATGAAGAGTCAAGGAGGATGGTGGTTATGGAGCATGCAGTGAGATTGTAGTGAAAACAGGGTTGGATGAAGGCTGGGACAAGCCATTGGTGAGCTATAGCCACCAGGTACCTGCTCTGATTGAGGAGTCAGGAATTTGCACTGCCTAATTTCTCAGGGAAGGAGTGGAGAATTGGAAGTGGCATAGAAATTAGGAAAGCTAGGTGATTAATAAGATGCAAAGGCATGGTAATAAGTTAGATGACAGTCAATAGCAAGATTCTGAATTTGATGTTTAAAGCTTATATTTATTTCCAATGTCAAAATTTGGATATTTTTTCACTCTCTCCATTGTCTACACCACTCTAGAGAGAAGAACATTCTTCCTACGGTGATTTAAACATGAGGATGATATTTTAAACATAATGTTTGAAACATATAAATTGCCATGGCTTCTTCACAGGGTGAATTTAGAAAGGATGTTTCCTCTTGTGGGAGACTCTAGAATGAGAGGTTGCTGTTTCAGAATAAGGGTCTCGCATTTGAAAAAGAAATGAAGAGAATTTTGAGAGGGTCATGAGAAAACTCCTCAAAAGGTGATTGAACAGTACTTTAATATTTTTAAGGAAGGGGTAGGTAGATTCCTGATAAGCAAGAGGGAAAAGATTGTCGGGTGTATGTGAGAATGTGGAATAATTGAAGCAGCCATGATTGTATTGAATAATGGAGCAGATTCGGGGAGATCAGTGGCCTACTGTTGCTTCTAAATCTTGTGTTCGTTTTTGAAGATCAGGAGCCAATGTGAATCAGTGAAGACATAAGGTAATGAAGGATTAGAAGTCAATGTAGATCAGTCAGTGTAAGGGCTAATGCATGAGCATGACCTCGTGTGGGATAGATACAGGCAGATAAGCAATTTGCAAATGCTTGCAGAAAGATAAAATTGCAGAGTGAGCTTTTGACTGGTGCAGAGACATGCTTCAGTGGGCAAATGGCAACATGGATGACAGATTGCAGATGACATGAAAATTGATGGAGTGATAGTGAGGAAGAAAGCCTTAGACTACAGGGTTTTATAGATGATCCAGTCAGATAGGCTGAATAGTGGCAAATGAAATTTAATCCTGAAAGCATAAGGTGATGCATTTTAGGACGACTAACAAGGCAAAGAAGTATACATTAAATTGTAGGATCCTAGGAAATACAGAGGATCAAATGAACCTTGGTGTATATGCCCACGGATCCCAGAAAGCAGCAGGACAGTTAGATGAGGTGGTTAAGAAAGCATATGGGCTACTTGCCTTAATTAGTCAAGGCATTGAATATAAGAGCAAGGAAGATATTCTACACATAATGTCACTTCGGCCACAGCTGGAGTACTGTATGTAGTTCTGGTTGTCACAGTACAGAAAGGTTGCAACACTAGAGAGTGTGCAGAGGATATCCACTTGGATGTTGCACTTCAGCTATTAAGAGGCTAAATAGCTAGGGTTGTTTTCCTGAGAGAGAGAAGGCTGAGGGGGAATCTGATTGAGGTGTACAAAGTTCTGAGGGGCACAGACAGGGTAGATAGATTGAAACGTTTCCCCTCAGTCGAGAGGTCAATAACCAGGGAGCACAGTTTTAAGGAAAGTAGCAGGAGGTTTAGAGGGGATTTGAGGTTTTATTTTCATCCACAGAGTTGTGAGTATCTGGAACTCACTGCCTGAAAGGGTGATAGAGGTGACAACCTTAAAGTCATTTAAAGGCTATTTGGGTGAGCACTTTAAATGCCAAAGCACACAAGGCTACAGGTCAAGTTTTGGAAAACAGGAATAGATGGATAGTGTCATAGAGTTACACAACATGGAAACAAACCCATTGGTCCAACTCATCCATACCAACCAGGTTTCCTAAACTGAACTAGTCCCATTTGCCTGCATCTGGCCCATATCCCCTTAAACCTTTCCTATCCATGTACCTGTCCAAATGTCTTTTAAATGTTGTAATTGTACCCACCTCCACCACTTCCTCTGGAAGCTTGTTCCATAAATGCACCACCCTGTATAGAAAGAAGTTGCCCCTCAGCTCCCTTTTAAATCTTTCCCCTCTCACCTTAAACCTATGCCCTTTATCTTTGGACTCCCATAATCTTGGGGAAAGACCTTGGCTTTCCACGTTATCTATGTCCCTCATGATTTTATAAACTTCTATAAAGTCATCCCTCAGTGTCCTACACTCCATGGAAAATAGTCACAGCCTATCCAGCCTCTCCTTATAACTCAAATCTTCTAGTCTCGGTAAAATCCTTGTAAATCTTTTTTGCACCCTTTCCAGTTTATTAACATCCTTCCTATAGCAGGATGACCGGAATTGTATGCAGTACTCCAAATGTGGCCTTACCAATGTCCTGTACAGCTGTAACATGATATCCCACCTCCTGTACTCAACGCTCTGACTGATGAAGGCAAGTGTGCCAAATGCCTTCTTCACCATTCTGTCTACCCATGACACCATTTTCAAGGAACTATGTACTTGCACCCCTAGGTCTCTCTGTTTGACAACACTACCCAAGGCACTACCATTAACTATGTAAGTTCTGCCCTGGTTTGTCTTACGAAAATGCAACAGCTCGCATTTATCAAAATTAAACTCCATCTGGCATTCCTTGGGCCACTGGACCAGTTGATCAAGATCTCATTGTACTTTTAGACAACATTCTTCACTGTCTACTTTACCACCAATTTTGGTGTCATCCGCAAACCTATTAACCACAACTCCTACATTCTCATCTAAATCATTTATATAAATGAGGAACAACGATGGACCTAGCACCGATCCTTGCAGCACACCGTGGTCATAGGCCTCTAGGCTGAACAACAACCGTCTATTCCCACCCTCTGGCTCCTACCGTCAAGACAATTTCTTTTTAATAGAATCCCTACAGTGTGGAAACAGGCCCTTCGGCCCAACAATCCGCAATGACCCTCAGAGCATCACGCCCAGACCAATCCCCCTATAACCCACCTAATCTACACATCCCTGAACATTACGGGCAATTTAGCATGGCCAATCCAGCTAGTCTGCACATCTTTGGAATTTTGTTTCCAATTGTCTAGCTGTCTATGGATCCTATATGATTTAACCTTACTAACCAGTCAACCATGCAGAACATTGTCAAAGACCTTGCTAAATTTCATGTAGACAATGTCTATCACTCTGCCTCCATCTATCTTCTTGGTCATCTCTTCTATACTCAATCAAATTTGTGAGACTGATTTCTCATGCACAAAGCCATGCTGACTGTCCCTAAGCGTCCTTGCCTTTCCAAGTGCATGTAGATCCTGCCTTTCAGAATCCCTTTCAATAACTTACCCACCACTGACATAAGGCTCAGCAGTCTATAGTTCCCTGGCTTTTCCTTGCAGACTTCCTTAAATAATAGCACAATATTAGCCACCCTCCAGTCTTCAGGCACCTCACCCATGGCTGTTGATAATACAAGTATCTCTGCTAGGGGCCCTAAAATTTCTTCCTTATCTTCTGACAATGTCCTGGGATATGGTTGATCAGGTCCCAGGGATTTATCTACCTTATGTGTTTTAAGACCTCCAGCACCTCCTCTTCTGTAATGAGGACTCTTTTCAAGGCATCCCTATTCATTTCCCCAAGTTCCCTAGCTTTCATGTCTTTTTCTACAGTTAATATTGACACAAAATATATGTTTAGGATCTCATCCATCTCCTGTGTTTCCACACATAGACGACCTTGTCACTCTTTAAGGGTCCCTATTCTCTCCCTAGTTACTCTTTTGCTATTAGTATACTTGCAAAATCTCTTTGCCTTCTCCTTTACCCTATTTACCAAAACTATCTCATGTCCCCTTTTTGCCCCCCCGCCAATTTCTCTCATAAGTGTAGTCCTACACTCCCTATATTCCTCAAGAGATTCACTTGATCCCAGCTGTTTATACCTGACATATGCCTCTTTCTTTTTCTTGACCAGAGCCTCAATATCTCTAGTGACCCAGTGTTCTCTACTCTTGACAGCCTTGGATGATCGGTGTGAACACAATGGGCTGAAGGGCTTCTTTCCATGTTCTAAAATTCCTATGATTATTTTTTAGAGGAAGTCTGATTTACCTCAAATTTCTGACACCATGCCATTTTTATCTGGCTTTTTTCACAGGTTGGGAATGCCCAATGTTCAAAATGCACACTGACTCCACTTGAGTTTGGGCACCCCGTTTTAAATAGATGTGTGGGACAAAATTCAGATTTTCTCATGCACACAGATGGATATACAAAGCTCTGGAAATTTATCTGAAGAATGTAGCGTTTGAGAGTTTATGAAGAAAATAGACAGCTTGCCAAGAAATTTGATACATGCTAAAAGGTAAGAGAGAAACATTTTTACACATTCAAATGTCACCATTACTTGCTGAATCGTAATGTAGCTGTGTTTTTAATGCAGTAATTCATAGTAGGGAGGTCCTTGAAAGATAAGTTGAACCTTATAATGACCAGCATTGTGATTGCTCCCAGTCCTTTTCCATAGACAAAGTACCATCATGTATCAAAAAATGTTGTCCCCTGTTGTCAAGCATTTGTGCCATGAACACACCCCCATCTACATCAATGGAACTGAAGTGGAGAGAATGAAGAGCATCAAGTTTCTCGGAGCGCAATAACCGATGACCTGTTGTGGACTTCCCACATACATGTGACAGTCAAGAAGGCACAACAACGCCTCTTCTTCCTCAGGCAGCTCAGGAAATTTGGCATGTCCATAAGGTACCTCACGAACTTCTACAGATGCACCACTGAAAGCATGCTGTCCGGGTGCATAATGGCCTGGTATGGCAACTGCTTTGCCCAGGACCATAAGAAAATACAGAAGGTGGTGTGCACAGCCCAGCCCATAACCTTCCATTCATGGACTTTATTTACATGGCTCGTTGCCACAGAAAGGTGGCCAACATTATCAAAGATCTATCACACCCCGGTAATGATCTCCTACAACCTCTTCCATCAGGCAGAAGATATAGAAAGCTGAACACACGCATGAGCAGGTTCAGGAACAACTTCTTTTCTGCTATTATCAGTCTGTTGAATGGACTCTAGCCCCAAACAATGCAACCTGTAATGTAACCTGTATGCCTCTATGTCTTTTGGATCTGTACATCCTTTGCTTGCTGTGATCTGCCTGGACCGCTTGTAAACAAAGCTTTTCAATGTATTTTGGTACACATGACAAAAAATCAATCAATCAATTGGTACAGACAGATTTCAAAGCCATGCTGCATCAGCTGGCTACCAATCAAAATAGACCAGCAGAGCTTTTTAAAAACCAATCACTGACAGCAGCAAACGGTTTATTTTACAATTTAAGGAGCTGACGATATTAAAAGACTGCATCATGACAATTAAACATACCTCATCTGCCTTTCAAGAGTATATACATCTGCTCAATAAATTTTGAGGTTCCTGCACTGGTGGTTAAAGCCCTTGTAACACTTATAATGGGGTCAGTTTGGTGATAGTTGAGTCTGGAATAATGGCTGAATTTCAGGTTGTTATCTTGACTGGTCAATGAAACATCCATCTCAATTTTGACACAAGTCCCCACGTATTAGTTGGAAGACCTTGCAGGTTCAACAATGGCTTTGTCATTTCTGGTTGACAGGGGCTGGTCCATTCAGTTTTATTTTTATTCAGATTTTTCGAAGTAGTTTGATACAACCATTTAACCTGTTAGGCCATTTTAGGGAGCAGTTAAGAGTCAATCACATTGCTCTGGTTCTGGAATCATTTCCATTCTCTGACCTGAAGCTGTAATAAAATTATCAGATGATGGTTATTTCATTTTTGCATTGTTTCAGTCTCCACCTACTGTTATGGATTGAAATTTCTAATCCACATGAACGTACTCATAATCATGAAAGAAAAAATACATCTTTTTGTTCTTCACTAAGAAAATTGGGTTTACCAAAGAAAGCTTTTTGGGATACAATAAGTTCTATGCAATTTATAGTGCATTTTCTAGGAAATGATTAACCAGCTCAATATTTCAGAATTATAGACACACTGTAACTTGTACTCCTGCCTAATAATATGATGTGCATTTTTTGATCTAACATTTCTGCCTATATATAATTCAGAGTTTTTACAAAGAATGAACAATGCTTTGCAAGGTCTCTCAAATTCAGTGGAGCATCACATGCAATACTTTTGAGGATTGAACCAAACCTTACATGTCACTTTCATATTGTGACATATTGAATCAGCTGTGGCTCAATTGGTAGCACTCTCACCTCCGGGTCACAAAGTTATAGCTTCAAGTCCATTCCAGGACTTCAAAATAAAAGTCAAAGCTGACACTGCACTACATTATTGAGAAGTGGGAGACTAATGGAGATGCTATTGTTCAAATTAGGCGTTCAATTGGGACCTCATCTGTCAGACATTAAGGATCCTTTGGCACCATACTGGAGAGCAGGGAAGATGGTTCTCCTCAATACTTGACCCTTAGGGGGAGATAGTGGTGCAGTTGTAAAGTCACTGGTCTAGTCATCCAGAGGTACAGGCTAATGCCCTGGTTCAAATCCCCCATTGCAACTAGTGGAATTTAAATTCAAATAATCTGGAATATTTAACTACCATCAGTGGTGATGGCCATGAAACAATCATTGATTGTCATGAAAATCCATATCATTAATGCCTTTTAGGGAAGGAAATGTGCCATCCAATCTGGCATAGATGGGACCCCAAGCCAACAACAATATGATTAACTCTGAAATTGCCTCAGTTCAAGGGTAATCAGAGATATTTGGGGCAGCACGGTGGCTCAGTGGTTAGCACTGCTGCCTCACAGCACCAGGGACCCGGGGTCAATTCCAGCCTCAGGCAACTGTCCCTGTGGCGTTTGCACATTCTCCCTGTGTCTGCATGGGTTTCCTCCAGGTGCTCCGGTTTTCTCCCACAGTCCAAAGATGTGCAGGCTATGTCAACTGGCCATGCTAAATTGCCCAAAGTGTTCAGGGATGTGTAGTTTAGTTGGGTTATAGGGGGATGGGTCTGGGTGGGATGCTGAGGGTTGGCGTGGACTTGTTGGGCCAAAGGGACTGTTTCCACACTGTAGGGATTCTAGGATTCCAGCTATGCTACATACCATTAAAAAAAGAGAATAAAGCAACATCAGAAAAATTAGGTTAACTGGTGATTATTGTACTGCTGTTTGTGGGAGTTTGTTATGTGTGGAGTTGGCTTTCGTGTTCCTGACAGTACAAAAGCATCTACACATCAGAAGTTCATAATTAACTAAAATGTTTTGAGATGTCAGGTAGTTGTGAAAAAATGCTGTATAAATACAACTCTTCCTTTCTTATATGTAGAGAATTTAATTTTTCAACAAGATGGTTACAGCTGAAGGCACCTTATTTAAATTTATCCAGCAAAAACGTTCTGAAGTCTATCTAATAAGCATCCATGGAGGGTTCGTTAGCTCAATTAGCTGGATGGCTGTTGACTAATTCCAACAGTGAGGGTTCAATTCCCACACCAGCTGAGGTTACCATGAAGGACTCTCCTTACCTGAGGTGTCATGACCAGGTTAAACCACACGCTGCTCTAGTGAGAGGCAGTCCTTTAGTCCAGTAGGACTAAAGCAACTTTACTTTTATTTCTTAAATAATTGCAAGTTTTTGATTTCACTCCTCTCTGTAGAGCATGTATCTTAGGCTTGGTGATAGAATTTCTGCATCAAAGTCAGAAGGTGAAAGCTTTGAGCCCTATTCCATGAAGCACGTGACTGGAGCCAAGAATGGGCTTTCAAAACAATGACTGATTAGTCAAGGGTTCTCACTGACTCTGTAGAGGTATTCATGCCTGAGTTAGAAAGCTGAGTTTGGACTCTACTACAGATAACATTAGCAGCCAGAGCATCAACTTTGAGTAATAGGTTGACATTTAGCAAGAGCGCTTACATTTAATGAATGTGTGCCTCACCCTCATAATACGGTAGATGAGATATTAGCATTAGTTGCACCCAGCTAACATAAAGTGCTTCGAAAATCACAAGAGTAGATACAGAAAACTAACTTGTCTACACTTCTCTTTGAAGTGGCTCATACTTGCATGTAGAAATCCTTGACAAAATCAGTATGCATGTCTACTTGTTGATCATTTTGTGTGAAGAATCTACTGATTGAATCCTAAATTTATACTTACTAATTTGAACCAAGTTCCTCTTATATACTCATAGAATCACACAGTACAGAAGAGGTCCTTTGGCACAGGAAGTCTGCATTTAGTCCCACTTTCCAACATTTGGCTCAATCCTTGAATGTTATAATTTTTCAAGTGCTCATCCGAGTAGTTTTTAATGGATGAGAGGCTTCCCAGCTCAACTACCTTCCCAGGCAGTGCATTCAGATTCCACCACTCTCTGGGCAAAAGACTTCCTCAAATGCCCTCTAAACCTCCTGCCTTTCACTTAAAATTATGTCGCCTTGTTACTAACCCTTCAACTAAAGAAAGCAGCTGCATTCTATACACCTAATCCATACCCCACATCATCTTAAACGCCTCAAACAGGTCCTCTCTCAGCCTTTCCTGCTCTCAAGAAAACAACCATAGCTTATCCAGCCTTTCTTCATAGCTAAAATATTTCTTCCCATGCAAATCCTAGCAAATCTCCTCTGCACTCACGCCAATATAATCACATCCTTCCTATAGCATGGTGACCAGAAATGCACACAGTACTCCAGCTGTGGCCTAACTAAACTTTTGTACAGCTTCAACGTAACCTCTCTACTATTGCAATCTATATTACAACTTATAAAGGCAAGTGTCCAATCTGCCTTAACTACCCTATTTAACCTGTCCTGCACATTCAAGGGTCTGTGGATAAGCACCAAAAGATCCCTCTGAGCTTCCTAGTATCCTTCCATTGATTGAAGAAATAACAAGACAAGGAACTACTCAAAATGCATCACTTAGCCCTTTTCAGGGCCAAGTTCCATCACCTACTAACCTGCTCATCTGACCAATCTTTTTTTACCTTCCTGTAACCTAACACCTTCCTTCTCATTTCCAGACAGCTCACCAATCTTTGAATCATCTGCAAACATACTCATCACTACTGTCCCCGCATTGTCATCTATATCATTTATATAAATCATAATCAATAAGGGACCAAGCAGTGACCCCTGTGGTGTACCATTGGATACCAGTATCCCAGCCTTCTACTAACACACTCTGTCTTCTGCCTCTAAGCCAGTTTTAGATCTAAGTTGCCAAGTTACCCTGGATCTCATGTACTTTTATCTTTATCAATCTTCCATGAAGGATCTTGTCAATAGCCACGTTGAAATCTATATAAACTACATCAACTGCACTACCTCATCTATACATCTGGTCATGTCTTCAAAAAGTTCAATCAAATTTGTTAGGCGTGACCTCACTCTGACAAAGCTATGCTGACTATCCCTGATGAAACCTTGGCTCTCCAAGTGGAAATGAATTCTGTCTTTCTGATTTTTTTCTAAAAGTTCCCCTATCACCAATTAGAGACTTACTGGCCTGTAATATCCTGGTTTATCTCTACCACACCAGTTGTCCTCCAGTCTTTTGTCACCTCCCCCGTGGCCAGAGAAGAGTTAAAAGTTTGGGTCAGAACACCTGTAAATTCCTCCCTCATCTGGGTTACAACTCATTCCGACCCGAGGATTTCTCCACTTTTAAGCCTATGAATACCTCCTCACTGATGTCAATCTGCTAATAAACCTCAGTCCCTCTTCCCAAATTCTGTACCTACATCCTCCTCCCAAGTACAGACAGATGTGAAGTACTTGTTTAATACCCTACCAATGTCCTCCAGCTCCATGCACAGATTGCCCTCTTGCTCCCTAATGGGCTGTACTCATTCACTGGATTATCCTCTTCCCTTTGATGTATTTATACAATATCTTGGGAATCACCCTAATCTTATCAGTGTTTTTTAATGCCCCTTCTCCCATTTTACTTTTATGTATTATTTCAGATTTATGTTTACCAATCCCTTAATTGTCATATACACCTCCAATAAAATCAGCTCAGATGCTCCTCCCCATGCTAAACGTGCTACATTTTTCCAACTTTTCTTGCTTAATTAAAGCCTTGAAATTAGAGATCATCCCTGTGGCTTTTCTCTGCATTGTATCCAGTGCATCAATGTCTTGTGCCTTGGTGACCAGAAATGGATGCAATTGTCAAGTAACAATTACTTCAAAAATGTATTTCACTATTTTGGTAATTGTGATTGCTTCTTTGTACTGGCAGTACGTGTTTTATGTTAAATCTCTTTGGTCCTAGTTTCTTCTAAATCTACTTTGACAGTATTGATAGAATATGCATGGTATAATTTTACCTTCCTATGTATAGTACTTAGCTTTATTAAGTTTATTTGATATCGTTGCTCATTTATTTTGTCATTCATTCTGTAATTTGAACTACCTTTGATTTCACTGTCTTTTCTGATTTGGTTATCATCTAAAAATTTAATTGCTTTACAATACAATGTATTTGATTCCATCTAAATTATTATCTAAATTGAAAGAGTAATGATTTCAATAACAGACTGCAGAGAACCCCATGCTTTACTCCTGTGGTACAGGTAGTCTCACTCCACTTCCTTTTAGCGACATTCTGAGCCACATTACCCAATTAAAACTTCAAATTTAGCTTCAGTAGAAGAGTTCAATTGCAAAAGAAATTATGTAAAACTACCTGCCGATTTTCTCGCAGTCTTTTCTGCACTGTTGACATTGAACAATTTAATCCTTTTTAATCCAAATTATAGCAGAACAGTGAGCTTAGCTAGATTGGATGCATTTTCAACTCAACTCAGAAGATTGTGGATTCAAGCCCCACTTCAGGATTTGAACATAGAAATACAGGATTTCTACAGCACAAACCTGGATATTGTCCAGATTTTGTTGTATTTGGATAGAGACTGTTTCAGTATCTCAGGAGTTGCATATAGGACTGAACATTGTGCAATCATCAGTGAAAATCTCCACCCCTGACCTTATCATGGAGGGAAGGCCATTGATGAAGCAACTGAAGATGGTTGGACGAAGGACACTACCTTGTCCTCGCTTCAGTGCAGTAGTGAGAGAATATTGCATTGCCTTAGGGGTAAATATTAAATTGATTGCCTGTGTAGGGAAGCTATAAAGAGCACTTAGCTCACCTTACATTGAAAGCAGACAAGATGATAATTCATCTCATTTGTTGTATGGAAATTGACTACTCTTCCTTCACAGTAGTTATCAGACATAAAACTTTTTCTCGTATTCAGTATGATGCATTAGAGAACAGTTGAATTCAGACTTACGATGAAAATCTCCCTCACAGAGAGATTCTAATTGCAACTCTACAATCAAAGAGAGCTTGAAGTAGAGACAAACTGTTTCTTTACAGGGAGGGGAAGCAGGCAAATCAGCTTTATAAAGTGTTTCACTGACAGAGTGTTTATGACAGTTCCATATCATTGGCATTCTCAGCTCACGATGTGTAATGTGGGAAGATGTAGAAAGGAGTATAACTCTTTCAAAGCAATAAAAAGAATGGCTTAACGTATACACTCCGCACAGAATAATTTTATTTACATAATTGTTAAACTATGCTAACATTTATAACTGATAAGGACAACAGGTGCTTCCTGGGCACAATTCAAAGTTATAAATAATGGTGATCTCTTTTACTTGAATGTACAAATGGACTTTTTGAACAAGAAGAAAATGAACTTTAAACAAAGTTAAACAACTTGCTGAATAATGATGCAGCAATTTAACTGAAACATTCAAGGCTAGTCTTGGCTTGTTCCATTTCATGTAAGAAGTTATAAAACTGTGGTAAAGTCAACTCTAAACAAAGAAAAATAAAATGTTAGTGAATATATATCATTGCTCAAGGAATAAAAAAGTTGGAATTAATATGTATACACTAACCCATGTAAACATTTTCACTCTTGTTCCCCTTCTTTATAACTAATTTTAACTGAAATAAGAAAAAAATTCATTAGAAATAAGGTTACAAATTACACAATGAATCTAATGAAAATACTGAGCAATTCCAGTTCAATTCATAGATGACTCAGTTAATATAGTAAACAGTGGCTGGTTAGTGATTATTCATGAATTGTAAGGCACAAGATAAAGGAACTGAAGAAGGGTCTCGGCTCGAAACGTCAGCCTTCCTGCTCCTCTGATGCGGCTTGGCCTGCTGTGTTCATCCAGCTCTACACCTTGTTATCTCTTAAAGAAACTCACGTAACTTTCAGTGGTAAAGCGATTCTCTGCAAAAGATGAGGTTTAAGCATTTGGAACAGTCTTCAGCCAAAGTGCCAAGTGGATAATTCATCTTGGCTTCCTCTGCAGGTTCCCAGCATCGCAAATACCAGTCTTCAGCCAATTCAATTCTCCACGTGATATCAAGAAATGGCTGAAGGTACTGGATTTTGCAAAAGCTATGGACCTGCAATATTCCGACAGTAGTATTGAAGATTTGTGTTCTAGAAGTTGCTGCACCCCTTGCTAAGCTGTTCCACTAAAACAGGAACACTGACATCGACTCAACAATATGGAAAATTACCAAGGTATATCATGTCCAAAAACCAGGTCAAATCCAACCTGGGCAATTAACATCTCATCAAACAACTCGATCATAAGCAAAGTGACAGAAGGGGTCATTGACAGTGTTATCACACAGCACCTGCTTAGCAATAACCTGCACAACAATACACAGTTTTAGTTATGTCAGGGCCACTCAGCTCCTGACCTTATTACAGTCTTGGTTCAAACATGGACAAAACAGCTGAACTTGAAGATGAGGTGATAGTGACTGCCCTTGACTTCAAGGGCATATTTGACCAAGTGAGTCATTCAGGGAATCCCAGCAAAAATAGAATCAATGGGAATCAGGGAAAACTCTCTGCTGGATGGAATCATACTTGGCACATAGGAAGATGGTTGTGGTTGTTGCAGGTCAGTAATCTCAGCTCCAGGACATCTCTGCAGGAGTTCCTCAGAGTAGCATCTTCAGCAACTTCATCAATAGCCTTCCCTCCATGATAAATTCTGGTGTGAAGATTTTCACTGATAATTGTACAATGCTCAGCACTATCTACAACTCCTCAGTCTATGTCCAAATGCAACAAAATCTGGACAATATCCAGGTTTAGGCTGATAATGGCAAATAACGTTTACACCGTACAAGTGCCAAGCAATGACCACCTCCAATGACAGAATCGACCTATTGACCCTTGATCTTAAATGGCATTGCCACTGCTGAATCCCAACCCTCCCGTATCAACATCCTGGGAACTATCACTAATCAAAAACTGAACTGGACTAGCCTATACAGTCAGAGTTTCTACAACATGCAAAGAGGTCCTTCGGTCCATCCAGCCCATGCTAGTCATCAAACGTCCATCTATTCTAATCCCATTATCCAGCATTTGGCCAATAGCCTCGGACGTTATGATATTTGAAGTGGTCATCTAAATGGTTCTTAGATGTCTTGAAGGTACCCAAATCTATCACCCTTTCAGGCACTGAGTTCCATATGCCCATAGCCCATGAAAAAAAGATGTCCCTCAAATCTCTTATAAACCTCCTGCTCCTTACCTTATAGAAATACTGTGGCAATAACAGCAAGTCAGAAGGTAGGAATTCTGCAGCCAGTAATTCACCTCCTGACTCCACACACCCTAGTCAACATCGACAAGGCACAAGTCAGGCATGCATTGGAATACTCCTCACTTGCCTGGATGAGTGCAGCTCCAACAGTATTCAAGAGGTTTGACGCCACCCAGAACAAAACAAATGGCTTGATTGGTACCACATCCACAAACATTCACGCATTCCACCACTCACACAAAGAAGCAACAGTGTTTGCCGCTTGCAAGATGCACTGCAGAAATTCACCAATGCTCCTTAAACAAAGGATAAGGCCAGCAATTACATAGAACACCATCACTTGCAAGGTCCCCTCCAAACCACACATAATCTTGACGTGGAAGTATATTCCCATTGTTGCTAGTTCAAAATTCTCTCCCTAACAGCATTTTGGGTGTATCTACACCAAAGATAATCAGGGATGAGCAATAAAAACTAGTCCAGCCAGTGAAAACCACACTCCTCGACAACTAAAAACAAAGCCAGAATTTATTTATGGCCTTAAAATAACTAAATTAAGGGAATTAAGCAGGACTCAACACAGTGTGGAGCTGGAGGAACACAGCAGGTCAGGCAGCAGAAAAGTAGGAAAGTTGATGTTTCAGGTCAGGACCCTTCTTCAGAACTGGGGAGGGGAAAGGGAGCTGGGAAATAAATAGAGGGAGGAGGGGTGGGGCTGTGGGAAGGTAGCTGGGATGGTGATAGGTGGATGCAGGTAGGGGTGGTGGGGATTGGTCAGTAGGAAGGGTGGGGTGGATAGGTGGAAGAGAAGATGGACAGGTTTTGTCAGGTCAAGGAGGCGGGGATGAGGGGGAGGACTGGACATGCGATGAGTCTGGGGGTGGGGAGATTGTATCGATGCTGCCTCGAGCTCCCATGAGGAGCTTGAACAGTTCACCGACTTTACTAACACTTTTAACCCCAATCTCAAAATCACCTTGACAACCTCCAATACCTCCCTGGGCCTCTCTGTCTCCATCTCTGGTAACTGCCTCAGCATCAACATCTATTTCAAACCCGACTCCCGTAGCTACCTGGACTACACCAGCAGCCCCACCCCTCCTCCCTCTATTTATTTCCCAGCTCCCTTCCCCCTGTCCAGTTCTGAAGAAGGGTCTCGATCCGAAACATCGACTTTCCTGTTCCTCTGATGCTGCCTGACTTTCCGTGTTCCTCCAGCTCCACGCTGCATTGACTCTGCAGTTCTTGCTATCTCCGAATTAAGCATGACTTATTGTGTCTTGATTCGTTTTCAGATAATGCTTTAAGAACATTTTCTACCTTCTCATCTTTCAAATCTCTCCAACATTGAGTATCCAACCACTGAGGGAAAGCCAGAGACTTGCTTGCTACTCTGTGTCAATCCTCAAGTGGCTTACAAGCAATTCTAGAGAGCAATCTGCATAACATGTTCCATTTTCTTCCCTACATACATAGAAAAACATCTTCATACAGCCATTTCCAATGTTTCAGTTAAGGCTAAAGCCTCACCCTGCTGAGAATTATATGCTACCATGCCTTGTTTCTGTGCATTAGAGTTCCTTCTGCATGCCTTTGATATGGGTGTGCGCGTTTTTGGTGGTTATTTTCTACTCTAAAATGAGTTCCTTGAAATGTGCACCATCTCCTTCATTGCATGTGATTATTTTCACCGTTATCATTGTTTCACAGCTTAAGATTGTTAGATTTACAAAGCTTTTCTCATGTGTATTGAAATTACTTATTTATAAAGATAGCTGTTCTCATCTATAACAATACAGTGTGAAATATTGGGGTAAATTCCTAAATTCAGCTCCCAATTGTCTCTATCCCTCGTCATGGAAGCAACCTGGAGATTAAGCCAGTCTATCTGTAATTGTGGAGTTACATCTGATTTTGAGATGAGCTTCGCACGTTATATCTGTGCAATCATTCAGAAGGCCTTTTTCTACATCTAAAATATGTCAACTTCACTCAACCATTTCAGCTCATCTGTTGTTGAAAGCTATAGACATAACATTTCTGATGCAATCCTGGCTGTTAATTCACGTTGTAATGTCAGAAATCTTGAAGTCATCCAAAACCCTCCCGCGCATGTTTTAGGTCGTAGCAAGTCCCATTTTCCTTTGCTCCCTGATCTACATTGGTTCCTAGATAAGCAAAGTCTTGATTTTAAAGTTTCCAATCTTATTTTCATATCCCTCCACGGCTTCACCACACACCCAACTTTTGTAATCTCTTCTACAACACAACCCTCTGAGATACCTGCACTCCTCTAATTTTGTGCATACCTAATTTTGATTGCTCGATCACCGATAGTAGTTATCATGGCCCTAACGTCTGGAAATATTTTGGCTGCATCTGTCTATCTCACTGCCCTCCTTTAAAATACTCCTAGACCTATTTCTTTGATCGGGTATTTGCGCATTTGACCTAATATCATTTTTTGCTGTTTGGTAACATATTTGTTTTAAGTGATTCTGCAAAGCACCTTTGGACATTTTATGATGTAAAAGCAGATTATAAATATAAATAAAACAGAAATTGCTGGAGAAACTCAGAAGGGCTGGCAGCATCTGTGGACAGAGAAACAGAATTAACGTTTCAAGTCCAGTGTGACATTTCTTTGTAACTGAAACAAGCTGGAAAATGGTTGTGTTATGTTATTAAAAGATGGGAGGGGGTGGGGAGAGCAGCAAGTGGAACAGATGGTGAGTGAACTCAGAGAAAAAGACAAAGGCCATGATAATGGTATCAAAAGAGTGCCAGAGAAGTGGCACTGAGTAAATTGTTGAAGCTGTGCCCTAACAGGTGCGTAGTTCCTGATGGACTTCGTTCTAGGATCTTTAAAAAAGTGGCCAGTGTGATAGTTGATGCTTTGGTTGTAAATGTTCAAACCTTGCTAGACTCAAGGACAGTCCTATCAGATTGGAAGATAACAAAATATATTCAAAAAGGGAGGGAAACAGAAAGTGCAAACCACAGGCTAGTTAAACATTTCACATAGAGAAAATGTTAACAGCTGTTATTAAAGAAGTTATAGCAAGGCACTTGAATAGGTTCAAGGTAATCAGGCAGAGTCAACATGATTTTGTGAATGGAAAATCATGTTGGAACAATCTATTGGCGTTCTCGGAGGTTACATGTTCTGTTGGTAAAGGGAAGCCACTGGATACATAATATTTAGATTTCCAGAAGGCAGTTGATAAGGTGCCACATCAAAGGTTATCGCAGAAAACAAAAGCTCCTGGTATTGGGGGTAGCATATTGGCATGGGTAAAAGATTGGATGCTTAACAGGAAGAGTAGACATATATGAATCACAGAATCAATACGGTGCAGAAAAAGGCCTGTCAGTCCATTGAGTTTGCACCAAAACTCTGAACAACATCTCACCCAGCCCCAGCCCCTTAGCCTATCTCTGTAACTCCACATTTACCGTGGCTAATCCACCTATCCTACACATGCCTGGACACTATGGACAATTTATCACAGCCAATCCACTTAACCTGCACATTTATGGCCTGTTGGAGAAAACCAGCGCACCCAACAGAAACCCATGCAGACACAGGGAGAAGGTGCAAACTCCACAAAGACAGTCACCCAAGGCTGGAATCGAAGCCGGCTATTTGGTGCTATGAGGCAGCAGTGCTAACCACTGTGCTGCCCTAAACAGTACTGGTCACCTTACTTAAGGAAGCACGGAAATGTGTTGGATGCAATTCAAAGAAGGTTTACTAGACTAATACCTGGAGTGGGTTGTCTTAAGGGGAAAGGTTGGACAGCTATGGCTTCTATCTGCCAGAGTTGAGAAGAGTAAGAAGTGACTTAAATGAAACATATAGAATCCTGGGGGTGGGGGTCTTGATAAGATAAATATTGAGATGACGTTTCCTCTTGTGGGAATCTAGAGCTAGGAGTCACGAGGTAAGTTGTGGGCGGGGGGTGTCACTCATTTAGATTTTGCTCAAAAGATTGAGAATCTTTGCAACTCTCTTCCTGAAATGGTGGTGGAATTATAGGGTTTGAGTATTTATTAAGCGGAGGTAGACAGATTCTTAAGCAAGGGGTTGAAAGGTTATGATGAGTAGGCGGGAGTGTAGATTTGAGGTTACAATGGGATCAGCCATAATTTTATTGACCGGCAGAACTGGCTTAAGGGGCTCAATGCCTGCTCCTGTTCCCGATTCCTATATTTGTATGTAACTCACACTATATTTTCAGATGATGTTGCTGAGAAGTAGCTTGTTGAACAGATCCTTGTGTAACACAAAGTTAGGATGTGGAAGCAGGACAACAAGCCAGTGCTAGTGATTCTCTGGCTACAACTGTGCAGGTAGGAATGGAAATAAATGGATGCAGTCCCACGCAACTGACGATGATAAAGAAATTGATGCCAAAACAACATGTTGTAGCTACATGATCTAAAGTTAATGATGACAGTATGATGATCAAAAAGTTATGGTATTTATTTTACTTAGAAATTGCAAGGTATGCTATGACTCACAAACTCAGCTTTAAAAATTAAAACAAAAGACACTGCCAAAGTTTGCTTAAAATAAATATGCCATTCATCTACATGGTGTTCAATCACAGTTTCAACAGAAATTATATAGGATGAGAAGTATTCTCACAAATTCTCAGAACTTGGTGTTTAACAATAAGACTTACAGGGGTAGAGATCCTTGGATTTAATATAAAACACATATTGATACATGATTATTTATTAAATTTAAAAGTAATAAAACAATTACCTGTAAAAATACACTGCCAACCTTTTGCAATTCACTGCTCCCTGCTGTTACTGCAAACAAAGAAAGTGTAGATAAAGCAACACCTCTGGTTTTCTCTTTAACCTTTGTGTTCTTGCCTTGGGGAGATCTCATAATGAAAGTTTGAATCTTTCTGTATTATATAACAGCACCCCCTCACTCCCCCCCCCCCCCCCCCCCCACACACACACACACCCACACACACACACACACACACACAAAAATAGTCGACACATTTCTCAATATGCACAAACACCCTGGAATGATTCCACAATCTCCATTTCATTTGTCTTCCTCTTGTCGGCAAGTACAAGCACAAGAGGTAGAACACCATACTTAGAGTAAAATCAAAACCACTCCACACTTCTTTGCCACAGAAATAATACATTTTTTAAATGAGGTAGAATAAATAAACTGTAATCAGTGTAGGCTGTTGAATCCTGAATTTATCCAAAAGAAGATACATACTAGACAACTTATAATGATACCTTATTGTACACATCAAAACTGCTAAAACTATTGGACAGTAAAATTAGTGGCATCAATATAACTATTTTACTACATGTCGATGTTGGAACAATGGTTACTGTAAATGCCTTTTGAAATGCTAAATTTTTCAGACCACTTCTTCAGGAAAAAGGTTATAGTGTTGACTTTTACAACTGTAATGTCATTGAGGGTGTCACTTTCAGTAAAAACACACTCGCTTGGTACACATCGCTTTAAAAAGAATCCATAGGTAAATGGGGAGGCAGTGCCCACACCAGTTATTTTCTGGTCTCTCTCTGTGTTTTTTTACTAAGGAACGTCAAGAAGCATGGGTGCAGGATTGTGCTGAGTTGACACTTACAGGGGTCTAACTGATGAGGCCTGTGCCACCCGCTTTCTCTCCCCTAAAATTAAAATTGATACACATTCTTCCTGTTCTAATGGACAAATAGGAACTGGAGGAATTACAGTAAGTATGACATTTCTGAATGAATAACAAATTGAGTTTTTTGATGTGATTCTATGGATAAAATTTAGTTCTGAGTTATTTGGGTTTTGCTTCCTGAACAACTATGACCCACTTTAAAAAATGGTGTAAAAAATGTTTGGGCCAAAAAACACAAGGTTGACTTTTACATGAGCAGATACTCATTGCAGCAGTTTTTCTAACATGCATGCCAAGCATGAAAGCCAAGGCACTCTGTATATATTATGGTTAACTTTGGGACCTTAGCTTATTACACCGCAAATTGGCAGATTTTCGTGCAAATGTTTAATGAGGTGCAGTGGCAAACAATAACCATTTGACATTAAATGAAGCTAACTACGAGGGAAAGTTAACATGTTGTAGTGTTAATTCAGACAGTAATGAGATTATTGTTTAGTGCCAGCTGCAACTGAAAGGTTTCATTGTTAAAAATATTTAGGATTTTATACAAGGCTTTGAGCAATTCTATTCAGCTGTTCAGTATAATGATATTATGTTCAACATTTCTACCCCACCTGTATAAATGTAGGGTTCATCCACATACTATCTTTAAGCAACATCAACTGCACTTTTAGTTTCCATAGTTCCACCAAGGACAGCAAGATTCATTCTTGACCATGATAAAAATCTACAGAAAGACACGGGGGTGGTGTGTGTGTGTGTGTGTGTGTGTGTGGTGGTGGTGGTGGTGGTGGTGGTGTCAAAATGTCCTTCAGTTAAACATCAGAATGAGGGAAATCTATTACTCTAATCAGTCTAAGTCTTGGATTCAAATCTTACTGTTAGGACTATTTCCTTTCATCCCTGCACTAGTGCTAAAAAGTTATAGCATAAAGCCTAGAGTCAAGTGTCAATTTGAGAGTCAGGTTGGGTCCTGTTTCTGATTTCCATTGTGCATATGAAGTGAAATACTTGTAGTTTAAATGGATCTTGGTGCACTAGCTAATTGTTTCTCTACAATAATGATATTATGAAGTTTCCAACAGTATCAGTAAATGTGTTTGTACAAAAGTTCCTTGTGCAGTATTCCAATGCCTGTGAAATAACTGGGTTAAATTACTGCACAAAGAAATTTTACAAGAATATTTTTATTGGTGGGCTAAGCAGAATAAATTATATCCCAACAAATCTCATGTAAACCATAAATACATTATGCATCATATATATCAAAAAGTCAACGATATACAAAGTGAATTTTAAAATTACCTCCAAATTTCCACTCCATGTCTACTAACTGATTGACAGTCAATGTTTGTCCCACTGCCAGTCTTGACAGCACCGCAGAATTCAATTTCCACTGGAAAAACAACACTGAATTAAACAATACTCAAAAAAGACTCGTTCATCTTATTCATTTGTGTTTCTGGTAAAGTGCATTGGGCATCTTCCTGCAAAAGAAAGATCACTAAAAACTCAAGTTACTGGCAGCATTTGTGTCAGACAGAATGGCTTTTTTTTGTTCAGTTAAAGGTAAGGTTGTCATTATCTTACCAGACCTGTCTGGTAAGGCTACTGTCTCATTAGAAAGAGACAATTGGTAATGGTTCAACTTGACGGTCACAATACAGGTGAGGGAAGAGGTTGAGAAGGAAAATCCTTCATGGTAACCTCAGTTGATGCAGGAATTGAACCTACACTTTTGGCGTCACTCTGTATCATCAACCAGCCATCCAGCCAACCCCCTAAACTAAATATAAATGTGAATTATTTAAAATGTAAATGTGAACCCCTCAACAATGGGCCACCGGTAAAGGGACTGGAATTCAAAATGGCCTTTGATCTCAATTGAGCACCGCCAATTTTAACTGGGATTCTAGAATTTATCTTCATATTTTCATCAGCATCAGATTGCTATAGTATTACAGATAGTGTTACAATACTCCAAATAGCAGACTTATGCACGTCTATGGACTGCACGTTACAAAAATGTAGAGTGCTTGTATTCCTTTGCAATGTGTCCACTTCACAGTATTTAAGCAATACAATTTTGTTTACATTCCTTTAGATATCTTCTTTGCCTCTTCCTTTCTGGGTATTTGGTTTGCAAACACTGCTTGGGTTCAGTTGGCCAGGACTGTGATGAGGAGTAGGACTTCTTCAAGATTGCTGTGCTAGTATCACTAGGTAAGATATGAGATTGCAACTTGGAAATGTAATTACATGCAAAAATTTAAGTAATAGTAGAAAATGTCACTGACTCAATTATTTACAAAACCCCTTTGCAGGAGTCCTTTTTGTTACATGAACGGATAAAGTTTCCAAGCATCCTTTCTCACTCTTCTTAAGTCCTGAGCCTTGGCTTAACTGTCTATCTATTAAGGTTCACAATGCCCCTCCATACACTGACACTACTAAAAGTAGGAGTTAAATAGCTGCATATAAGATGTATCCCTTTTGCCAGCACTATACAAGCCTGGATAGCTCCAACTCCTGATAACATCTCTTTGCTTTCAAGTATTGCAAAGGGGAATTGTAACGACATTGAATTCCAGTTCCAAAATTTCACAGCTAGCAAGTGTGTGAAATAGCTAAATATTCATGTAGTAGTGATCTGATAATAAAAACATGCAATGTTAATCAATTGCTTTGAATGCTCAATATTCTAAAGGCTAGGTGACACCTAAATAATGCACCATTATATGAAGCCCTGGCATTAGATCACTGAATCACAAAATTGAAATATAATTAAGGTGATGAATCATCTTAGTTTAATATATCAAGATAATGTGAATTTTGGAATATTGGCAAGTACTATAATTTCTTGCAGTACATTTTAATCTATTATAATTGTCTACTGTGGCTAACATTGAAAAACAGCAGATTACTAAACTGGTAGATGGAAATGTCCTGAAAGAAATTTATGGCCTTATCCAGTTTTAGTGTTCTGACATGGTGCTGATGCCTAAACAATTACCTAAACTTGATTACCGAAACTATATTTCTTCCCTTAATAGTTTGATGTAACAGTATGATTGAACCTGAACTTTCTCCCTGCCCCATTTCCACAAAATGCAGAATTAGATCACAAGACTTTGAGTTGTATGCTTTGAGAACTCATTCTTATTTTCATTTTAGCTTAAATCTGAGACAGTCGTGGTTAGATTTTAAGAATTATACAAGTTGGAGCAAAATAAAAATTTACCTGATCTGCAAAGCATCCAGCTTTTTCCTCACTTAGCCCTTGATGAACAAGAAGAAAGTAAGTTTTTAACATTAAAATGGAAAGAATTTCATGGAGTAGTTTAATGAAGGTTGACTGCAACATACCCAAAGTAACAAAATCAGTCTTGACATGGTCAGCTGTCAAATTCCTTTTCAGAGCACCTGTTGGAAAGTGCAACATATTTTAATTCCAAGAGAATATTCCTGTTGAGTTATCTATAATCATTGAATTTCACGTTGATTTCCCTGTTCTCATCCAGTTTAGTCAACTGGTTAAGGTTTTTTGGTTCAACTGGTTAAACGTTTTTGTCTCTGTGCTACGTAAATACATACCATTAAGCCTTAGGAACGTGTTATGATTTAAATCCTCTTTCGGTTTAATTTTCATATCAATCAAATTTAAGTATTGATGTTGCAATGAGCTAAACATGTTCAGATCATGCCTTTCTCAACCTCTAAATCATGACATGCATATAGGGCAGAGAGGAAATATAAATGTAAGTGAGATTGAGGGCTTGTGCTTCAATGTCTAGAGTGGCATGGCTCAGAAGACATAATATGGTCACCTACTGGATTATAGGAAGCAAAGACAGCAAACAATACAGGAAGAGGGACAAGTAATGTTGAGGAAGTGGGAAGTTACAGAAGGACTTGGACAGATTAGGAGAGTAAGCAAGGAAATGTCAGATAGAAAACAATGTGCTTTTTGGAAAGTGTGAGGTTATGCATTTTAAGGCTTATAAAGTAGCTGTAAAATGTAATATATTTGAGGATTGGGAAGTTTTTAGAATACAGTGAATGACAATCAACAAGCTTATAAGGAAAGAACAGAATACAAACAAACAATCTAACAGTTTACAGAAAAATGGACTGTAAAAGCTTCTGCAACTATGAATAAAGGAAACGTATAGCTAAGACAAATGAGGGTCCATTAAAAACAGTTAGGAGAATTTAAAATAGGAATATACAGGAATGGCAGAGAAGCTAAATGATTACTTTGTGTCTAGTTTTACTGAGGGAGAAACAAGAAACCTCCCAGATTTAGAGATCCAAGAAACTAGGGAGAATGAGGAGTTCAAGAAAATTAAAATTAGAAAAGAAGTGGTACTGGAGAAATTAATGGGGCTTAAAGTTAAGACCCTGGCACCTAACCGCCTACGTCCCAGAATGTTGAAGGACATGAATTTTCCAATTGTTGATGCATTGGTAATCATCTTCTAAAATTCCACAGATTCTGGAATGATTACTGCAGATTGGAAGTTTGCAAATGTCACCCACGATTTAAGAAAGGATCAAAGGAAAAGCAGGGAACTACAAATCTGAGATAGCAAGAACTGCAGATGCTGGAGTCAGAGTCAACACAGCGTGGAGCTGGAGGAACACAGCATCAGAGGAACAGGAAAGTTGATGTTTCGGGTCAAGACCCTTCTTCAGAATGAGGAAAGGGAACGGAGCTGGGAAATAAATAAAGAGGAGGGGTGGGGCTGGGGAAGGTAGGTGGGATGATGATAGGGGAGTGCAGGTAGGGAGTGGTGGGGATTGGTCAGTGGGATAGGTGGGGCAGATAGATGGGAGAGAAGATGGACAGGTTGCATCAGGTCAAGGAGGCAGGGATGAGATGGGGGGTTGGTCATGGGATGAGGGCGGGGGTGGGGAAATTTTAAAACTGGTGAATTGTCAGTCTTATAGCAATAGTAGGAACAGTGCACGAGTCTATAATAAAGGATGTGATAATTGAACATACGGATAAAAATTTGTTTAGGCAGGGATTTGCAAATGGAAAATTGTGTTTCAAAAATATGAGGATCTTATGAAGAAAATTAATAACAGACAGTCGATGGATAAAATCTATTTGGATTTTCAAAAGGCTTTTGATGAGAACCATAAAACTCCACAGTATGGAAAGAAGCCATTCAACCCATCAAGTCTGCACCGACTCTCCAAACAGCATCCCGCCCAGACCTAGCCCCTATCCTATCCCCAAAACCCCGCATTTACCATGGCTAACCCACCTAGCCTGCACATCCCTAGACACTATGGGCAATTTAGCACAGCCAATCCACCTAACCTGCACATCTTTGGAGTGGAGAAAAAAACTACAGCACCCAGAAAAAACCCATGCAGACATGGGGAAAATGCGCAAACTGCACACAGACAGTTGTCAGAGGCTGGAATTGAACCTGGGTCCCTGGTGCAGTAAGGCAGCAGTGCTAACCACTGAGCCACCATGCTACCCTCCCACAGGAGCCTGGTTAGCAAAATGAAAACACATGATTTAGGAGATACCATCCTGGCATGGATTAAGAATTAGCCAACAGACAGAAAACGAAAATAAATGGGGCATTCTCACATTGGCAGAATGTAACTAGTGAGGTACTGTAAGAATCAATTCTTGCATTCCAATATATGTCAATAATTTTGACATGGGGGCCAAATACACTATTTACAAATTTGCAGATAATAGAAAGGAAATTACTTTATGATGAATGTATGAAATGTTTTTACGAGGATTCGGACAAGCTTCTTGCAGAAGCAAGGCAGATGGACCTATAATGTGGGGGAAAAAAGTGAGGTTATCCACTTTGGTAGGAAGAACAGATGTGCAGAGTATTTCTTAAATGGAGAGAGAAAGTATAGATGTGCAAAGGGACTCAGGTGTCCTTGTCAATAAGTCCCTGAACGATGGCATGCAGGTGCAGCAAGCTATTAGGAAGACTAGTGGAATGCTAGCCTTTATCGCAAGGTAATTTGAGTACATTAGTAGTGAATTTTTGCTTCAGTTGTTTGGGACCTTGTTTAGACTGCACCTGAAGTACTGTGTGCAGTTTTGTTCTTCTTATTTCAGGAAAGGTATTATTGCCATAGAGGGAGCACAATGAAGATTCTCCTGGGATGACAAGACTATCCTATGATGAGAGATTGGGCAAACTGAGCCTGTATTCTCGAGTTTCAAAGAATTAGAGGTGATCTCATTGAAACTTACAAAATAGGATAAGTACAGTGCAGAATTAATTGTCTGATATCGGGCAAAGGACAGTTTAAATATCATTACACAGGATCTGACAACACCAACTGGCAGCAACTCCTTTCAGGTAAGTCTACATCTGAAAAGTGGGAGTCATTTAAAAGTAGCAGAGTGAAAATTCAAGGCCAGTGTGTTCCGCTAAGTGTGAAGGGCATAGGCAGCAAGTCCAGGGACCACTGAATGTCAAGGGATATTGACAGTTTGATAAAGAAAAGAAGGAAGAATATGTTAGGTACAGCACATTAAAAACAGGGCTGGCCCTTGAAAAATATCGAGATTGCAGGGGAAGCTTAAAGAAATTAGGAGAGCAAAGAGAGGCCACCTTTGGCAGATAGGATAAGGAAAATCCCCAAGGCATTTTATAAGTATGTGAAGAGTAAAAGGATCACCAGGGAAAGAATGGTGCCTTTTTGAGATCAAAGGGGCAATCCGTGCATGGAGCCAGAAGATGTGGATGAGATCTTAAATGAATATTTCTTATCTGCATTCAAAAAGGAGAAAGTCCTTGTTGCTGAGGATTTCAGTTTGGATGAAGAGGTTCTAGAATACTTTAAGATTAATGAGGAGGAGGTATTAGATGTTTTAGAGACCATAAAGGTGCATAAATCCCCAGAGCCCGACAAGATATATCCCAGGCTGTTACGGGAAGTAACAGAGAGATTGATGGGGCCCTGGCAGAGATATTTAATATTTCACTAGTGAGGTGCCAGATGGTTGGAGCTTAGCTAATGTGGTTCCTTTGTTCAAGAAGGGCAGCAGCAATAGGCCAGGTATTCACAGACCAATTAATCTGATGCCAGTGGTTGGGAAATTCTTGGAAAAAATTCTGAGGGGCAGCATTAATCAACAATTAGTAAGGCACAGATTGATCAGCGATAGTCAGCATTGATTTGGGCAAGGGAGATCCTGTCTTGACTAATTTAATTGAATTTTTTGAAAAGGTGACTGAATGTATTGATGAGGGTAGTGCAGTTGATGTGGTTTACATGGACTTCAGATTGGGCATTTGACAAGGTTCTACATGGAAGGCTGGTCCAAAAGGTGACAGTCCATGGGATCCAAGGCAAGTTGGCAAACTGGATCTAAAATTGGCTTACAAAGGGTGATGGTGGAGGATTGTTTTTGTGACTGGAAGCATGTGACCAGCAGTGTACAACAGGGATAGATGTTGGGACCCTTGATGTTTATTGTGTACGTTAACAACTTGGATGTGAATGTAATTAGTAAGTTGCAGATGACGTGAAAATTGGTAAGGTTGATAGTGAGGAGGTTAGTCTTAGGCTGCAGTGTGATATTGATCCGCTGGTAAACTGGGCATAGCAATGGCAGATGGAATTTAATCCTGAAAAGTGTGAGGTCTAATAATGGAAGAATGTACACAATGAATGGTAGGTCCCAGAGAGTACTGAGGAACAAAGAGACTTTGATGTACAAGAACACAGATCCCTGAAGAATCATAGAACCCCTACAGTGTGGAAACAGCCAGTGAGTCCACACTGACCCTCTGATAAGCATCCCATCCAGATCCACCCACCCCTCACCCTATCCCTGTAACCCTGCATTTCCCATGGCTAATCCACCTAACCTGCACATCACTGGACACTATGGGCAATTTAGTATGGTCAAACCATCTAACCTTCACATCTTTGATTGTGGGAGGAAGCCGGAGCACCTGAAGGAAACTCATACAGACTTGGGGAGAACATGCAAACTCCACACAGACAGCACACTGATAGACAGCGTGAAGAAGACATAGCCTTCATTAGCCGTGCTGTAGAGTATAGGAGCAAGGAAGTCTTGTGTTATAAGACATTGGTTAGGCCACAGACGGGATACTGTGCGCAGTTCTGGGAAGGATATGATCGCACAGGAGAGGGTGCAGAGAGATTCTCCAGGATGTTGCCTAGGATGAACAGTCTCAGTTGTGAAGGGAGACTGGATAGGCTAGGTTTGTTTTCTGTTGTGGTTGGTTGGCTTGCCGAGCTGGTTCGTTGTTCTGCAGATGTTTCATTACTCTGCTGGATTACATCATCAGTGTAGCTTCCGATGAAGCGCCGTTGTGTTTTCCCACCTGGTTTTTAAATTCTGGAATCCGTTGAGCTGGATTACCTCACTTCCTGTTTTCCTTTGTAATGATGTGTATTTGGGGTTGAGTTCTGTGTGTTTGTTGATGGCTTTCTTCATGGAGTACCAGGCTTCTAGGAATTCCCGTGCCTGTCTCTGCTTTGCTTGTCCCAGGATCTTGGTGTTGTCCCAATCGAATTGGTGGTTCTCCTTATCCATGTGGATAGAGATGAGTGAGTATTGGTCGTGTCTTTTTGTAGCCAATTGGTGTTCGTGTACCCTTGTTGTTAATTTCCTTCCTGTTTGTCCCAATAAGTGTTTGTCACAGTCTCTGCAGGAAATCTTATAGATGACATTGGTCCTGTGCAAAGAGGGAAGTGGGTCTTTGGTTCGGGTGAGCAGTTGTCATAGGGTTGACGTAGTTTGTGTGCCACTCTGATGCCCAGCGGTCATAGCAGTCTTGTGGTAAGTTCCGATGTGTTCCTGATGTAAGGTATCATGTTGACTGTGTTGGGGCATGTAATATCTTCCTGGTGTTGTTCATGTAGGCATCTTCTGACCCAGTTTTTTTGGATATCCATTCTCTTTGAACGCCTGGAAGAGGTATTGTTCTTCTTTTTGGAAGAACATCCACAACCCGAGCTACATATATACTCCAAAACCTTGGGTTTGTTTTCATTGAAGCAGAGGAGGCTGAAATGGGGATCTAATTGAAGTATACAAAATTACAAGAGAGGCATAGATAAGGCAGATAATGAAAATCTTTTCACCATGGCAGACATGCCCAAAATCGAAGGGCACAAGTTTAAGGTGACGAGTAAATAATTTAGAGATCTGAGAAAAAGTTATTTCACCAGAATGTGGTAGAAATATGGAATGTGCTGACTGAAAGGATGGTGGAAGCATTGGCTCTCGCAATGTTTAAGAAGCATCTCAATGAGCACTTAAAATGCCAGGGCATAGTAGCTATGGATTAAGTGCAGGTAAATGATCATAGAATCCCTACAGTGTGGAAACAGGCCCTTTGGCTGAAAAAGTCCACACCAACCCTCAGAGCATCCCACCCAGACCCATCCCCCTGTAACCTGCCTAATCTACACATCCCTGAACACAATGGGCAATTTAGCATAGCCAATCCACCTAACCTGCACATCTTTGGACTGGGGGATGAAACTGGAGCACCCAAAGGAAACTCACGCAGACATGGGGAGAAAGTGCAAACTCCACACAGACAGTCGCCAGAGGGTGAAATCGAACCCAGGTCCCTGGTGCTGTGAGGCAGCAGTGCTAACCACTGAGCCATTGGTTGGCAAGAGACATGTGGGTTAAAGGGCCCGTTTCTTTGCTGTATGACTCTATGAAAATACTTAAAGGCATAGACAGATCAGATGTTTCCGTTGGTTGGAGAATCTAGACCCAGGGACCTAATTTAAAAATAAGTGAGATGCCATTCAGGACCACGTTGAAATAATTTATTTTACTCCGATGGGTGATGTGTCTTTGGAATTCTCTACTCCAGAGGTCTGTAAAAGCTCAGTCTTTGAGTATATTTAAAGTAGAGGTTAATAAATGTTTGATTTTCAATAGTTTAAATGGTTATGGATATAGTGCAGGTAAAAGGCATTAAAATATTTGATCAACCATGGTCATACTAAATGACAGAGCAGGCTCAACAGGCTGAAAGGCCTACACATGGTCATACATTCCTAATTATTCTCTTCAACACTGATTTTCCAAACATACTTTTCAAATATATTTCAAAGGCTTTTGTTACCCCTCACAGGCAAGAATAATTTTAAATGGCTGTAAAATTACCCAGAAACTCAGCAGATTAATATTTTAAAACATTAATTAATTCATTCCAGTCTGCTGACTCAGGCCTGCACAGAGAGGGCATGACAGATTGAATTGCTGGCTTCCTATCCAGCTAGAGACAAAAGATCAGAAAAACAATCAGTTTCTTGTAACGTCTGGTGAGGGGAGGAAAGATACCCTACTAAAGGCAGAGTTGGATACCAAAGGCTGAGCAAACAGACTGAACATTTAGATCAGTAACAGAATATTACAGATGCTGGAAACCTGAAATAAAAACAAAGTGCTGGAGAAACTCAGCAGGTCCATTATGACTGTTCTGAAGAAGAGTCATATTGGACTCAAAACATTACCTCAGTTCCTATCTCCACTGATGCTTCCAGTCCATTGTTTCTCCAGGACTTTCTACTTTAAAAATAGCACAGTAACAGAGATAGTCTAGCATGTTTTGCTATTTTCTATTTTAAAAGGATGTTTGCTGAAATTAATTCAATGTGGCATGGGACTTACACAGTTATTTTTTATGGTCACTTGCTGACTGTAAAATAAAGCAATCTGATAATTTAGTCACCCATATTGTTTATTGGCCTTTCAAAAGATTAGAGAAGTATAGGTGGTCATAAATGTGAGGATATAATAACTCGTTCACATAATACAAGTGTTTACTGTAATAGCCTCAGGCCATGCTATTGCATGACTAGATATTACAAGCATTAGTTAACTCCTAATCATGAGACATTTTAAAAAAAATATTCACTCATGAGAAGTGGGCATTGCTGGCTGGCCAGCATTTATTGCTTGTACCTAGTTGTGCTTGACAAGGTAGTGGTGAGCTGCTTTCTTGAACTATTGCATTCCACATGCTGCAGTTTAACGACAATGTCCTTAAGGAGGGAATGCCAAGATTTTGACCGAGTAACAATGAGGAAATGGCAATACATTTCAAAGTCCAGATAGTGAATGGTTTGGAAGGTAGTTTGCAGGTGGTGATGTTCCTATGTATTTGCTGCCCTTGCCCTTCTACATGGAAGTGGTTGTGGTTTGGAAGGCGCCGTCTATGGATCTTTGGTAAATTTCTGCTGTGCATCTTGTAGATAGTACATATTGCTGTTACTGAACATCAGTGGTAGAGGGAGAGGATGTTTGTGGATGCAGTGTCAATCAAGTGAGCTGTCTTGATGGTGTCAAGCTTCTTGAGTGTTGTTGGAGCTGCACCTATCTAGGAAGTGGGGAGTATTTCATCACTCTCCTGACTTGTACCTTGTAGACAGTGGACAGGCTTTGGGAAGTCAGGAGGTGAGTTGCTGCTGTATTCCTAGCCACTGACCTACTCTTGTAGCCAGTGTTTGTGTGGCGAGTCCAGTTGAGTTTCTGGTCACAGATGACCCACAGGATGTTGATACTAGGGTATGAAGTGATGGTAGCACCATCAAATGTCAAGGTGCAGTGGTTAGATTGTCTCTTATCAGATTGGTCAGCATCTGGCATTTGTGTAGTGTGCATGTTACTTGCCAGTTGTCAGCCTGAGCCTAGATATTGGCCAGATTTTGTTGCATTTCGACATGGACTGCTTCAGTACTTGAAGAATCACAAATGCTGCTGAACATTGCACAACCACTGTGAACATCCCCACATCCGACCTGGGATGAATTTGTGGATGAGAACAGAGAACATTTAGAGTGGAAAACAAAATTTGTAAAGCACCGTGATAAGTCATATTTAAAACTGGTGTTACCACAAGCTCTCCTGCCACAAGAAGAAAACTCACAGCATATGACATATAAAATGCAAAACATATCTCACCAGCAGGAATCAAGAGGATGCTTTTCACAATGTTTTTCAGTGGGCCTGGGCTCATTCCATGCTGAGAGGCAAACTCACCGAGTTGGCTTAATAATCGTTCTGACTGAAAACGAGAAAATATAAAATACAAGACGACAAGGTGCAGAGCTGGATGAACACAGCAGGCCAAGCAGCATCATAGGAGCAGAAAGGCTGACGTTTCGGGCCTAGACCCTTCATCAGAAATATAGAATACATTTTGCTCAACAATGCATTTAGTAAATTGCTGCTTTAAGCATTATTATCATGGTAAACAGTCTTCAGCTTTCAAAAGGTGATACAACGTCAATGTAGACTTCATTATTAGGTAAGCATAAAATGTTGCTTCTGAGAAGCCAAAAACAGAGACCTGCAATTAATAGCAGGGTGACATATCTTTTAACCAGTTCTAAAGGAAACTAGAAGTTGAAACTTTCTGTCTTGCACTTATCAGAACCTGGACACAAGAGACAGGTTTTCTAGCCCATTTCTTGTGTCCTGGTCTGATAAGTTCAAGATGAAAAGCTTCAACTTCTAGTCTCCTTTTAGCAATGTTTAAACTCTGTGTTACAAAGAATTGTCTGTAATGTTACATTAATGTCCTTGATGCCAAGCCTTGGGTGCTTCAAAAAGGTACAGAAGGAAACTTGAATGAATAGTGATGTACAAACTGTCATCAATAAGGCAAACATTCCTACTGCAGAAGATGTCAGGCTATGAATCTCTCTCGTTGGTATCAGAGAAAGAATATTTAACTCTTTTATTTTAATAATCCAGTTAAAACAATGATTCACATAAACACACTAAACATAACCATAATCATACATGTCTGTCTGTGAACATCACCTACACATCCACAACTAATAGAATTGCTACATTTTACAGCATTTCTTACCTCTGTGGGTTCTGTAATAAAGTGAAAGATTATCCCTGTCAATTCCGAGAATTGCTGTAAATAAAATTCATGAAATGTAAATGATCTCTACTACATCACAAATTGAAATCAACTTAGCCATATAAATTCCAAAAGTGGTGACGGATTTAAAAGTCTTTACAAGAAATTCTACCAACTCAAAAACATAGCTTCCTCTACCTAACTGCATTCACTCTTTCAAAGACAGCATTCTTATCCCAGCCTTTTCACTGTATCAACAGCAGAAGAGGAAGAAGTGGATGTTACACACCCAAAGACAAATACAAACTTCTCCCTACAATTTATTTTTCTCACTGTAAAAGAAGCAAAGGCGTAGGTAAGTGAAACCAAATATTGCAGGATGATGACTTAACTATAGTAGCAATAACTTCAAAACTACCCATAGAATAAATGGGAACTAAAAGAAACAAACATTAAATTAGTGACAGACTCAAAATTTCTGTAACATTAAGTAAAATACTACTTGTCCATCTGTATTTTCTCCTGTCCTCATTTCCCAGGGTTAGTTCCTAGGATTAGTCCATGTTCACAGATTAAATATTGCAGTGGTTTGCCACTGCCTTCTGCAGGATGGCTGACTAAGAAATTCTCCTTTTCTTCCTGACTGAATTGGAAAGATTTACAGACTGAAAATCAACCTGTTTGGCCACGTGATGAATGCACTTTGAACCCTGACATTCTGAGGTATGGATGGCAGGTCCAGAAATAGGGGCCTCCAAAATTCTAGTATGGGGACTAGAATACTGGAAATGTTAAATATTCACATTTCACTCAATAATAAGCACCAGCGTTACTTTGATTTCTCTAAACGACCTGCATATTTTGGTCAAAAAGAATCAACAAAATTTAATTGCTAATTTGTGCTCATTAACAATGTATAAAGTGATTTAACCTGACGCTTTAACTTTTAACTTGACTGCAATCTATGAGCAGACCATTACCTATGATATGCTAAACTGTTAGTCTTGTAAACAAATGTCTAGGATTAGCTATGATATTTTTAAAAGATTAAGATTTAAAACATATATGCAAACATAGAGTTGCTAGAATGTTGAGCAGGATGGTATAACAATCGAGATTTAAGCAGATTTTACTGTTTAACTTCTGTACAGTAGTAAACGAGCAGAAAGGCTGGTAGTGCTTGCCAATGCATCTTTAGTATCAAGGTGAATAGTTACGTATTTATTCAGTATCTGATAAATTTCTAAAAGTGATCACAAGCGACCTCCAAAGTGTCACCTATGGCAGATAATTCCCAAACACATTCAAAACCCAGTACACAGCTACCCAAGGATGCATGTAGATACAATGCGGCCCATTCTCCCACTAGCACCATGATGCAAATGACAGGCATTCTGAAGATGAGATTTTATGACAGAGTGTGTGCTGCGTAATGTCAGCATGCTTTGCTCTGCACAGCTGGATTAAGCAGAGAGGGGATGAGGTGGACCCTGAAGAACTAGGAGAATGGAAGCAGTCTTCAGAGGACGAGATGAAGTCATTGACTGGGAGTAACATCACTTTCATCATGACAGAGCAGTGAGTGTCGGGACAACAAGCCAGACAGCACTTCATTGATGCGTCTTCAAATAGATCTGAGTTGAGTGAAGACATAATTCAGTGGCTGTAGATTTATTGGTTATCCACAGACAACAGCCCCTGTTTAGGCCCCAAAGCAAATGCAGCGTTTCCTTTGCAATATTTTTGCTTTTCCTGTTGTGTCAGATAAGTTAACATTACTACCAAAAAAACAAAGAACTGCGGGTGCTGTAAATCAGAAACAAAAACAGAAGTTGTTGGAAAAGCTCAGCAGGTCTGGCAGCATCCGTGAAGAGAAATCAGAGTTAACTTTTCGGGTCCGGTGACCCTTCCTTAGAACAGTTAACATAACTAACTGACTGGAGGCTTCACAGCACCTAATGCTTCCACATTCAAAAACAACAATGTTGTGTTCTGATGAGCATTGGGGAAAGAGTAGCACTCCTTCAAACAAGGTTCTAATATTGTGATGTGCAGGAAAGGGTAGTGTGAGTCAATTGATTGTGGGTTCTATAACTAAAATGAAAATCAGACAGGTGATGATTTAAAGTGCAAATGTGATATCCTATTAATGATCAAGTGTTCCCTGTGGTATCTATGTGCCATTAGAGGTTTCTCCCTTTTTCCTTGCCCTCCCACCATGCCTAGATGCAGTCCCATGTGTTCTCAGCTGCGGTACGGGAGCCTATGCTATTGTGGAGCATGTTGTCCTCGATGATTCAGGTCGATGGCTGCAGAGGCATTTGTAGCTAAAGGCCCAGATGTGCAACCAGTGTTATATCAAGATGCAGATTCACACTCTTGAGCTGCAATGTACACAGAGTTGTGTGATCACAGACAGGGTGGGAAGTGGAGTGTCCGTAAGGGTAAAAGTCTGGGGAGGCCTGCATGTGGTTCCTCCTTTGTCTGGGTGCCTGCTGGCACAACCTTGTCTCATTGAGAGGCTGAGGCATGTAGAGTGAGGTAGAGGCCTCTCATTTCCCTGTTTCTGCGCGGTTGATGCACAGCAGCAAAAGCAAAGTGTGAGAATCCAGCTCTGTGTGCATCTCCAAAAGATTCTGAGCACTTTGCTGGACCTGGCTTTCGACGATGGTCAACAGTATGTCCATGGAAATTGCAAGATGCAACCATGCCAAATTCAGCCACCATAACGTTAGTGAACTTTCTCAACTCTTCAATCCAGTTTGTTGAGTACCTCTGACAAACGTGCCTACTGCTCGTGTGTCTGTTTGTGCACTAGCACAAAGTTATTAATGGCTGACATCACGGTGCCACCTTATGGCTGAGGCTGAGAAGGTGCTTCATCTCTGGCAGTCCTACGAGTGCCAACTACCTGGCCATTTCTTCCTGAGTCAGTTGCAAAGATGTGTCCAGAACGTGTTCCTGAATCTTACTTATAAATAAAACCCATCAAGATGCAAGTATCTGAGTTGGTTCAGGGTGTAGGATCATCTGAGGATCTTCCTCAGAAGTAGAGGTGGTATTGTATGGGTGTTGTTAGTGCCTGGTTAAGACAAGAAGGGAAATTAGTTGTGCAATATGAATAGAAGCATGACCATGTTAAGAATTCGTTCGGGGTGGTAATGGTGAGACCAGCACTGCACAATGAAGCTTACTTGGTTGCTTTGATATGGAGGTCTCAGTGTCACAATCACATGAGCAGTCACAGTCTGCAAGCTCAAGGATCTTCTCCCTGGTTGGGGGAAGGGGGCATGTCAGAGACTAACATCTCCCCAACTGTGGGCCTTTTTTCTTTTGGTAATGAGACAAACTGAAGGTGTGAGATAAAAATGATTTAGAGCTATGAGTGCTGAAGCAGGAGCAGCAAAGACGATAAAGAGTGTTAGTGGGTGAGTTGGATGCACACAGAGCAGGAAGCCTTTGTATTTGGTGAAAGTGGGTTAGCGAGAACAATTGAGGGAAGATGCTGCATGCAATAGCAAGTGTGGTAAACTATGAGCCTTGGTGGGAGGTGTGTGCAGTGGCAGAGTTAGAATTGGTGTAGGGTAGCAGAGAGAAGGTGTTGGTACTTACCTTCACAAAGCACAGAATGTGACTGACCTGCTTAAGATACTGCTGCACATTTTTTTTTGTGCATGGACCTAGGTGGCTATTTCAGACCAGGCTGGCAGTGTCCAGTGGTGTGATCTTTGTCGGTCCTGGGAAAAAAAAGAGCACAGCACTCCTTTCCACCATCCAATCTATCAGGACCTCCAACTCACTGTTCATTAAATTGGGTGCCAACCTTCCTTTCTCAGTCATCTTCTTTGGAGTTGTACAGCAACAGACTATGAAGGGCAGTTACTGGTTTGTAAGCGTGTGACTTGGTATGCAGCTGAGGTTTAAATATGACATCTGCAACATGAACGTCTGAAGGTCCAAGTGAACAATTCTGCATCTGCTGACTACAACATTGCACAAGGAGGGCACTGTGGAGGCTGAATGCATAATTAAAAACATGAGCAGTAGAGAACTGTTTGAGAAAACACAATGAAATTCACTGAAATTGTCATATCCAAAAGGAAGATTCAGCCTGTTACTTCTATTGCAGTTTCCTAACATCTTCCATTAAAGAAAATGTTCTCCTGTAGGTAGCTGGCAGTCTGTTGCACATTAGATATGGGGTAGGGGTTTCAGTATTTACAAGGATTCTCTTTACAGAAAAGCATTCAAACTGGATTGAAAACTTTTGTCAAGCCCGGTAGCAAATGAGACAGGGAAGAGCATAGAACACAGGAAAATATATTAGAAATGTGATTATCTCCTAACCTTGCAATTTACCACAGTAAATTAAAATGCATTTTGTGTCTTTTTTAAGCAATTTTCAAGGTTCAAACAATTACAACGTGAATATTACTTTATAAAAAAAGACAGACTTGGGGTTCAGTTTTCAAACTGATGACAGCTGTTAAGAAAAGTGCTTTAAGGAACTTCTATGGAAATATAACTGATTTGTGGTTGAACAGATGTAATTTTATGATTTTAATCACTCAATCTTATCAGTTGTTATGAAGGACAAACACCCAGAAGATTTGGTTTCTATTTTCACTATACAGATTCTGACTGGCCTGCTCTGTTTTTTTCCAAGTATTTAATGCTTTAGTTTTAGATTTCCAGTTAATCTCTGACCACTTCCGTGTGCTTAAATGATTTGGTAATATGCACGTCTATTGCTGATCTTAAATGGCATTCCTATGTTTTTTTTATGTTTACTGCATATGTTATTGGGTCTGAAGCCTATGTTTCTCTTCCTGCAAATTCAAACACTCACGGTCATTGAACAATATTAAGAATGACATCCATTCACAGCAGTTACCTGGCTGGAGAGTTTATTAAGTGTCTGGATGTCGTTCAGCACACAATCCGGCACAGGCTCTCCGCTGAAATGGAATTTGTGCATCTTCCCCTGCGTTGTCTACTGTCCTGTTCCTTCCAGCCAGAGTGAAGAGCAGGAAGGAGACGGCATGGCTTGCAGCTCACAGCCCGCACTTTCGACACACCCGAGGAGGGTAGGCCTGCGCAGAGCGAGAGAAAGAGAAAGTAAACGCGGAACCTACAAATGGCATGGAATAAATTCAAAAGCATTTTATGACGATGTTCGGGTGTTTCCCCTGCCAACTAAAAGCAGGCTCTGCCTTTGGTGAGGTGGTAAATCCAGGCGCAGTTTCGGTGGGAGGGTTTCGAGTCCCGCGAAAAGTCACGCCTGGTGTCTGCAATCGCGAATGATCACAATCCGATTCCCTGCAGCTGTATCGACAGCGTGGCTGGGGGCTGGGGGCGCGGGCAGAATCGGCACCATATACACACCCGCAAGGCACAATCTGCAGCATCTGACACACACCGAGTAAGTTTAAATACAACTAAATCTTTGTATTAGTTGTTTGTGTGTATTGCACTTTCGTTTCTGCTGACTTGGCTTTTTAATGCCAGGGCTGATTTGTTTTCTTTTCTTCCTTTTACGAATTTTCTCTTCGTTTGGGTTGTGCTTTATTAAAATGCAACAAAAATCCCGCTCTAATGCAATCCCGATGGTTTCATTGGCGAGTGACACTTTGTTGCAACGCTTCATTCTGTAGTTTTTGACACTTCAGTTTGCCAGCAGTCTTTCCTTTGTTACAAACCCATTTCCGTGCGTGCTGCTTCAGTTAGTTTTATTGTATCGCGAAGAAAGGTTAGTGTAAAACGGTCATTGCAGGGATGTGTTACAATGTATCAAAAAATAAAACGATTTGACCAGTGTGCAGTTAAGATTATTATTCCTTTTTATCTGTAACTGATTTCTTTATCTGGTGAATACCATTCAGAAGCTGAAACGCCGCTTGCTTCGTTTGTTCAATTCACTTCTTAAGAGCTTACTTTGTTTTCGTTTTGGTATCTATTTGAAGCAATACAAGCTAACTCATGAGTTTTTCTTTTACAATGTATATCTTTATAGCATTTGCGTTCAGGGATGGTGGTGTTGCAGCATTCGAGCATGGATTAGTCAAAGGCTCAGTTAGGTGGCAGTAGCATATTGTGTTATAAATAATAAAAGCTCCAGTAGGAGGGTCTCGAGAGAAGTCAGATGACTTAATTATAATATATTAAATATGTTTCGTGATAAAAGCTGAGATTTGAATCAAGATGATCGTGGAAGTCGTGGATTGTAATATTTTGTTAAGTTGCAAAGTAGTAGTGACTTTAAAATAATCTTTGCTCAGTTTGCATTTGTCCGTCACTGGCACGAAATGACGTCTTGGAGACCTTACCAGATCAATGAATGCAACATGAAATTTTACTTGCGGTCCGCCATCAACTTTTAAAACGATCGTTTCGACGGCAGCCGATGGTCAATGCTACGCTTACAGTCGTTGGCATGTTAAAATTTCAGTGAATTAAAGTGTTCAACTTTCCTTTAACTCGTTTAACCCTTTGCCTTGAAACTAGAAATGTAATAAGACTATATTGATTTAATCTATTGTTCTGACGAAAATGTGTCTTCAGGAGTCGATTGCAAATAGGCAATTGAAACTTTACACAAAACAGAATTCTCCATGAGTAGAACAAGAACCTGAAAAACCAGAGTAATTGTAAAAAATGCAAAATTCTTGTGTTGGACTAAATAATTGTGATTTTATAAGTGGGGTGTTGATTATTGTGAGATTTAGGATGCAAACAGTTATACTGGTAATTGTTTTGACATTTTTGTTTCATGCATATTGACTATAATGTTTAAAGTTTGGATCATTGGAAAACTAATTTATTATGTAAATATTCACCACTGCCACTTATTTTTTAGCCTGACACAGTTATCTTAGGAAAAAAGATTAGACTGAAGTATGACATTATCAATCCCTTTTGCTTTATGTCCTTTCCAAACAATTATACAAAATAATCTTTTGAAGAGTCTGGAAATAAATTTATATCTGTTGAATTACTTATATAGTTGACTGTCTATATTGTGTAAGGTATTGATAGTTAACCTTAATTGTGACTTTTATTGCACGTGCCAACCATAATGCCTGATTGATTCTATTTTCCAAGTTTCTGACTTTTTTCTCCTTTTTTTAATATAATAATTTTTAAAATTTAGTTAGGTATGAAGTGTCTCCTGACTGTACAAGCAACAATACCTTATGCACCCGCAAAACATATTAATAGTTCTAACATAAAAATCTTAGATTAAGTTGAAAGATCTTTTTCAGAAAGAAACACCCTAAGCTGTATTTGATTTGTTTAATGATGATTACTAATGTTTGTGGTATTAAATTACATGAAAATTCTAAAATAATAGTGCAACAACATAAGAGAAACCAGATAAATTACGAAAGAAGTGTAAAATATTAAACTGGACTAATTAATTTTAATTTTGCGGTATTATTTAAATCCCAGTTTAGTACTTTGAGGATCTAAATCAAGTTTAGAGTCGAGATGCTAATAATTTTAATGCCCAAATATATATCAAGTGAGAAAAGTAAAACAATAAATTAGTATTTATTCATCATATTAGTCAAGGAGAAAGTACATGCTGCAGTGAAGACAAGTTACTCAAGAAGATGAGATTCAGAGTCAATTTGGTTAGAAATCAAAGGTAATTTTTAAAAAAAAAGGGGATTGTACTACAGACTTTTATCGTCTGAAATTGAAGAGAAATGGGAGAGCAGATGAGAGGAATGTGTAGGAATGCCAGTTATTGTTTCAGAATGTCTAAGTTCTGAGATGATTTAGGAAGAGGGGAAAATGAATTTAAGTTCTAAAATGCAGCAGAATTCTTTCCTCAAAAAGGCACATTTTAGAAAGATGAGAGTTGAATTTGCTGAGGTGAGATGGAAAGTTAAAATAGAATTCAAGAAAGTAAGTCAACAAATGAACTTTTTTATGTAATAGGAAATCACAAAGTTATAAAATAAATACATTTTTTTAAAAGCAGACTACTTTACTCATGACATTTTAAAACTTGGTGTAAAGCAGTTAGAAATTAAAATTGAAGTGACTACTTGAGACTTAAAGATTTGATTAAAAGTCACAGAAAATACAAGAAAAGAAGGATATGGTTTTTATTTAAAAACTGAGATAGAAAACAAGACATATTAGAAGAAAAATCTGAGAAGAATTTACAGTAAAATATCAACACAACTTTTTTTTCCATTAGTTGGACTCACGAAAAGAATAGTGAACTGGAAAGAATAAATAGGTATTATGAAACAACATGTACTACGCAGCTGTGTTTACAAAAAAGAATATAGGGGAGGGACAGATTAGTTAAAAGCAAGGTGAATGATGTTCTGATAAATAAAAGGAAACTATTGGAAAAACATTTATGGCTACAAATTGCTGGAACCTATTGAACTACACCCACTGATCCCAAAGAAATGAGGGAAGAGATCTTGGATGCAGAGTGAAAATTCTACCAATAGGGAATGTGTACTGAACCTGGACTTGGCAATGAAATAGAGTATCTATTTTCCAAAAAGAAAAAGGGAACCAATCCAGATATTATACGCCGTGTAGTTCATCAATGATGGTAGAGAAAAAAAAACTTTCAAATTATGGCTGAAAATAATAAATATCTAAATAAATAGGTTGAATTAGTTAAAATTGATTTCTGGAAGGAAAATTCCGCTTGATAAATCTAATAAAGTTCTTTAAGAAGGTGGTACTGTGGGTAAGAGGAGGCAGTGAATATAGGGCTCTTAGGAAGTCTTTTATAAGGTGTCACATTGGAGACTATTGGAAATGATTAAATGCCATGGAATTAAATGGAAGCTGGAAAATTAGATCATCATCTCGTTAGAAGGCGTAAGACCTGTCATAAATATTGAGACAGTTCTCAGAATGATTGAAAGTGGGCAATGATGTTCCACAGAGTATATGTTTTGGGACTGCTTTGTTCACTGATTCTGATGATTTGGAATTATGGCCAGAGAGGACAGTTCACAGGTTTTAAATACGTCATAACAAAATAGATAATTATTTTTGAGTTCCAGCGAAAGTTGAAAGAGGTTATTACTAACATGGTGATTTTAGCATACAAATGGCAAATTTGAGATGCAATTAAAAAAAATGTAATAATTACCTCCACAAGTGCAGGTGAATGGAAGCAATGTTTTCATCTCTGCAGCTGGTCTGTTTATCTCAAAATATCTCAATGAATTTCAAAACTAATGGATGGATTTCAGCAAAGCTAGGTACACAGAGAGGTATGGCCCAAGAAGGAACTGATTAGTTTTGGATGAAGATGTGGCTGCTGCTCCTAGAAGTTTTTTTTTAAAAGATCTGTTAATATTAGAAAACAGGAGAAATTGATTTTTTTTGTTCTTTGTGGATTTTTGTTTTAGAATCATGTTGATTGTTTTGGATTACCTAAGCTGTTGTGTTGAAATTTGTCACAGCTGTCAAATATGAGCCAAGTTTTCGAAGCAGGTTGTTTGATGTGGATTGTTCTGAAACCTCTCTATTGACATCAAAGTTCTTAATAAAAATTCTTTTTTTCAACTTTGTATTTGTAGGATATCAACCAAACAGGGAAAGGCCTTGAGGAAGAGCTGAATAATTCTAGAAGTGTTGGGTTAAAACTGAGCAGCGGAGATACACGCTGTACTCAGTGCCCTCTTGTTATTCTTTGAGTGGCAGACGAGCTGGTAACATAAAAAAATGACTTGGGTTCAGATACTGAAGACATTAAAAGTAAGACTTCAATAAGGCCATTAAAGAAACTTCCTGGAATATTGGATGTATTGGCAAGAGGTACAGGTTACAACAGTTGAGATTAAATCGTGAATCTGCATAAAATGATAGTATGTAATGTTAGTAATATCACAGAGTGTGGTGGATGTTTTGGGCTCCCCAATATAGTAAGGATGCTGACGCAATGAATGAGGATAGTGCAGATTCAATAAAATATTGTATGTTTTGAGGAAATGCAAAAATAAAGAAAAACTTGAAAGATTGGAATGGACCTTATTAATGAATAAAATTGTAGGTGACTTGATAAAATGCAATGTATATGTTCTGAGGCGACAGGACAAAGAAAATAGAAACAACATGGGTTGATTGTCTATAGTGAAGCTGCGTTGTCATACGAGTAAAAATAAGTTGTGCCAGATTGAAAGTAGGAAGAAGTTTTCCACTTTCAAAACCCTCTCAGTGAAAGCAGTATTTGTTACATGATTGAAGGGAAGATGGAAACAAAGCTAACATATAGATTTGTTGCTCATGAGTATCAAAACTGATTGGGCCAAACAGACTGCTTCCAGGTTCTAATTACAATCTGATATTGATTACTGAAAATATCATAGATAATGATTATTCAAGAAGTGACCATATATTTTTAAGAAAAATAATCAAATATTTATATATTGATAACCTTTTATCTCTTTTCTCCATTTCAGAATTGAAGGCATATTTTAATGTTCTCCTCCACAAAATCCTTCTCAAAGTGTTCAATTTTTGGTTCACAATTTTGTAGAAGTTAACATTTTATGTGGAACGAATGTTTCATAACATTAGAAATTATTTCAGTTCTATTGCCCAATCTCGAACAGAGTCAAGACAATAAATTACTCTCTTTTTTTCCTTCCATTACGCAGACCATGTGGTCCATTGGACAGCAAGGTGGGTAATTTGGTATAGAGATTTGTTTTCTCATTCAGTTTCTGACCAGAATTATGCTGTTTAGAAAAATGATGGACAGAATCTTTTGGAGGTGACAAGATCTTTGTTGCTGCATGAAGAGCTAGTGAGAGCTCATGTTGTCTCTTTATTGGAAGATTCATTGCATCTTGCTTCACTGATGCACTTGACAAGCCTGTTGAGGTGCCAGCCAGTCAGAGACTCTTGAACAATGTTGACACCAAAAAGGCTGCTATTATGACATCTACCGGTAATAGTGGGTAGCTCCCAGGCCAAAGATGCATGATGATGGCAGGAAATTGGATGTTGGGAGGCACAGGGTGGGGAAGGAGCAAGGTGGTTGACAGAAAAGGCAGGAAGAACCAAATTCCCTACAATCCCCCAGCCCCCACGAACCCACACACTGACCAGAATGAGTTTGCTTGTCCTACTTCCCACATGATGAGCTCACCACCTGTCACTGGTTTAATGCCAACGACTTTAAGATGAGGCCCTTATGTGTGCATTTATGGCTCCCAATTGTTGGCAGGGCAGGAAAGTTGTCCATTGGTTATCTTGCCACAGAATTAGTCGAAGTGAATTTAGGAGGCGGCGAGTTTTCTCCAGCTACACTCCTGCCTGATTAAATACTCCAAATAAACCACAGGCACTGGCACTAAGTTCTGCCCAGTGACCCTCAAGGGACATAAATAGTTATTATTGGTCTGTTGTTTCTACACAAGAGTAGCTTATCTGATGTCTGGAAGTGGATCACCTACTCTATCTGCTTGATTGTAAAAGCAATGAGATTATAGATCAAAAAAGTATCTGTACAAAGAAATAAGCAAAACAGTAAATACAAAATCTTGATCCAAGCATCTATTACAATGTTCAGCATTTGAATTGTGATCTGTATAATGATAACTTACAGTTTAGAAAAGGCAGCATGAAGAAGGAAGTATAAAACTGCAAATGCTGTAGTTCTATTGGAGAAACAGACAATGTACATCAGGCAGGGTGAAGGAACTCTGACTTGAAACTTAATCTTTCTTTCTCTGCTTTGGTAGACATGATGTGGTCCCTAGGTTTTTATTTCAAAGATGATTTTAGTTTGAGTCATATTTATGATTCCTTACTGTCTACAAAAATATTTATACCTTTTCAAAATTCCCAATTTAGCTTATCTTTATTGTTACTATTTATTGGATTAAAACATTTTGAGTTGTAGCATTTGTAGTTCCTCAAGTGCTGCAATAACTATTCTTGATCTCCCATTTTGAAAGTTTCTCAGTTAATTCCTTTAGCAATAGAAACTTTAATAGAAACTTTCTTTAATCAGTAGGCCATGCAACATTATAACAAAATACTGCCACTTGGAATAATTCAACCAGTACTATGTTAATAAACATATCAAAGCCCTTTTTAAATCTATGTAGTAATTGTTTGGACCTTGTTAATTGCTATACTTAAATGAGACTGATTCATCATTATCTAGAGTTTCTTATTTCAGAGCGGCATTTTATTTATTAAGAAGCTTATGTATTTTCAATCAAAATATTTTTGTAGCCACGTGGAAGGGGAACCCCTTTAAAACAGATGGTCACATTTGGTTACATTTCTTTTAAAAAAAAAATGTGGTTTCAAACTAAATATGTTGACAAGGCCGCTGCACATTAGAGTTTAGCTGTTATTATTAGTAACTTATTTATTAACAGTGAAACAAGTCCACTGGGCTTTTACAATTAATGTAATTTCATTTATGTGTCTCATATTAGAAGAGAAAGCTGACATGACTTCATTCAAAACTCAATTTCATTGCAGAATTGTGAGAGACTTCTGACAGCTGCATACTTCCCAAAGTCAGAAATCCCTTGCATTAAACGTTTGAAGGAAATCAACAAATTGAGAACCAAGTGGGATGAATTAACTTTTGGTTTTTGAATGTAACTAGTAACATTTTGTCATTGAAAGTGATTAGAATATGACAATTTGTGAGCAGCTCAATTTTTGCATCTGCAAAACGTACTACTACAATATGTGTCTTGAGAAATTTTCTTTTAATCTTGATAGAAAATAAATGACACTCAGGTTAATTTAAGGCACTGACCCTGCTGCCCAAGAAGATTGCTTTGCCTTGGCTGGATGTGAAGGAATTCTGACATATGTTTGTAATGTAATGAAGTTTGACAAATTTAGGAGAAAGTAATAGGTTTTTTTTAAACTATGGCATGCAGGTTAGGGAAGTGGTTTGGAAAATAGAGTTTGGTGCTTGAAAATTTTGTAAGAAAGTTTTGTCATCATAGTTTGTCTTGTTTTACAGATATTCTTTTTATTTGTCAGTACTCATATTTTTGACAAAAGAGAGGTGGGAGTTGGCAGAGGGAAAACAGAAGAGCGACTGGGCTGGCCTGGGGAATACGGAATTGGAGATGGGATGGCATGTAAAGTGGAATGGGAGATCAGAATAAGGTGGCATAGGATGGTTTGGATGAGGATGAGTTGAGAAGGATGAAAAGAATGGGATAGGTGTAGTATGAGAGGGATTGCTTGAAAGAATGCAATGCTGTGAGATGGGAATTTAAAGAGGTCCTGTTGCCACATAAGTACTTTTCAAGTGTTTTGTGGCTAATTATCCATATACAAAATCATTTTCTGAGCACTTAAGTTATTTCCAAAAGTCTGTGATCAGTGCTATAATTGATGCAAATGGCATTTGAAGACCATTCATGTCAGATCACTGAATTTCTTGTGGCACTGCATCCAGATCCTTGGGATTTGGCTCCTTGTACTGATCTTCCATCGCCTTTTGAGTACATGTCTGGAGAGTCCTCTGCAATCACAGGAGATTGCTCCAAGTTTCTGTTTTCTGCCGCGACCTCCAGGGCAGTGTCTGAAAATCTTAGAACCCACTCCCTGCTACATTGTATCATTCTTCACCATTTCCCAGGCTGATTCACTTTCTGTGTAACATACAGTACTTGCTTTATTCACAATGCACCTCCCCACTAAGTGGTGTCATAGCACTGCCTACATGAAGCAATAGTTCAAATGAGCAGACAGCACAAAATTAAGGTTCAGTTTGCAGTATATTTTGCTCCCATTGTGCACATTTTTGGCAACTATTCCAAGTTAGCTCACGAGTTGTATAATGCTGAACCTGGGTAGATTCCTTCAGGTAGAGTAAATGTGTAATGATTAATTGATTGTTAATGCTGTCTTTATTTTCATTTGTTCAAGTTGTCTGACAAATCTTATTAAATTCATATCTGTGCTGAACTTAGAAATAACTAAAGATTATGATAAGTCTAATTTTTTTGCTGATGCAGATATTTAACAACGTTAAGGTTTGTTTTCCTTTTGTATAAAAAGAAAAAGTCTAACCTTTAATATTATGTTGACTTTTCAATGCGGTTAGCATTGCTGGATTCCACGCCATCAATATTCTGAGGTTACGTTGGCCAGAACTGTAACTGGACAAGCTAGATAAATACAAGGGCAAGTCAGATACAAGATATTCTGCAGTGAGTAAGTCACCTCCTGCTCCTCCCAAAGTTTTTTTCTCATCCACAAGGTCTGAGTCACATCCGAGTTTGATGGAATACTCTATTCTTGCCAGCCGAGTACAGCTGCAGTAACAATCACGGCATCCCATTCACTACCTTAAGTATTTGCTGCCGTTATCGTTAGGCAGCAACGTGTACCATCGACAGCATGCTCTCTAGCAATTTGCTAAGGCTTCTGTGATATAACCCTCCATACAGTAGCACTCTGCCCCCAAGAAAAGCAAAGGCACCAGGGACCTGGTAATACTGAAACTTTGTGCAAATTCCCCTCCAAATTGCATGCCATCATGGCTTGGAAATATATTGCCATTCATTCATTTATCACTCGATCAAAATTTTTTAACTCCTGATATTACTGCTTTGTGCCTGTACGAACAACACATGGACTACAGTGATTCAAGAAAACAGCTTACCATAATCTTTGCAGTGTGTGTCAGAAAATAGATGATGGGCTGCCCAGGGATGCCTACATCCCTTGAGTGAGTTTTAAAACCAAAGATTTTACAGCGCAAAGTGCTGGAGGAACTCGGCAGATCTGATACCATCTGTAGAGAGAAGCAGAGTTAATGTTTTGAGTCCAGTGACCCTACATCACCCTGTCAACAGGAGGTTTCCTTGCCAATATTTGACCTGATGTCATGCATGAGATTTCATAGGGTCCACAGTCAATGTTGAATGCTTCCAGAGCACATGTCCCAGAAGCAATAAAGAAACGGCTTTGCAGGGTTTACAGGGATAGATTTGCCATTGTTGTTTCTGACTCCAGTCACGATGGGGTGGTTCATCTGATCACATTCCTTTCTTTTGAGTTTTTAGCAGTTCTCTGCAAATGAGTGGTTCATTCAGCCTTTTCAGAGTCAACCACATTGTTGTGGCTCTAGAGTTATACGTATGCCAGGCCAGATAAGGACAGCAAATTTCCTTCTGTATAGGACGTTCATGAATCAGATGCATTTTTGCAACAAGCAGCAATGGTTTCATGGTTGCTGTTAAGCTAGCTCTTAAACTCCAGATTTATGAATTGATTTGATGTTTCAACATCTGCTATAGTGGGATTTGAACCCATGTCATCCAGAACATTAGCCTGGGCCTGTGCATTACTAATCTTGCAACATTACCATTATCACTGCCTCCTTTCATAAATTGGGTTTATTTAGAACAAATGAAACCAGTTTGTTCAATGTCAAATACAACACTCTATTTTAACATTTAAAATCTTGGATTTTAACCTTCACCCAGGAGATGTAACAGTGAAATTTAGAATTGTATGGAACATGATGTTGGTAGCTGTTACTACAGATAGAAGGAATGTGTAGGGCAGCGCGTTACAGATAAACTTCTATTCTAACTTGTTAATTTTAATTCTTTTTGCAAATCTTTTAGATTGCGAGAGGAGGATAACTTTACAAATGTTTACAAATTTTAGATGTTGTTTGGATATATCTTTTCTTCTATTCACTGCACACAGCTCATTTCTGTTAGATGTTATGATTAATCAATTTTACTCAATAGTTATTTTGTTAAACTATTTTCTTTACTAGAATTCCACCAAAATATTTCTAACCCAGTGGATCTAATCTACCACCAAAACAGTTGAAGTGACAAATTGCAAGGTATCCTGAGAGCAGCCTATGCTCATGAGTGAGCTGCAGGTTAACATTTGTTTTATGTCTTTTCAACTTTCACTCTTTTTGCTTTTAAATCTGACATACAGCCACGTGCATCAGTCTTTACAAGTTACCCTATTCTTGCACCCTGCCCCTAAAAAAGCATTTGTTCATATTTTGCACATTAAGGGCATGACTTGAGTTGACAGCGCAGTGATTTCCTCTTGCTATGTAAACAAAACATTCATGTGTAACTTTTTACATAGACGATACAGGTTTACACTCAGAATACCCCTGCACTTCTCAGCTGTATTGATGTGTAAAGCTAGCAAGCGGAGACTAGCCACCTTTCTTCACAGGAAGTGAGAATAAACCGGAAGTGGGGGTTCAACTGGGGTCACACTTGACTTATGTGAAAAATCTGGTTTCATAACAATCTGAGTAAAAGTTTACAAGCAAGTTATATGCTATTTTCAGCTAGACATATCTTCGAAACTGTTGTATGCTACAGGCTAACTTCCACAAATGAAAATTCTAAATTACAGGAAAATGGTGCATTTTAAAGGAATACAATTTTTAATGGTATTCTCCTGCCCATTTGCACCCAAGTCCTATTTATCCATTACCTCTGTGTTTGTTCACCTGTGTTGCCTCCAAGTTAGGCAATTACTCAACTTGTTGTCCTAATTCTCATCTTTGTTATAAAATACTCCCTCTCCTTCCTGTCTGAGGACCCTCAAATCACTGTTTACTTCCAATTCTGGCCCCTTGTGCAACCCCAGTTTTGAAACACTGTATTGATAGACATGTCTTTGGCTGCCAGGGCTTTAAATTCTGGAATTCCTAAACTTCTCTACCCGTCTCCTGGTTTTCCAGATTAGATGCGCCTTAAAACCTATCTCTATGATCATGTATTTTATCATTGCCCTAATATCTCCTGATGTGGATTGGTGTCAACTGTGAAGTGCCTTGGTATGTTTTGTTGTGTGGAAAAGTGATACAAAATTTGTTACAATCAGTTGGTTAGAACAAAGACTTAAATTCCTTTTAGCACAAGTCCATACTCCTCTCCAATTAAATTTAGTTAATTAGTTTTACTGTAAGAAATAAGCCAATCATAATGAGTATGAAGTTGAAAGAGGATAGTGTCTAGTACAAGAGAGTAAAGAATATGTACAGTTTGGAGTCCTGCACAGATACTTGAGGCATAATGTTTTAACTTGAGACTACTGTAGGTTAATTAGTTTGTGGATGTAGTCAGCAGTACCAAATGTCGCAATTTTTAGAGTTTTGGGTTGTTTGATGCATCTTCCCAGTCAGTTTGTCACCTGCACATTTTTCTCACAGGGAGAAAGAGGGACCCTTCTCAGCCTGTATTCTTAATTCCAGTGCTCTGGACCAAGAGCTGGAAAATGGGATTAGTGTAGTCAGATCTATGGCTGTGTAGACACAATGGGCCGAATGGCTGTCTTTTGTGCTGTACATGTCTGAGTCTACAAAATGTGCTGTCAGGACCATTTAACTGCCTTTATTTTTCCAAATTGTAGTAGTAGCCTCTTGGATTTTTAAAGAGAGAGTGGGGGGGATGGAGTCCTCCCTGCTACAGTACTGGACTGTAGCCATTCGTTTCACATGTATTTGTAACTTCAGTCCTTTCATTTTTAAGCAACGGGACTCTTAGAAGTTTCTAGTATGTCGGAAGAACTTGTATTTTAATTAAAAAGAAATTAGTTTTGTCTTCTTGCTGGTCAGTGCTCTTTCTACAGTCAGTTCTCAGAAACTGATGCTGCCAGTTGTCCAGATTCTCTTGACATCCAGAATTATTGTACAATTCAGTTTCCAAATATTTACTGTTGAGATCTCAGAATCGTTTTTTTAAGAGCTGTCCACCCCCACTGTTAGCTATGATGTGGGTTTTGCCTATGTTCCCTGCATTAAGACACAAGAAACATTCTGAGGAAGGGTTACCGGATCCAAAACGTTAACTCTGATTTTATTTTCTTCACAAATGCTAGCAGACCTGCTGAGCTTTTCCAGCAACTTCTGTTTTTGTTCCTGATTTACAGCATCCGCGGTTGTTTCAGTTTTCATAAGAAATTCAGCATTGTATTGTAGAGTACAAATGGGCATTTCTTACAACTTTTCTACATAAGCATTACATACACAGACACATGTGCCTGGGATGACATTAAGCTTTTAAATTTCATCTGTGGATCATGCTTCTGGTAGTGTGGCATGTTTCAAGTGATCCCTGGATAAGATTGAGTCTTAGACTTTCATACTCTCAGGTCACATGCTTTGATACAGTGATGATATTCTGACAATGTTTCTCAAAATTTATTCTGACATACTGATTGGGAAATAGAGCACAATAATGATGACCACAGATTCAGTTCTGAGGAAATAGGATCCCTAACACAGGGTCTTCGGGCAGAGGATCTGCACTGTCCGCATTTGTTAGCGTCAGTACTGCAGCAAGTCTGGGCTTTCATTACTGTATATTTCAGACATATGCACCCTGCTGAAAGAATGCCTCCAGGTGTCTGACAATTTAGCAGTCATTGGAGGATCACCCAACGACCCCAATTCCAACCCCAAACCCCATGGGACGCTGCCACTCTTTGAAATTCCATCCTCTCTTCAGTTTCAAAGGGAGAAAGCAGAGAGTTATGAACATCTGAAATGGCTTGTGTGAGAGGACATAGGTGCAGCACTTGTGCGAAAAGACTGAGAGAAATGGCCACAAGAAGGCCGTGGGATGGGAGTGACTGTCAACTATGTAGAATGGGATGTGGGGAAGTACCTATACAGAGAAGACGGAGTACAGCTGCATGGTGCCGGTGTGTTGTGCAGGAGAATATTCAGAATGTCAGACTTTGGGGCTGGGGTTCTGAAATTGTTATGTCATTCGCCTGCCATGCCATACAGAGGTTTTGGATCACCATGGTGGACTGCCTTCAAGTTGAAGGGACCACAAAGCTGCTGTTGACTTTCTCAGCAATTTTGTGTACACCTGCTAGTTGAAGAGGCTGCCTGAAAGGTCACATCACTTTGTTTCTTCGTTCCTGCAGCTGGTAAGAGTGAAGGCACGAGGGAGTAGTGTTTCCACGTTTTCCCTGCATTCCTGTGCTTAGGTCCGTGGAGTTCCTTTAACTAGAAATGTCATCCCATCTATCTTCCTGGTCGGTCAGGAAACCAAGAAGTAAGATGCTAATGCTTTGGTTCAGGTAAAGAACCACGGGAAGGGCTGCCCTACTGGAAATTGGGTTTCTGATCTGTCCTACCATTCTACCAGGGGGTAAGAGTCAAAATTTTATCTTTCTCCTACTTTAAGCCATTTTAAATAGATAGATTATGCCTCTGTTAAAGTAACAAGTAGATCAGTTTCACAGTAAAATATTAAACGTGTTGCACAACTTAATTTTGAAGGCCATGATTAAATAAAATGATAGGTTCATGATTTTACTGGTCTGTTGTCTTGTGGTTGTTTTCTGGATCAAACTTGATTATAGTAATAGGTTGACAGTTGGTCCATGTCACATCATTATAATATTTTAAGTGTAATGTTTGGAATCAATGTCTATTTATGCACCGTCTTACTTTTGATTATGGGCCATTCACCTCAAAGCACATGTCTTTAATACATAAAAAAAAATTACCTGCTTCTAAAACCTGTTGTTTTTCCATTTCGTTGCTCTCGAAGGACAATGTTTGTCACCTCCTTATATTCCTGATTCTGAATTCAGTGACCTTGACTTTCACATTCCCATTATCTCTGTACGACTGTTAATGCACTGGTTTTCCCATCACTTCTGCAATATTAACATTCATTCAAACTTGAGCTCTTGCATCCTGATTTGGTCTGTCTTAAATTAATTTTTGTTTGTGCTAGAACTTTTCTACATTCAATAATACAGATGCCTGTATTATGATAACAAATTCCTACAGGACCAAAAACTGACTGACTGACTGGCTGGCAGCTTAGCTAAACTAAGGGCAAAATCCTAGGAAGAGGCAAGCCCAGTGGGAGTGGCAAGGTATCACGTAGTGACACAGGGAAAAATCAGTTGGAAACCACAATTCTAGAGGTGGGGGAGCTAGAAACAAATACAAGGTGCAGAATTTCAGGAGTACAAAACTGTAAGGAAGCATCAGGATTGAAGCCATTTTTAATTGGAGAGGAACATACCCACAGTAAAACATGGAAGAAAAATGAACAAAAGGAATTAAAAAAGAAAATAAGATGAAGAAAATGCCATATCACAAGGGTTTTGGAACAATCACAGCTGAGTCCTAAGGATCCAGCACCAAAGGCAGTTCCTTTAGGTTTATGGATTTTATTACTGGTTGGTTCAGCTTGTTTGAATTGTGTAAGCCTTAATGCATGAAAAGAACTGAACCTAGCGTTGCTGCTTCACTGAGAAATGAATCTTGAATCTGAGTATCAAAACTTCTTTGTCTCCATACTTTAAAATTCATGCTGGTGGGGAGTAATTTTAAATGTTGAGCTTCTATTGTACACAACTCTGCAGCATGCAAAGGTCAGACATTCTTGTAAGTAGGGAAGAAGGAAGAAAGTGGACAAGGAACAAGTTGCAAAGTACAGCATATCAATCAAAGGGACCTTTTAATCATGAAACAATTTCTTCCTTCCTTAAGTGTTATTTTTAAAGTAAATAGATGCAGAAGACTCACTTTCAAGTACTGCATCAAAATGAGGTTGGTAACCTTACCACCCCATTAACACTAGTAGTGTGGCCAGATGTGATTTGAAAGGAGTCCACTGTGGAGTTTTCGTGACTATCCTCTTTTAACGTTGAAAACTGGGATTCTGTTATTTAAATTGAACTCCAATGATCACCGATCTACTGTACGTAAGTGAGCCTGTTAAAGGCAAGTGGTTTGGTTATTTTTGTGGGCCTTGGAGTATTCCCCAGATTTCTCAAAGCATTATTCAAGATCATTGCTACCCTGGGACCTTCAGTCTTTGTAATCACAGCATCTTGCCGACCTCCACCTGGTTGTTGCCTGTCTTTTGAGGACTCAATCTAGTGATCCAGACACACGGCCACTAGTCTGATTTTCTTTACCTGGACTACCATATTTATCTGAAGCAGGTCCTTAAGCTGATGGCAACAACTTTGCTGTTTGAATGTGTGGCTGATCTTGGTCACCCAGCAGTCAAAATGAATCCTAGAGGCTGATAGATGGTTTATTGTGTATTAATATACGGATGGGCCCTTGGTGTAGTGTTCCCAGTGGAAAGACAGCAAACTTTCAATGCAGTTTACAATTCTGTTGCAGATCACCAAAGGCGCTATTGCACTTTTTACATCTAGGTGAAGCCCATGTCAAGTGCTGCATTACCATCTCATTTCCTTCTCCTGCAGCAGCAGACTCAGTTTGAGGGAAAAAAAACAAAGAACTGCAGTTGCTCGAAATAAAAAAAAATTGTAAGAAAAACTGAGCAGGTCAGGCAGCATCTATGAACAGAAATCAGATGTAACATTTTGGGTCCAGTGACTCTTTGTTCAGAACTGAAGGTAGCTAGGAAAAGGTTAGTATTTATGCAGACGATGGGGAGAGGGGGACAGGTGAGTATAAACGATTATTGGAGATAGAACCCAAAGAGAGAGAAATACAGACAGACAAAGGTGTGGGTAAAGGTCAGTTTGGGAGAATGACTAGATGCTAATGGGGACTATTAGTAGCTAGAAATGGGTTGTGTGTGGTAGCAGCCCATGTGATGACAAGGCCTGGTATGTGGTAATTGGGGTAAGGACATGGAAGAAGGTGCCTCAGACCCTAAAATTGTTGAACTCGATATTAAATCCAGAGGGCTGCAGAGTTCCTAAGTGGAAAATGAAGTGCTGTTCTTCACTGGAGCACTGCAGCAAGCCTGAGACAGAGATGTTGGCCAGGGAACAGAGTGGTATGTTGAAGTGGCAGGTTCTACAAATACATTAAGGACAAAAGAGTAACCAGGGAGAGAATACGGCCACTTAAAGATCAGCAAGGCCATTTATGTGTGGAAGCGCAGAAGATGGGGAGACACTAAACGAGTATTTTACACCAGTGTTTACTGTAGAGAAGGATGTGGAGGATTGGGAACGTGGGGAAGTAAATAGCGACATCTTGAAAAACGTCCATATTACAGAGTAGGAGGTGGTGGATGTTCTTAAAACGCATACAGGTGGAATAATCCTTGGGACCTGATCAGCTGTACCCTAGAACTCTGTGGAAGCTAGGGAAGTGATTGCTGGGCCCCTTGTTGATATATTTGCATCATCCATAGCCACAGGTGAGGTGCCGGAAGACTGGAGTATGGCTAACATGGTGCCACTATTTAAGAAAGGTGGTAAGGAAAAGCCAGGGAACTATAGACCAGTGAGCCTGACATCATGGTGAGCAACTTGTTGGAGGGAATCCTGAGGGACAGGATTTACATGTATTTGGAAAGGCAAGGACTGATTAGGGATAGTCAGCATGGCTTTGTGTGAGGGAAATTGTGTCTCACTAAGTTGGTTGAATTTTTTGAAGAAGTGACAAAGAAAATTGATGAGCGCGCAGAGCAGTGGACGTGATCTATATGGACTTCAGTAAGGTGTTCGACAATATTCTTCATAGTAGACTGGTTAGCAAGGTTAGATCACACGGAATAGAGGGAGAAGTAGCCATTTGGATGTAGACTGGCTCAAAGGTAGAAGACACAGGGTGGTGGTGGAGGGTTGCTTTTCAGAGTGGAGGCCTGTGACCAGCAGTGTGCCACAAGGATCAGTGCTGGGTCCACTACTTTCTGTCATTTATATCAATGATTTGGATATGAATACAGGAATTATAGTTAGTAAGTTTGCAGATGACATCAAAAGTGGAGATGTAGTGGACGGCGAAGAAGGTTATCTCAGAGTACAATGAAACTTTGATCAGATGGGCCAATGGCCCAAGGAGTGGCAGATGCAGTCTAATTTAGATAAATATGAGATGTTGCATTTTGGAAAGGCAAATCAGGCCAGGACTTATACACTTACTGGTAAGGTCCTGGGAAGTGTTATGGAACAAAGAGACCTTGGAGTGACCTTGGTTCATAGTTCCTTGAAAGTGGAGTCGCAGGTAGACAGGACAGTGAAGAAGGGGTTTGGTATGCTTGCCTTTATTGGCCAGTGCATTGAATATAGGAGTTGGGATGTCATGTTGCAACTGTACAGGACATTGGTTAGGCCACTTTTGGAATACTGCGTGCAGTTCTGGTCTCCCTGCTATGGGAAGGATTTTGTGAAACTTGAAAGGGTTCAGCAAAGATTTACGAGCAAGTCGCCAGGGTTGGTGGGTTTGAGCAATAGAAATAGGCTGAATATGCTGGGGCTATTTTCCCAGAGGCTGAGGGGTGACCTTATTGAAGTTTATAAAATCATGAGGGGCATAGGTAGGGTGAATAGCCAAGCTCTTTTCCCCAGGCTGGTGGAGTCCAGAACTAGAGGGCATAGGTTTAAGGTGAGGGGGAAAGATTTACGAGGGGCCTAAGGGGCAGACTTTTCACGCAGAGGGTAGTAGGTGTATGGAATGAGTTGCCAGAGGAAGTGGTGGAGGCTGGTACAATTGCAACATTTAAAAGGCATCTGGATGGGTGTTAGCACAGGATGTGTTAAAGGGACATAGCCCAAATGCTGGCAAGTGGGACTAGATTGATTTAGGATATCTAGTCGGCATGGAGAAGTTGGACCGAAAGGTCTGTTTCCATGCTGTACAGCTGAGTCTATAACTGGAACTGGGTCAAGGTCAGACTTAGTTTAAGGTTTGGCAATTCCACTGGATATCCTAAATCGATAACAACAAAGGAAAATGGCTGGATTCTATGTCTTGTTTAGCCCTGCAGCTGGAAGGCCTTTCATCACAGGTCATGACATGGTACAAGGGAGGCAACGCTTAGTGGTATTATCACTGAACTGTTAATCCAGAACCTAGGTGTCTGGGAACTGAATTTTGAATCTGGCCACTGCAGACGATGGAATTAGGATTCAATAAATATCCGGAATTAAGAATCTAATGGTGACCATGAATCCATTGTTGATTGTCAAGAAAACCCATCTGGTTCACTAATGTCCTTTAGGGAAGGAAGCTGCCATCCTTATATGTTCTGGCCTACATGTGACTCCAGACCCACAGCAATGTGGTTGACTTTGAAGTGATCTGTGGGCAATTAGCGATGGACAATAAATGTTGCCTAGCCAGCAATGCCCTCATTCCCTGAATGAATTTTTTTAAAAAAAAGCATTTGACATGTGATCCGTGATATTGCTGGGGCCAACAGAGCCAATTCTAATGAGCCTCTTGCAATTTTCTTACAAAATGTTTATTTTGTATTCTCATGTGGAAGAATTAATTGATGTCGATGGTGGGTTGAAATGGTTTAGGATAATGTGAAGGAGTGGACAGCCACTTTGTGTCGGCTATAACAGCTTTTGGCTATGTAATGAACTCAGACATTGAAATGAGGTGATATATTTGGTATCCTTTGCACTGGATAGTAATTTGCATTTACAGTTCTCTGACAGAAATTAACGGTGAAACTGCTATAGCTCTGAAATCATTATTCCCGAGGTTATAACTATGCCTTGGTACCATGTTATAAAACACCATAAGTTTAGATTTTATAGTCCTTGAAAAAGGGCAGGTGTCTTCATGAGGATAAAATGAAGAACTGCAGATGCTGGTGATCTGAAACAAATACAGAAATTAGTGGCAGAACGCAGCAGGTGTGGCAACATCAGTAGGGAGAAAGCAAAGAGTTAATGTTTCGAATTTGGTGAATCCTCATCAGAATTGTCTTCATGAGAATGTACAAATTAGTAAGAAGTAGACCATTGGACCTTGAAGTGTGCACCACCATTTGATAAGATCATGCCTGATCTACTTGTGTTCTCAACTCTATTTGCCTAACTACCTCGTCACCCTTTGACACCAATTGTCAAATCAAGAATTTATTTGACTCAGCAGTAAACATTTTTGATTACTGTGCATCCACTGCACTCTATGGAACAGAACTCCACAAACCCCTTTGTGAGCAACATTTCTCCTCCTCCCTGTTGCCAAGTGAAGGAGACTACTTTTTGAGTTTCTTGGGCTATAATTGAAAAATGGAAGTTGGACATTGGTATATAACTAAAAAAGTTCCATGGGAGTATTTTTTTTTTCTGTTACTGAAGTTTAAATTAGATTACATGGTATACACTTTTGCTATGTAAGACTATGGGTGGAATCTTATATGTGTCAGAACCACATTAACTGTGGTGAGGTTTGTGGCAAAATCATGCAAGAAGCGTGGCATGGCCTTTCTCAGTGTTGTAAACAATTTACTGCATCTTTTATGCATTTGCTGAGTGGCAAGGCGAGTATTTCACTAGGTAGCGGTGAGATCCCAATGAAGAGAAATCATGACTTATTAAATACCACAACTCACCTCATTAATATTCAGCTTCTTATCATGCCAAATAATATGAGTAAGCTAAACACTGAAAATTCTTGACAAGGATGTGGGGACCTGGTGACTTTACCTTGCTGCTGGCTATGAGTGGGCTTCATGTTGCTCTGCACCAAACAGGATCTTGGTGCATAATCCGTGGACTAACATGTTGGCATCTGACATTTGCTAGCCCCTCAAAATCCTCATGGCACCTCTCCGATCCACTTAGGAAACACAGATCTGCATTGCAGGACGTGCCAGCAATCAGCATTGAAATGCTGCTGCGAGGATGTAGTGCACAGGAACAGGCACCCAGATTGAACCAGGACCAATCCAGAGCTGCTCACTTAGCTCCTCTTTATTCATTAACAGGATGAGGGCATTGCTGGTGAGGCAGCATTTATTGCCCATCCCTAATTGCCTAGAGGGCAGTTAGGAGTCAACCACATTGTTGTGGGTCTGGAGTCACATGTAGGCCAGACCAGGTAAGGATGGCAGTTTCCTTCCCTAAAGGATATTAGTGAACCAGATGGGTTTTTCTGACAATCGACAATAGATTCACAGTCATCATTAGACTCTGAATTCCAGATATTTATTGAATTCAAATTCCACCAGCCGCCATGGTGGGATTCGAATCCGGGTCCCCAGAATGTTTTCTGGGTCTCTGGATTAACAGTCCAACGATAATACCACTAGGCCGTTGCCTCCCCCTACCTGCATACTTGCAACATCCTTGCTTTGTCTTGCCTGTTGACATGCTGGTGCCTTAGCCAGAGCTTGAAAGTTATCAGGAGTGTCATATTGATGTGCTTTTTTGCACAGACACACACTAACAGACTGTTTGTTTATTTGTTCATCTCTATCTGGCGGTGGAGATGTCTTACTGTACAGCGCCCTAGGACCTCGATATAATACTACAGCATATGCCAGCTGCCTGCACAACAAACACACTGTATTTTCATTCAACCAAATGGATGTGTTGGAAAATATGTGGGGGTGGTAGTCATCTGTCAGGTTGAAATGGTGTTGCCGTTGGTCACAAGGTCCTGGTAGCCTAAGTCCTTATTTGATCTGGCCTACGTGCCAAACCCTTAGCAATATGGTTGACTCTTAACTGACTAATGAGTGATTTAGAGATGGGCAATAAATGTAGGCCTAGCCAGCAGTGTCCACATCCCATGAATAGATTTTAAAGAAAGGTCACGGGCTCAGTTCACACACAGTCCAGGAGCATGGCAACAGTCAGTTGTTCACTCGGGCTGGTCACAGCCTGGGCATAGGTCTAGCTACAGTCTGCAGAGTGGGCAATGATCAGTCCTATTGTGCCATCACAAGAACTCAGCAGAGTTGTGTATCATCAGTTGTTGGTTAGAGTCTGTAGCAAATACAGTCTCATGAGTCCATCAGTTGATCATTGAGGGCAGTGCAAAGGGGGGCCTGTAGGTACAGTGGGGGATCACTGCCAAAAGGGATGGAGGGAGAATGAAACTAGTGGGAGAAGGGAGAGCAGTCATATGTTTAGAGGTGAGGACAGGGATGGTGAAGGGGGAAACTCAAAGTTTTTGGTGGTAGGTGGTACAGATTGAAGAGCATTGTTGGCTATAGTTTGGAGGGGGTTACAGGAGGATTAGTGACAGTAACTAACACACGGGCCTCCAGAGAAAGCTTAGAGGGTCAAGGTAGGCATCATTTAAGGTGCAATGTCAGGGTTTTGCTGCGGTCAGGGAGGATAGTTGGGGTTGAGGTTCAATGTGGTGGGTCTCCTCATTGTGGGAACTGGGTGGACGTGGGTTGTCGGGGCAGTGTGAGGTAAAAGTTGACATGGAAACTCTGGGGGCATTACCAGGTGATAAGGCTGGGCCCAGTGCTCATGGTGTCCACCATGAGCTGCGTAGCCTGCCATAAGTGTTTTCTCAATACTAATTGCAACTTGAAAATGACTGGGACAATACCCAGGGTGGGCAGTCAGTGTCAGTTTGATGGGCAAAAGTGGTGATGCCGGGACATTGAAGGAGTAAATACATGAAGCATGTGTTTGCAAACTCTAGCTACATTTAATTTACAATCATTTCTTTGTCCATTTGCAAAACATGCAAAGTGAAAATTCTGAGGCTTCAAATATTGGTCCAAGTCAAATTGCATTATGCTGTTGATGCTTTCAAATGTAACATTGCTGCTAACATCTGTATTGTTAAGTTGCCAATGACTTAAAAAGAGGTGAATGTTGGCTAAAATCATTCATCACTTGTGCACCTTGCAAAGGTGTTGTTCGAGAAAGGAAACATTGCTTCATCATATGTCATGTAAGTATAAAGATGGACTCCACTGAACTCAGTGAAGGGTCTTGCAACAGGCATAGTCTTCTTGATGTAATATGTTGGTCATATGATCATAGTATTATAGAGATGATCTGACTGACACCCAGTTCCAGCAGGCAATAGTGGAATGTAGATATGTTGGTCATGATACCATCATTTTTTTTTGCATTTTGGGGCAAACTGCAGTCTCTTTTGGTTTTATTTGTGTTCGCTTTTGCTGGCTGTGAATAAAAGCTCATGTCTGGAATTGACCAATTGCTTGCCTGTATGTGATGATCTCTGACTGAACAAGGACAGCATGGTGTTAGGGCAGCACGGTGGTTCAGTGGCTAGCACTGCTGCCTCACAGCACCAGGGACCTGGGTTCAATACCAACCTCGGGGAACTGTCTGTGTGGAGTTTGCACATTCTCCCCGTGTCTGCGTGGGTTTCCTCCGGTTTCCTCCCACAGTCCAAAGATGTGCAGGTCAGGCGGATTGGCCATGCTAAATTGCCCATAGTGTTCAGGGGTGTGTACATTAGGTGGGTTATATGGGTCTGGGTGGGATGTTCCAAGGATTGGTGTGGACTTGTTGGGCCGAAGGGCCTGTTTCCACACTGTAGGGATTCTATGGGAAAAAAAAAAGACAAAAGGCATGTGTCCAGTTGTCTTTGGGGACAGAGCAGCAGTGGAACGTATTTAGATGGGATATAGATAAAGTGTGTGGCCTGCTGGTTAAACAATGACTAGGGTGAGAGAATGAGGTTATATATGCAACGAATGCTGTGTACCGTGAGCCATATAGCATTGTGGGTGATGAGCCATTCTGTTTTCAGTAAGGAGTAATGCCAGTTTGCCAACTTTTGACCAGGTACTCAATGATCTTTTAAAGATGGCATGGGCATGAGTATTGTCAGTCTTGTTGCGGATATCTGCTGAGTGGTGAGTTGCTCTGGGAATGACAGGTGGTGAGATGGAAATAGAATCAGATGGGATAGACATCTTGGAGCGGGTGTAGTTAATGAGGTGTATTTGATAAGTTATGGTGAGAAATCTTGCTAACTCTCGTGTTGAAAATCCCTCCAAAAAGCTCAACACAGGTTGCACTTAGCCAAAAAATATAATATTCAGCCCTTTGTTACTTTCCAGAGCAGTTCAGGTGGGTACTTTGTCTCATAAAGTGACACCAGGATTCTTGAGTTAAGGGAAAATACTTCAGATTACCCAGCTAAAGTTTCCTGTAGACCTGTGAGTGCAGTGCCAAAAGCCTGCAAGCAAGAAACATCTTTCACTGACTCTGTCTCTGAGTGAAAAAAACAAAATGCCTAGAGATTCGAAAGAAACAATTCTAACACAAGAAAAGACCTAAGTCCACATGATCAGCTATTGAATTGAAGGTAGTCATTCTGAAGATAACATTGTGTCACCATCACCTAAATAATCAAAAGACTTGTGAGAAATAACTCTCCACCTTTTTGGCCTGTACTCTGAAACTTCAGAATTTGCTTTCCTGTGTCTATATTTATGCTACCAATAATTTATGTCACACTGTCTCTCTTGAATATATGATTAGGATTTGGATTTTGAAGCGGTATAGCTTAAGGCACATAGTGGTAAATAAGTTTTGTTTACAATAAATAGTTACTATCTTGTTAATAATGAAACCTGCTGTGAACTACTTTGTCCTGAATGGCAATCCATCAGGATCTTACTAGGTTAAACATGTAGTTACAGGTTTGTGATGGCTTGTGGAATAGTGGGGTTTGGTTATTGGCGAACTCTTCCCAATTGAGTCACAATACAAACCACACACCATCTTAACTTGAACTTATATTGCTAGCCCTTCACTGTTGCTGGCTTGGTCAAAATCCTGGACCTCCCATCAAACAGCACTGTGGGCGTACCTATGCTGTGCAGGAAGATAGTTCACCGCTATCTTCTTGATGGTATGAGAGATGGGCAATAGATGCTAGTCTAGCTAGTGACGCTACACCCATGAACAGATGAACCAAAACAGGAGACCCCTTAAGTTTAAACCATGTCCTCTGGTTCTAGGCATAAAGGGGAAGCATTCTCTCAGAATTCACTCTGTCAACTTCCCTTAGGGTCTTCATATGTTTAGTAAGATTACCTTTCATTTTTCTAAACTCCAGTGGATACAGACTCAACCTGCCCAATGTTTCATAATAAGATAAATCCTTCATTCCAGGAATCACTTGAGAATGCAGGCTATTTGCAATACCTGCATTCTGCACCTCATTAGAGGCACTGCAGTCCTGTCTTCTGAAAAGTCATCAGACATCAGGAAAACTTCAATTACATCAATAAGACGGTTAATACTGCAGTAAAATTACAAAGTCCCAGTTACTGCAATGTTTGTTGCCTCGTCCAAAGCACGGGAGAATCAATTGCAGACTTCCCAAGTAGCCAAGTTACCTCTTTCACTGCAGCAACCTTCAGCCAGAAGTGCAGAGTTGATGATCCATCTTGGCCTCCTCCAGTAGACCCAGCATTATAAATACCAATCTTCAGACAATTTGATTCACTCCACCTCATATCAAGAAACAGTTGGAGGCACTGGATCCTTGAAAGACTAGGGACCCTGACAACATTTCAGCAATAGTATAAAGACTTGTGCTCCAGAACTTGCCACTCCCCTAGCCAACCTGTTCCAGTACAGTTACAACACTGGCACCAACCCGACAATGTGGAAAATTGCCCAGGTATGTCTTGTACATAAAAAGCAGGACAAATCCAACCCAGTCAATTACCGACCCATCAGTCTACTCTCAAACATCAATAAAGTGGTGGGAGGTGTCATCAATATTGTTTTTAAGCAGCACCTACTCGGCAATAAGCTGCTCAGTTTTGGTTTTACTAAGGCTATCCAGTTACTGACCTCATTACCGCCTTGATTCAAAGAAGAGCTGAATTCCAGAGGTTAGGTAAGAGTGACAGCCCTTGACATCAAGGCTACATTTGACTGAGTGTGGCATCAAGGAGACTGAGATAAAACTGGACTCAGTGGTTGTCAGGGGGCAAACTCTCTGCTGGTTGGAGTCATACCTGGCACATAGCTTGTGGTTGTTGGAGGTCAGTCGTCTTGGCCCCAGGATATCTCCGCAGGAATTTTTCAGGGTAGTGTCCTAGGCCCGACCATCTTCAACTGCTTCATTAGTGACCTTCCTCCTCAGTCAGAAGATCAGAAGTGGGGATATTCGTTGATGATTGCACAATGTTCAGCACCATTTGCGACGACTCAGCTACTGAAACAGTCCATGTTCAAATGTAACAAGATCTGGACAATATCCAGGCTTGGGCTGACTAGTGACAAGTAACATTCATGCCACAAAAATGCTAGGCAATAACCATTGCCAAGGATCGGTGTGGACTTGTTGGGCCGAAGGGACAAGAGACAGTCCAACCCGCTCCTTGACAGTTAATGGTGTTACCATCACTGAATTCCCCACTATCAACATTCTGGTGGTATCATTGACCAGAAACTGAACTGGATTCGTTACATAAACACAGTGGCTACAAAAGCAGGTTAGAGGTTAGGAATACTGTGGTGAGTAACTCACCTCCTGAACACCCGCCAACCCAAACAAAAAAGCTCCATCTACAAGGTTCAAGTCATGAGTTCATGAGTGTGATCAAATACTCCCCACTTGCCTAGATGATTGCAGCTCCAACCACACTCAAAAAGCTTGACATCATTCAGGACAAAGCAGCTGCTCGATTGGCACTGCATCTACAAGCATCCACTCCCTCTACCACTGAAACTCAGCAGCACTGTGAACTATGTACAAGATGCACTGCAGAAATGCAACCAAAGATCTTTAGACAGCACCTTCCAAACCCATGACCACTTCCATCTCGAAGGACAAGGGTAGTTGATACATGGGAACATTACCAGCTGCAAGTTCCCCTCCAAGCCACTCATCATCCTGACTTGGAAATATATTGCTGTTTCTTTGCTGTGGCTGGGTCAAACTCCTGGAATTCCCTCCCTATTGGCATTGTGGGTCAACCCACAGCAGTTGGACTGCAACGGTTTAAGAAGGCAGTTCACCACCTCCTTCTCAAAGGCAACGAGGGACAGGCAATAAATGCTGGCCAGCCAATGATGCCCACATCCCACAAATATTAATTTAAAAAAAATCATGAAATTGAAGAAGAATGCGAGTCTAGACCAAATAGATAGAGAGAAGATTGGTTGAAGGCTCAAGAAACTGAGGATATCAATTTGAAGTGATTGCAAAAGAACTAAAATACCATAAGGGAACATATTTCGACAGGAGTTGGTTAACTCTGAAAAATGATGCATGGAGGCAGGTTCAACAGGGCAAGCACACAGAAAGAGAAAGATTTTGTAAGGTGCAAGGAGAGGGTAGTTGGACAAGCTAATTTGCTATTGCCGAAAGGGGACGTGGACCTGACAGGCTGGTTGGCTCATTCTGTGCTGTTTATCGTTCTGTTTGTAAGACCACTTGACTTGGGTAAGTTTTTTTTTTGATGACGCCATTGGATATATTTTGCCCTACCACCTTCAATTTATGTCCACTCCCTAGTGTGTCCTTCTTCACCCCATTTTAAAATGGTGCAATTTAATTTCTATTGCCTCCTTAATTTTCCTGTCAAAATGTAAAGCTTAACATGTTGAATAGATTTTAAAGATTATATTTGCTGGTTACAGTGAATGGTTTACTGTGGAAATGTCACAAGGTTAAATTACAATTGTAGTGTTTAATTCTGAGCCAGGAGGCCTGGACTCAAGTTCCATCTGCTCCAAAAGTGAGTAATAACCTCTCTGAGCAGGTTGCTTAGGAAAATATCTGTATCATTCTATTGTTGTTGATGTAATTAAGTGATAATGTTGCACGTGACTAATTGTTCCTGTGTGCTAATGGGAGATTGCTACCATTGTTGGATTCTTGGATTTTTCTTGGATCATTCTTGGATAACATAGTTGATTGTCTTTTGCCTCAAAAATCTGTGGATGGAGTGGTGTTGGGGTTGGGCGATGATATGCTTTTGTGTGCTTGTATGTTGGGTAACTCCACACCAGAGGGACCCTTGTGAGGGCAATATTGTAGAGACCCTGAAGTAAATGTGCTCATTGCATTACCACACCATCTGAGTGTTACAGGTGAACTTTTAAATGCTTGACAGGAAATATTTTGAAAATAATGCCCACAGGTGGTATGTTAGTCTTCTAATGTATCTGATGTGCTATAGTTTTCAAAGGAGGGCAAGCATGTTGGGAGAGGCTTTCTCACCTCCAACTAATTGGCAGTTAATCTCTGTGATGTTCAACCTTCCACAGCCAACTGGTTTCGCCAAATCCTGAGATCCACACTCAGTACCATGAGTTGTCATACACACGCTCTTGACCTCTCTCCAGCAGCATCACATTACACTGGCTCAGGGCTGTACCACTCCCCAGTTCCACTTCGTCCTCCGGCTCATTCAACTTGCTAACAAGAAAAACTGAAAGAACTGCGGATGCTGTAAATCAGGAACAAAAACAGAAGTTGCTGGAAATGCTCAGCACGTCTGGTAGCATCTGTGAAGAAAATATCAGAGTTAACGTTTCAGGTCTGGTGACCATCCCTCAGTTTTGAGGAAGGGTCACCAGATCCGTATGCTAACAAGAAACGTTTTTTTTTCCTTTCAGTCATCATGGCGTGCAAGATCCAACAGCTCAGAGATAACCACGGCCCTCTAGACCCTCCTCGCCTCTCCTTTCCTCTGAGTTCATCTCTTTCCCCGACCATATCTCCTGTCATGTATTCATGATCCCGACTGACCTTCCTCTCTCTGATACTGAATGTTATGTCCTAAACAGAGGTCTCAGTTTTATCCCACTGCGTCTCCACCTTAATGAATTTTGGGCACAAGATGACATTGAACTCTTCTTCCATCGCCTTCGCCTTGGTGCCCATTTCTTTAGACAGGAGTCCTCTCCCTCTCCTACAGACCCCTTCGCCCACCTCCAACACTCCCCCCACTTGTATCTGTCCCTGCTGGCCTTTTACCTGCAGTTGACTTGATCATTGAGCACTGTCGATGTGACATTGGTCATTTCAATTTCTCTGCTCCACCTTAACCATTCCAACCTATCTTACCGTGAACTGACTACACTCAGTTCCAACCCTGAGTTTGTAATTAAACCTGCCGATAAAGGTAGTGCTATTGTAGTCTGGTGTACTGACCTCTATATTGCAGAGGCTGAGTGCCAGGTCTCAGATACTTTCTCCTATTTTCCCGTGGACCATGACCTGATGATGGCCATTGTGTCAAATATGGTCACCAGTTCATTTCATCTGTTGATCCCCACCCCCACCACCACCACTACCACTACCACCACTAGAAGCTGATAGCTTCCCCCAGCAATGCACAGCTCGCTTCTACCTCCTTCCCAAAATCCAGAAACGGGACTGCCCTGGCAGGTCCATTTTTTCTGCCTGCCCCTGCTCCACAGAACTTCTCTCGTCCTACCTTGACTCGGTCTTTTCTCTCTTGGAGACTACCTGTTCGCTACCTACCCATTTACAGCCGCAATTCCTCTGATGCTCTATGCCAGTTTCAGAATTTCCAGTATGTGCGCTCCAGCCGCCTCCAGTTTACCATGGACATGCAATCCCCTTACACGTCCATTCCCCACTGGGTTGGTCTCAGCACTCTCCACTTCTTCCTGGAACAAAGACCTCAACCAACCCTATCCACCACCAGCCTCCGCCGCCTGGCTTAGCTTGTCCTCACCCTGAACAGCTTCTTTTTTACCTCCCCTTATTTTCTTCAGGTCAGAGGGGTGGCCATGGATACCCCCATGGACTCCAGTTATGCCTATCTCTTTGTGGGGTACATGGAACGTTCCTTGTTCCAGTCCTGTTCTAGCCCCTACCCATAACTCCTTTTGTGGTATATTGATGATATCATTGGTGCTGCTTCTCTCTCTCGACTGGAATTGTTAGAGTTTATCGATTTCACTTCCAATTTCCACCCTGGCCTCACTTTCACTTGGTCCGTCTCTGACTCCTTCCTTCCCTTCCTTGACATCTCTGTTTCCATTTCTGGGGATAGGCTGGCCATCAATATCTACTATAAACCCACTGCTGCAATTACCTTGACTATACGCTGTCACACCCTGCTTCCTTTTAAAGACTCTATTCCATTCTTCCAGTTCCTCCGTCTCTGTCACATCTGTTCGGATGATGCCAACTTCGACAAAGGAGCCTCCGAGGTGACTACCTTCTTCCTCAACCGTGGATTCCCAGCACCGTGGTTGGCAGGGCCCTCAGTCATGTCCAACCCATCTCCCGCACTTTGGCCCTCACACCCCACCTCCTCTTGCAACAGCAATAGGGTTCCCCTTATCCTTACCCACCAACCCACCAGCATCCACATACAGAGGATCATTAAATGCTATTTCTGCCACCTCCAGCGAGGTGCCACCACCAGACATATATTTCTCTACCATCCCTTGACAGCCTTCCACAGGGACTGTTCTGTCTGGGACACCCCCTGGTCCACTCTTCCTTCACTCCCAACAACCCCCTCAACACACACACAATGCAAATGCAGAAGATGTAACACCTGTCTGTTTATTTCCTCTCTCCTCAGTATCGAAGGGCCCAAACACACCTTCCAGGTGAAGCAGTGCTTGATCTGCGCTTCACAATCTAATTTACCACATTTGCTGCTCACAATGTAGTGTCCTCTACGTTGGGGAAATGAAGCACACGTTAGGTGACCATTTCACAGAACGCTTACACTCTGTCTGCAAAAAGATCTTGAGCTTCCAGTTGCCTGCCACTTCAATGCACCACCCTGTTTCCTGATCAGCATCTCTATCTGAAGCTTGCTGCAGTGTTCCAGTGAAGCTCCGTGCAAGCTGGATGGACAGTATCTCATTTTCTGCTTGGGGACCTGCAGCCTTCAGGACTCAGTATCGAGTTCAACAGCTTTAGGGCTTCAGGTCTCCCATGCCTTACCCCAACTCCCATACACCAGGCCTTGTGATCACATGCAATTACACACAACCCATTGTTAGCTACTTACAGTCCCCATGAATAACTATTCACCCTCCTAGCCAGATCGTTATCCACTCCTTTGTCTATCCAACAGTTCTTCTCTCTCTTTGGGCTCTATTCCATCCATTCTTTACTCCTTACCCCCTCCCCCGCTGTATCTTCTACATATTAACTGGCATTTTCCGACTTGCCATCAGTTCTGAGGAAGGGTCACTCGACCCAAAATGTTAGCTCTAATTTTTCTCCTCAGATGCTGCCAGACCTGCTAAGCTTTTCCAGCAATTTCTGTGTTTGTTTCTGATTTACAGCATCCACAGTTCTTTCGATTTTTAACTGGCAGTTAAAGGTGTTGAAGAGCGTGTTATCAGGTTGGAGGAGGACGGAATGAGTCTGGGCCTGATAGCCCGATAGCTGGTGGAACCTTATAGGGGAGCCACTATTTATTGTTTTTTGCTTACCTATAGTCTTGGGGGGGAGAAAGTGAGGTGTTCATGTGATGGTACAAAGTTGTCATTAAGTACCTGATGAGTGAGCATTTGAGCACTTATTTGGACTTTGAGGCGCCGACCTTCTGCTCTCCTGTCTGCTGTAATGCACAAACCAATGGCAGTCTTAATCAGGGCAATTATTTGTCTTCAAAACCACTCCTATTGAGCCAGGTTACACATTCAAGCTGCAGCTGATACCACTAAAAGGCTGTCAAACTGGTATCTGCCCTATCTCACCCATGTCAGTCACTGATATGGCACTAGGATGGGACTTAGAAACAATCCATGCATCAGCTCACGACCATGGATTGAAAACGCAACCCAATAAATCTGAATATCATGAATTCAAGTCACGTTCCAGAGACTTGAATACATCATGCAACCTGACTCTTCTGTGTAATGCTGAGACATTTCTGTCCTTTTGGAAATGGCGTTTTTAAAATAACACCTTTAAACCTAGGTCCTGTTTATTTGCTCAAGCTGAAGGCAGAGGATTATGTGACACAATTTAAATAAGATCGATAGAAATCTTCTGTTTATCATCACTAAAACAGCTTATCTGAATATTTAGCCTACTGTCGTAGAGTCATCCTTCAGTCCAACCAGTCAATGCCAAACATAATTCCAACAAAACTAGTCCCACCTGCCTGCTTCTGTTCCTGGGATTTTGCTTTGCATGAACTGGCTGTCATTGGCTCTTTTACAACAGTGACCACACTTTTTTAAAACAAAATACTTTATGAGCTGTGAATCACTTCTTGACATCCAGAGGATGGGAAAGGCATTGTTTTATTGCAAGTTTTTTCTTTATTTATGGTTGATGACAAAAGGTCATTTTCATGGATGACGATTAAAATTTCTGTGTATGACTTGAGGCAACAACCTTGATATTATTTAAGAGAGAGCATAATGTTGAGATAAGGCAGAATATATGTTTTCCTAAATCGAAATGGAGGTCCTCATGTTTAAAAAAAACTTCTGGAAATATTGGCGTTGATAGCTAGGCTAACAATTATTTAATATCCCTTGTTGAATTTAACCTGCTAATAGAGTTATAGAGTCATAACAGCATTGAAATAGATCCTTTCATCTAACTCGTCTATGCTGACCAAGTGTTCCAAACTAAATTAGTTCCACTTACCTGCACTTGGCCCATTTCCTTTTAAACCTTTCCTAATTCATGTACTATCCAAATTCTCTTAAATGTTGTAACTGTTCCTGCATCTACCACTTCCTCCATCAGCTCATTCCAGATATGAACCAGCCTCTGTGTGAAAAAAAATGCCCCTCGGGTCCCTTTTTAAATCTTTCTCCTCTCACCTTAAATTACACCCTCTAGTTTTGAACTTCCCCAACCCTAGGGTGAAGACCTTTTGCTATTCACCTTATTTGTGCTCCCCAAGATTTTATAAACCTCTGTAACCCCACCTACTTAACCTCCTATCTCCAGTGAAAAAAAGTACCAGTTTATCTAGCCTGTCCTTATAACTCAAGCCCTTCAGTCCCAGTAACATTCTTGTAAATCTTTTCTGCACCCTATTTAATTTAATAATATCCTTCCTGTACCAGTGCAGTCAAAAAGTGGCCACAACAACAACCTATACAACTGTAACATGATATCCCAATTCCTAAACTCAATGGAATGAGCAATGAAGGCATGCATTCCGAACACCACCTTTATCACCCTGTCTACCTGAGATGTAACTTTCAAAGAACTATGTACCTGAAACCCTAGGCCTGTCTGTTGTATGACACTCTCCAGGGCCCTACATTTTCTGCGTAAGTCTTGCCCTTGTTTGTGTTATGAAAATGCAACATCTAGCATTTAGCTAAATTAAACTCCATCTGCCACAGTTCGGTCCATTGGCCCAATTGATCAATATCCCTTTGTAATCTTAGATAACCTTACTCACTGTCTACTGTCCCACCAACTTTGGAGTCCTCTGCAAACTTACTAACCATGCTTCCTATATTCTCATCCAAATTTGTTTTATATAAAATAACAAGCAAGTGTTATCTTGAATCACCACAACCTATGATGAGAAGATTTTATAGTTGAACCGTAAGGTAGGGAGTTCTAAGAATTTGACCCTTTGTTTATGAGTTGTGTTTAGGATGATGGCATTTTGTATGTAGAGGTGTGTCAACTTATCATAAAAACATTTTGTGCTAATTGAAATGCGAAGATTTCTTTATAAATGAATTCTTTCCTTGTGTAGTGTGGCTTTGATTTTAGTTGAGGATTGCATTTTGGTCCCCTTATCTAATTAAGGATATGGTGACATTGCAGATAGTCCAGAGAAAGTTCAGTAGGTTGGTTCTTGGTGTGGAGGGGTTTCCTTATGAATAGAAGTTGAGTATTTTTGGGCTTGTACAAAATGGAGTCCCGAAGAATAAGAGGATAATATTGAAACGTAAGCTTCTCAAGAGGCTTGACAGGTTCGATGCAGAGAGATTATTGTTCCCTTTTGGGAGATTCTAGGATGAGGTAGCATATTCTCAGAGTAAGTGGTTGCCCATTTAAGACACAGATGAGGAATTTCTCCTGAGGATAGCGAATCTGTGGAATTCTTTATCACAGAGGGTTGTTGAGGCTGGATTGTTAAATACAATCAAATTTGAGATAGATAAATTTTTAATCAGGAAGGAAGTGAGGGTACTGGGTGAAAGGCAGGAAAGCAGAATTGAGGATTATCAAATCAGCTATGATCTCATTTAATGGCAGTGCAGACTTGAGGGGCCAAATGGCTGCCTTCTGATTTGCCATCTTATGGGCTTTTAACTATTGATGATGTTGATGAATTCTTCCCATTCTATTTCTGTCTGAGTCAGCACAAGTAAAAAGATATTATTACACTGTGGCTTCATCACCTGAATAAATGAGTTAACAAGAATGATCAAGGAGCCCCTGAAAATTCAAAAGTGATTCTTGTAAATCAAAAAGGTAGCCCTTAAGAAAATCTCAAGAGGAAACCTTGGAATAAAAATGTACTGTGGTCAGTTGGGGCATGGACTGGGGTTGTTTGGCATGGATGGGACATGGAGAGTGTTGAGAGGATGAGGAGTTGAGGGCTGTTTTATTGTTTCTTTCTCGAAGTGCTTGTGTACTGAAGCCAGCCTTTCACCCAGTCCGCCTCTACATCTGATAGCCTGCAAACTTTTTCTGGGGTCTCCCACCACTGTTCTCATTAAACCTGCCCTCCACCTATCATCACCAGAGTGAAAATCCAGAATACTTTGTCGTGGGTCAAGTTTCCAGAGCTGGTAATTGTCTTGAATGTGCTCCTGAACTTATAGTGAAAGTTTACGGTTTAAATTTATTGGTGTTTTGTCCAGAATGTCGAAAATCCATGAACTAATTTAATCTTTGTGGTTTAAAAACAGATTAAGAATAAGAGAGGCTGACCATGAAATCTAACGACTGTAACTCAGAAACTATTGGTAACATCAGCAAGCTACAGGTAATGACAGTATATTTTATCTTGCATTTATCAGTGACTGCCTTTATGAAAGTATGCAACATAAATCATTCACATTTATGTTAAATATTTAAACCGTTACTTTTGGAGGCCGGTGAGAGCAAATTCAGCCATGATTGTGAAGATGAAATACTATATCTGCCTGGTTTCCTGCTGTGCTTGACTTGGGAATGATTGATGCTTGACAGTAGGTGCTAAAAGTGATAAGTACTGTTCTTAAGCATAGACATCCCTTTTGCTAATGAAGATAATCTAGCTGTGTGAACTGAGGCATTATAAATTGAATCACAGTTGCAACTATTTTCGGGGGAAATGAATTCAAGCATGGTAATTTTAAAGCAAATTGAGCAAGACAGCACTCTTAATGCAAGTATTGCCTATATAGAATAAGTTAGAGATGGTTTTATAGTACAGTTCTATAGCTTCAAATTTGAAATCTTCTTGCAAGGTTGTTTACTGGGATCATAAGCATGTTGAATACTAATTTTAGATGCCAGAGGATGGTGATTTGAGTTGATCATTATTGTAATTTAACATACACTGCAGGTTCTGACCTGCTAAGGTTAGCCATAAAAGTGGAATGTGTACAGGTTTCAGTTGCCAAAATGTGTGACACTGCATTTCACTGAAAACAGTAGCCTTGCATGTAAAGACGTGTTTGATGTAATACAATAATTGAGTCAGACAGCTGCAGTGACAGGACAGTTGCATATTAAACAGAAGGCTCTCTGTATTCATCACCTGCATTATTAGTGTAGTGTCTTGCAGTTTATTTCAGATATGTTTCTCCACTAAACCATCAAAGTATGTCCTTTCAGTATTTTTTTTGGATGTGCAAGCTGTTCCGTATTTCCTCTTCGTGTTTACCTTTTGTTTTTGAATGCATGGTAAGAGAAAGCAGTGAAGAGGAAACAAGAAGGGAAAAGCTGAGCAAGGTGAAAAGATACCTGTAGAAACTGTTGCTATTTGTTTTATATTTATAGCTAGCTTACTGTCATCCTCTAATTTCAATTTGAATG
>NC_063350.1:23334352-23344891 GCF_021869965.1 Rhincodon typus | reverse complement strand
AAAAATTTTTCTGAAGAAGGGTCTAGGCCCAAAACGTCAGCCTTCCTCCTCCTCTGATCCTGCTTGGCCTGCTGTGTTCATCCAGCTCTACACCTTGTTACATCATTATTTCAGTCTATTTCTTTACCTTGTAATCGGTAAAGGGAATAAATTGAAAATGTTGTCCCAAATCTAAGATGAAGTATAAATGTCAAAGTCTAATGGTGCCTTGAGAGATTGTTGATAGGTGAGAGATGAGGGTGTGGTGCATTGAGCAGTATGTAAGGCTAGTGTTGCAATTGGTGACATTCATCACTGTGGCTATCTTCTCAATGTTTGGTTCTACATCCAGAGAGAAACAGACAATGTTTTTTTGACAACCTCTGGCATCAAGGCCTTTAGTACTAAGTCAGAGAATTTTGAAGGAGTTTCTGTACCATGTTCTTCCAGACTTTCCCAGGTGAAAATCTCTATTCGCTGTGAATTCCTGCAACTGCTCCAGCTAAAATCTTTTGTCACCACACTAATTTCTCTAGTTCTCAATCCTTCCAAACATGAAAACAGTTTATCATTATCTACTCTATCTAGACCACAATCACCTTTGAATGTCTCAATCAAATTTCTCCTCAGAGGAAAACAGCCCCAGTTTTTTCCAATTTCTCCTTGTAACTGAAGTCCCCCATCCATGAAACCCTGCTCATAAATCTGTACTTTACCATCTCTTAAAGCCTTTATATTTTCCCTACACATGGTGCCCAGAATTGGGCTCAATCCCTGGTTGAGGCTGAACCAGTGTTTTATACGATGGTTCATCTTAAAGCATTCTTGTACCACTGCAGTTTATAGGGGGTGCAGAGTGGTTTGTTTGGCCACTTGAAAGGGTAGGGAAGAGCCAACCACTTTGGTATGGGACAGAAGTCAGACAGACTAAAAGACACTTGGGAACTAGTTGAATTTTCAGAACAATACAACAGCTCACGGCCACTTTGAATGAAAGAAGATTTTCATTTCCTCATGGCTTGTCTCTGGACTGCCTCCATTGTTTGAATGTCTCTCTTTGTCTTGGTAACTGGGATTGAATGCCTAGTTTAAAGTATCGTTTGATTGACCCCTTTGTTGATAACTGCTTGAATTACGTTGTTTTATTGAAATATGCAGTTCACGATTGTTTTAGCTCTGCCAATTGCTGTTATGCATAGATTAGGAAAGTACAGCAGCTCCTGCTAAGATTCCTGGAGTTCATGACTATTTCAACAGCATTCACAGAATAGCTGTGTTATTTAGTTTTTCTTCTCTGTACGGTACATTTCACTTGTCAGCTTTAAATTGAATTTGCCATTGGTCTGCCAATGTTTACATTTTATCCAATACATGCTGTAATTTCAGAGCTGTCTACTCAGATTTCACTATGCCTTCTTGGAATATCATCTGCAAATTCGATCTGTTTGCAGTGAGTCTTCCAAAGCTGAGTGTCTCAGGATTTTTGCATGGGCTATTATCTTCTTTGCTGTTGAAGTTGTAGGTCCAATCCTAACTTATGATTTATAATTGAATTGCAAGTTGCAAGTTAGTTCCCATTTGATGCAGGTTTGATAACAACTGACTATAAATCAAAGCTGTAGGAATTCACTTTATTAATTTTACAACTACCTCTACCCACGCATAGGGAGGGACATGCTGAGCAAGTAGCAGGGTGATCTTGAATTGGTGCCTCACCTGGAGATCAAGCTGATATATACTTGATGGACAAATTGCCTATTACTATACTGCAACTGTGTGACTATAAGTGCACAAAAACCAACACTAATATTTAGATTCATGGATAATCTTTCTGCATTATTTAGCAAGAACACGTTATCCTCCAAGCATATACAATCACATGACTCCCAGCCTTTGAAAATGAATATTTTACGGCCATGTAATTCATTTATATGTTAACCCCTCATTTCCAACCAAAGAAATGTACCAATACATTGTACTTGCTACTTGTGAACTCCTGAAGTCAAACTTAGCTTGGAGATCGATTCTGGAACATCAAGTGTAAATATTTCACCAGGCAGTGTGGTTTGGAGAAAGATAAACATTCTGCAGAGGCCATGACAGTGGAGTTTTACTAGGTTAGTCTGCCCTGGAACAATCTGATTGTAATGGACCCTCATGAAACCATATATCCATCATACATTTCTCTCTCCTCTCTGATTACACCACCTCTACAATTTCTGTTACAATTATTTCAATCAAAACTCTACAACATTAATGTAGCATTCAGCCCTGGTAGACAGAAGCTTACTCATCATCTTCCTGGAATGGTATACCGTTGCAATATGTAAGCATTGTAGTCAGGACTGCACAAAGGAACCAGAAAGGGGTTTAGCTTGAAAGTCAATGCTTGAACCCTAATAAGTATCAACATATTGTGTGTAATGTGCATTGGTTTTGACCAGATACACCAAAGATGTGTCGTTAACATTCAGGATCCCTGGTCATGTGATTAAAATTTGTAGTTTTGAATAGCTTTAATTATATAGCTTCAATCACTATCATCAGTCTGCTTTTATCATCAGAACAGGAATCAGCAAAGCAGCGCCACATTTAGTTAAAAGCCTGGCTTTAGTTTCAAACACTCCAAAACCCCCGATATCCATAAAGAATCCAGCATTGTTGCTTAAAAAGTGAATTGATTCCCAGTCTCTGAGAATTGTATTGCTATGCCTTCCACTCCATCCTTTTCTGAGCTCCTATGTAAAAAAAAAGTTCTGCCAGACCAGCCAAATGCAAGAACTCACTGGACATTGACTTACTGACTCTAATTCAAATGGATTAATGCCGATGTTATTGATTTTTAAGTGATTCACAATTTTAAATTTCCTTTTCTCTCTTTCCTCTTTGTATGCTTGTAAGAGTGTGGTTTTGTTGCAATAACCATTCCATGCGCCTCAGGTTTTAAATGCACGAAAGAAATTGCTCTGGGTCATTTTTAAATTTGCTTAACAAACAAGGCTTAAGGAAACACAGTTGCGATTATTTCAAAAGAGAAGATAAGGGCAGAGTGGTGAACGTGATTTATATGGACTTCAGTGAGGGGTTCAACAAGATTCCTCATGGTGGACTGGTTAGCAAAGATAGATCACATGGAATACAATTTGATCTAGCCATTTGGATACAGAACTGGCTCAAAGTTAGAAGACAGAGGGTTGCGGTGGAGGATAGCTTTTCAGGCTGGAGGCCTGTGACCAGCCGTGTGCCACAAGGATTGGTGCTGGGTCCACCGCTTTTCATCATTTATATAAATGATTTGGATGTAAACTTAGGAGGTATGGTTAGTAAGTTTGCAGGTGTCACCAAAATTGGCAGTGTAACGGACAGCAAAGAAGGTTACCTCAAGAGTACAGCAGGATGTTGATCAGATGGGCCAATGGGCCAAGGAGTGGCAGATGGTGTTTAATTTAGATAAATGTGAGGTGCTACATTTTGGAAAGGCAAATCGGGGCATGACTTATACACTTAATGGTAAGGTAGTGGGGAGTGTTGCTGAACAAAGAGATTTTGGAGTGCAAGTTCATAGTTCCTTGAAAGTGGAGCTGCAGGTAGGCATAATAGTGAATGTGGTGTTTGGTATACTTGTTTTTATTGGTCAGTGCATTGAGTAAAGGAGTTGGGAAGTCATGTTACAGCTGGAGAGGACATTGGTTAGGCCACTTTTGGGATACTGCATACAATTCTAGTCTCCCTGTTACAGGAAGGATGTTGTGAATCTTGAAAGGGTTCAGAAAAGATTTACAAGGTTGTTACCAGGGTTGGAGGGTTTGAGCTATAGGGAGAGGCTGAATAGGCTGGTGCTATTTTTCCTGGAGTGCTAGAGGCTGAGGGGGGAACCTCTGTAGAGGTTTATAAAATCATGAGGGGTACAGATAGGGTGACTAGCCAAGGTCTTTTTGCCAGGTTGGGGGAGTCCAAAACTAGTGGGCATAGGTTTAAGATGAGAAGGGAAAGATTTGAAAGGGATTTAAGGGGCCATGTTTTCACGCAGAGGTTGGTGTGTGTGTGGAATGAGCTGCTGGAGGAAGTGGTGGAGGCAGGTACAATTACAACATGTAAAAGGCATCCGAATGGGTATATGAATAGGAAGAGTATAGAGGGATATGGGCCAAATGCTGGCAAATGGAACTACATTTATTTAGGATATCTAGTCGGCGTGGATGAGTTGCACTGAAGGGTCTGTTTTCATGCAGTGTAGCTCTATGATTCTATGACTCTAAAAGAAATAAAGATAAACGTTAAGAAACTAATTTTTCAAAATCACTACTGTTGTGGACAGAAGTCAACAGTGATAAAATAATTCTGTTCCCCTGGCCCTCTTGTTAATGACAATTCTGCCGGCCTGTCCTTACAAAAAAAAGCTTATAAAGGTAATGTGAAAATTATTTTAGTTATAAACATTTGCACGTATTACATGTTGTACTGGCAGTTAAGCTTTGCCATATCCACCAACAATTGTTGGCATTTATACAATTTTTATCAGTACTTAATGTCCTAAAGTAATGTTATTTATCTTTTGGATGGGCTGTTAAACCAAAGACCCTCTGCCCCCTCAGGCAGACATAAATGATCACTCTGCACTTCCCCAAAGAAGAACAGGGGAGCTATCCTGGTATCTTGGCCAATATCATCCCCACCAGCATTACTAAAACTGATTTGTGGTCATTATCACATAGATATTTGTGGGAGCTTGCTCAATACAATTTCACTATCATATTTCCAATATTCCAGCAAAGACAATACTGAAAAAAGTGACTACATATATAGTAGCACTTTGGAACATATGTCGTTATGAAAGGTTCCACACAAATGCAAAGTTTCCTTGTTAATTGTTTTCTTTCTTGCTTTCAATACTATTGATGGCAAATCTAGTGATTAATGAAAGAAAAACAGAAATTGCTGGAAAAGTGCTCACCACAGAAGCTGCTGAGATTTTCCAGCAATTTGTTTTTGATTCTGATTTACAATATCCATAGTTCTTCTGGTTTGTATTGATTAATGAATGCCAGTCCTTTAGCACCCTTTCCAAAACGACTACTTTTTACTATCTCTCTCTGCCTCCTAGTGGATAGTAACCCTACTTTAGACAGATATCTTTCATCCCTATCTTGCATACACTCCTCTTATTTTAATCAAAGACGTTGCTTTAATTCAGTAGCAGCATAGGAAAATCACATTATTACATTACTGGTTGTCAGATTGAACTGAATTTGCTCTGTCAGTTAGAAGTATTACACCACCAAACATGCAAATGTGCATTGTCAAACTTTGTCACAGATGTAAAATGACAGTTTTAAAGCAGATATTTAATGCTGGGCCCCATGACCTTAAGCCAGAAATTCACTTGAGTTCAAATTTACCCAGACATTTTCAATCAGTTGCAATTACCTTAGTTTATTACTGAAATCATTTTTCCTTGAGTGAGCTTTAAAGGAATAAAGTTGCTTAAACACAGCTCCACCTTAGCAATTGAAGATTTACAGTTGTGCTGCATTCTCTAGATTTATGATGAGTAATGCACAAGTCAATTTCTGTTATATTTAAAAATGTTACAGTGGAAACAAAAAGAATACCTTCATTTTAAATGCTTAATCTTCAATACATGTGACAATGGAATATTCATGCTAAAATGGGATAAAACCTAAACAGTTGATTATTTATAAATATTTAAATTAAAATATACTCTTATGAAGAGTAAATGCTTCCTTTTCACAGACCTTACATAAGTTACATATTTCACACATATTATTGAATTTTGATAGTGCCTTTTCTGTTCTAGCTTTCAAACCAATATTAACATTTGTACTCGAATGTAAAGCTTGGGTCTGGTTTTGGACCAGAGAGTGAGAGTATTTTCTGTGAAGTCTTAGCAAATGTGGGATGCGGGTAACGCAGTTCAGTAGCTGAATTGTGCAATATTTTGCGTTTGATTTTAGAAATTTGTGCTCAGTTATTTTTCAAAATCATTTGAAAAAAAGTTGAAGGACACAATTCAGATGTGACTTGCAAGTCTCCAGGAGCCAATAGCTTAATCGAAAACTTTGTTGACAAAGTTTGTATTTTTTTGTATGTAACGTTTGCTCATCAACATGAATTAACATTGTTCAATATGATGTCACCCTTCCCCAACGCACACAATACCAGGGCCATGCGATGCCTTTGCCTTCATTTTGAAAGACACAAAGGGCAGGATCTGGATGACAGTGGTCTGCATGGGGTTGGGAAACCAGGAATTTCTGCTTTCCCCAGGTTTTTGAAAATTTGTTCATGAGATGTGGATATTGGTGGCTGTACCTCCAATTATTGCTCATCCCCAGTTGCATTGGAGAATGTTGTGTTGACCTGCCTTCTCGAATTGGTGCAGTCCTTGGAGTGTAGGGATGTCCGCAGTGCTATTCAGAAGGAAATTCCATAATTTTGACCCGGCCACAGTGAAGGAATGGCAATATAATTATAACTCAGGATGGTGTCTGGACTGAAGGGGATTGTGCAGATGGTGATGCTCCTATGCATCATCTACCCTGATCATTCTAGGTGACAGAGATGACAGGTGTTGCAGGTTTGTAAAGTGCTCTCTAAGAAGCCTGCAGTGAATCTTGTACATGGTTTGTACTGCTGTCGCTGTGTTATTCATGAAGAGAGTCAATGTTGAAGGTTTTTTGTTTTTTCATTATTCACTTGTGGGACATGGGTGTTGCTAGCACTTATTGCCCATTTCTAGTTCCTCTTGAGAAGGTGGTGAGCTGCATTCTTGAACCACTGCAGTCCATACACTGAGGTAGTCCCTCAATGCCCTTGGGACAGAATTCCAGCATTTTGACTCAAGTGACAGTGAAGGAAGGCCACTATATTTCCAAGTCAAGGTGGTGAGTGGCTTGGAGGGGAACTTACAGGTAGTGGTGTTTCCATGTATCTGCAGCCCTTGTCCTTCTACATATAATTGGTTGTGGGTTTGGAATGTGTTGTCTAAGGATCCTTGGATTTCTGCAGAGCATCTTGTAGATAGTGTACATTGCTGCGACTGAGTGGAGGCGGAGGGAGTGGATGCTTGTGGATGTGGTGCCAATCAAGTGGACCACTTTGTCTTGGATGGTGTCAAGCTTCTTGAGAGTTGTTGGACCCATCCAGGTATGAGAGTAGTTCATCATACTCCTGATTTTGTGCCTTGCAAATGGTGGACAAGCTTTGGGAAGTCAGGAAATGAGTTATTCGCCGTAGTATTCTTAGCGTGTGACCTGCTTTTGTAGCCACTATATTTTTATGGCATGTCCAGTTGTGTTTCTGGTCAGTGGTAAATCCTAGGATGTTGATAGTGGGGAATTCAGTGATGGTAATACCATTCATTGATGGGGTAATGGTTAGATTCACTCTTATTGGAGATGGTCATTGCCTGGCATTTGTGTGGCACAAATGTTACTTGCCACTTGTTAGCCCAAGCCTGGATATTGTCCAGATCTTGTTGTAATTGAACATGATCTGCTTCAGTATCTGAACAGTCACAAATGATGCTGAACATTGTGCAGTCATCGCTGAACGTTCCACTTCTGACCTTATGATGGAGGGAAAGTCATTGAAGCAGCTGAAGATGGTTAGACCTTGCACAGTACTCTGAGAAACTCCTGCAGAGACGTTGTGGAGCTGATTGACTTCCAACAACCACAATCATCTTCATATGTGCCAGCTATGACTCCAACCAGTGGCAAGTTTGCCTTTGATTCCAGTTTTGCAGGGCTCCTTGATGCCACACTCCACTGAATGCAGCCTTGATGTCAACTGCTGTCACTCTCACCTCTCCTCTGAAATTAAGTTATTGTGTCTGTGTTTGAACTAAGATTATAGTGAGGTCAGGAGCTGAGTAACCCTGGCAGAACATAAGCTGGGCGTCACTGCGCAAGTTATAGCTGAGTAGATGCTGCTAACAAGCACTGTTGATGACCCCTTCCATCACTTTACTGATAATCGAGAGTTGACAGATTGGGCAGTAATTGACCAGGTTGGATTTGTCCTACTCTTCTACACAGGGCATACTTGAGCAAATTTCCTCATTGTTGGGTAGATGCCAGTGTTGTAACTGTACTGGGACAGCTTGGTTTGGGAGCAGCAATTTCTGGAGCACAAGTTTTCGGTACGGTTGCTGGAATGTTCTCCGGGTCCATAGGTTTTACAGTATCCAGTGCCTCCAACCGTTTCTTGATTTCATATGGAGTGACTGAAAACTATGATGCTGAGTACCCAAGGAGGAGGCCAAGATGGAACATCCATTCAGTAATTCTGGCTGATGATTGCTGTGAATGCTTTAACTTTATTTTTTGCATTGATTTGGTACACTGGCATCATGGGGATATTTCTGAGGAATACATCTTATTTCTGTTGCTTAATTGTCCACAAGAATACAGGGCTTAGATCTGATCGGTTAGTATGGAATTGCTTGGCTCTGTCTCTCATTTGCTGGTTAAGGTGTTTGGCTTACAAGTAGTCTGTTGCAACTTTACCAGGTTGTTGCCCATTTTAGGTGTGCCTGGTGTTGCTCCTGGCATACCCGTCAGCACTCTTCATCGAACCAGAGTTGACTTCCTGACTTAGTAGGAGTAAATTACTGCAGATGCTGGAATCTGTACTGAAAACAACAAATGCTGGAGACCACAGCGGGTCATGCAGCATCCATGGAAAGAGGGCAAGCTAACGCTTTGAGTCTAGGTGACTCTTCATCAGAGCGCTGGGGGAGAAAGGACGTTGATAATTCAGATTAAGAGATCAGAATGTGAGAATGGTAGAAAAGTGGTGCGTCTATTTGCCAGACTTGAAAGAACAGACAGTCCCACTGGGGTGGGGGAAGGGGGAAGAGAGGACATGGTGACAGAGAATGTAACAAGTAAAGCTGAAAGAAAGGGAAGGAATTTCAAGGTGGTGAACTCAACATTAAATCCAGAGGTCATAAAGTGCCTAGTTTGAAGATGAGATGTTGTTCCTGCAGTTTGTGTTGTGATTCATTGGAGCACTACAGCATGCCGAGGATAGACAAATGGGCATGCGAGCAAGATGCAGTGTTAAAATGACCGGCTACAGGAAGGTTGGGGTCATGCTTGCACACATATCGGAGGTGTTCTGCAAAGTGATCACTCAGTCTGTGTTTGGGTTCTCCAATGTAGAGTGGGCCACATTGGGTGCAGCAAATACAATACACCAATTTGGAGAGGGTACAAGTGAAGTGCTGCTTCACTTGGAAAGACTGTTTACGCCTTTTGGGTGGTGAGCAGAGAGGAGGTGAAGGGGCAAATGTTGCACCTTCTGCAGTTACGTGGGAAAGTGCCTTGGGAAGGGTGGGTGGTGTTGATAGTTAATGAATGGACTATAGGGTCCCGGAGGGAATGATCCCAGTGAAATGTACACAGGGGGAGTGAGGGGAAGATGTGTTTGGTTGTGGTGTTCTGCTGTAGTTGTCTGAAATGGTAATGGTAGAGTGGGGGATACGCTGGGCCATGAAGTAATGGTATATGTTTGATTAAGCTAGCTTTTAATTCTGGATTTTATTAATTTCAACTTTCAACATCTGCCTATAATGGGATTCAAACCTACATCCCCAGAACAGCAGCCTGGGGCTGCGTTATTAGTCCAAAGCTGTGACCACCCTCACTAATTGCACCCCCTGATGTTATTTTGTTGATATGGCATGTGTGATTTTAGTTTCCCTGTTTGGGAGTCAGCTTGAATGACACACACTGTTTCCAGTTGGGCAAGGTTACAATAGTCTGCTGGTGGAGGTATTTTGCCTGTTGCTGTTAAAAGTGTGGGATTGTTAGTGTAAATGGGGGTACAGTGGGGTTAGGGATGATCTGATTGCTGACCCTGGAGTGGTTTGGGGATGGTGGGGGCATTTTGGGTTTAATTCCTGACTTGAGAATGAGATATAGCAGTGAAGATTGTAAAGGGATGGATTAAGTACTTCTCCCCATAGCTTACCTTGCTGAGGACAACTGTTAAATCAGAGTCTGCCAGCCTCATTAAAATATCCTGAGACTGGATTGACAGCCCACCCCTTGATCCACCTTCTTTATGCACAGATATGGGTGATTTGAATGTGTTTTTGATGCTTTCAGATTTCAGAGTTTTCGTATCTCACCCGACTGTAGCGCATTGCTTTGCGGAGTTGGAGATTCAGTCCTGGGAATACACTAGTGAGCGAACCCATAATTGTAGTGAAGCTCATTTTTGGGCTCTACTCTCCTATCAAGCCTCTGGTTCACTTCCTACAGTTTGGTTGGATCAAAGCATTGCGCTGAACTCCTGTATTTCTGTTGTAGTATGATAAAATAACAGGATGTCCACAGCACCTCTGACAAATTCAGCTCATCACCACCTTCTCAAGGGCAGCTAGGGATGGGCAAGAAATGCTGGCCAGCCAGCGATACGCACATCCCACAAATGAATAGAAAAGAAATTCCGGGACTGTTTCCTCATGTAGCCAAAGTGCAGTAATGCCTCAAAAGTCGGCTAAACTACAGAGATAGTAGGAACTGCAGA
>NC_063350.1:23309506-23333852 GCF_021869965.1 Rhincodon typus | reverse complement strand
CTGCTTGGCCTGCTGTGTTCATCCAGCTCTACACCTTGTTATCTCAGATTCTCCAGCATCTACAGTTCCTGCTATCTCTGAAATAATGATGTCATTTGATTAATTGTTGGTTATGTCAGTGGTCCGTTGTCTTTCATCATCCCAAATCACAATTCTAATTGGGTCTAACTGGCCATTCTAATTGGGTCCAGTTCTGATTGGTTTTTGTGGTATAATTGCTGTCACTCATTCAAAACACTCAATGCTCAATCAAAGGATTTGGAATCAGGAGAGCCCACTGAGATTCAACCTCTGCCCTTACACCAAGTCACTTCCTTGCCATCCCCATGATCCCATCCTGTAATCCTCCACTCGCCATCACTCATCTGTGGCCTGGGAACACTGTGTCTACTGATCCCTGGCCTATGGTAAGTGCATTACCAGTAGCACACAACATTCACCAGTAGCTCCTGGGAGTGATCCTTCCATCTTTACGTGCTTGATTGGGGAAGGGATGGCAGAGTTCAGTTAAGTTCCTGATTAACACGTTAAGTAGCAGGTCCTTCCAAAAAGAGGCAACACATTGTCCGAATGCTGGCAAAGCAATCGGCAAGATCCCAACTCCAAAGTAAATTGTGCCCAATAAATTTTGATCTTATATTGACTGTAAGGTATTCACAAACCAGATCAAAACCTTGGCCTATCAGATATATGTCAATTATTCTGATAAGTGATTGATTGTCAGACAAATTTTGTTTCTGGTTTCCAGTAAACTCACCTTGGGTTTAATTTTTGTTCTAGATGTGGGAAACACAGCAAGACTGTTACAGAGTTCTGAAACTATTCCCAGGCAGAAACAATCACAGTTTGGGAATTTGATGGGGGAGTCACCTAAGTTGTCATGACGACAGGTTCCCTATCCAATTAAAAGCACCAACTAGGCTTGCAGTCCAATCAGATTTCTTCCAGCTTCAGAGGTTCACCCAGCTGAAAAAAAAGTGACTAAGAAACACAAAAAAGACAGCCCCATCGCTGCTGGGTGTTGGGACAGTGGTGGGAATAACTGTATACAGTGGCCTGTGGCTGCACCTTCATCCAGGCAGGCTGAGATGCCATACTGGAATGTTGGCACCCAACTGCACTGGGTGTCCACCTCCAAGAGATTTAACCAGTCCACCCATCCTCACAGTGTCAGGAAACTGGAAACTAACTGATCAATACCAGTTATCCCCTAATTGCATCTTTAAGGACATTCACAATGAGCCTAATTAGTTACTCAAGCCATGTAGAGGGTAGTCCTGAATCCACTTTGACCAAAGTAGCTGGCACTGGGAATGCACACACAAACATACAAATTAGGAGCAGGGACAGGCCAGAAACATAATCAGAAACTTGCATGCAGCCCTGGCCAGTGTTTTCAGACGTTGTCCACCTCTGTTCCCTGTTTCGGAGGGACTCAATACATCAGCAGGGGTGCTGTTCCTGTTCATAAAGCTTGTAAACTTAGCCTTCATGACTTATTCAGGGATTAGGAGGCCAAATACTGCATGGCCAGGTTTACTGACTAAAATGTTTTCCCAATCATAGTTTAATGCAAAAATGTGGGGGATGTGGAATGTTGAGTTTTGGTGTGGGACTCTGATACTGAGGTCAAATGGGGAATCCAAGGTTGTGTAACCAGCAGGCATCCAGCAAGTGATTTTTTTCCTCGATTGGCCAAAAAGGAAGCTCTCTAGCATGGAAAAAGCTGTGAAACCAGCCATTGTAGGTGAGGGAGAGAGAGAGGACACCTCAATTTCGAGGCATCCTCTCTGCCCGTTAACAAATTTTAATTTAATCGATGGTCACAGCTGCAAAGCCACCTTTGTGCATGGGAAACCACTTCACTGGATGTTGAGGATCCACAGCTATAGCCAAATAAGCTTGGAGAGCCTGAAAGGCATTCTGGAGCACTGGGCCCCCCTACCCTTGGAATCCTCTGTTTGTTGCTGGGAGGCTATCTCCAAGCAGCTAACCTGTTCCTGATGTTACCGAACTCTCACAAGCCAACTGGAAAATAAGCAATCTTTGTCTCATCCCAATTAGCCCCACGTCTCCCTGATAAGTCTCCAGGAAAAATAGCTTAATTTGTTTGCTGACAGCACAAAATTGCCTGCCTCCACCCACGCAGCCTCCATTCTCATTGGCTTTGCATGTGAAACCAACGTGCAAATCTCCTGTGAACTTGTTTAAAAGAACATTTTCTGGTTCGTCAAAATTTCTCAATTCAACGTATTCCATCAGTGATTCGTTTGGTCAGCGGGGATGATGAACTCTGAGCACATATCCTCAAGTTCACGGATTTTGATTTGAGTTGTATATTCATCTAACTTGTTGAAATAGTGGAACTGTAACGAATAGCTCTCATTCAGTTCCTGAAGCACTTCAAGATAGCTTTGTGATTTGATATATTACCAGCAGTTTCCTGAAAGATTTGCTTTACTTTTGGAATTAAATGCAACATCATGTTTTAACAAATTTAACAAACATTTTTAAATTTTCATTTTCAGTTATGTGCTTCAGCAAATGCACTATCCCTTTGCGGCACGGTGTTCCTGTACTCATTTTTGTCCTGTATTGGTTTACCCAGAATCAAATTCCTTTATGACATTTGACTAAATCTCAGTATCTTCAAAGCTTTCTCAGCTATGCCAACAAACTATATAAATCAGTTGGAAAAAAAATCTTGACAGTTGGCATCTTGGGAGAACAGATGACAATTACTAACCCAGCTGAGATGTATCATTTAGAGTACATATGATATTTGAAGTGGAATCATAGCATGATGATAAATCTATGACTGTACGACTCTGCTCAGCTTTTGTGGAAGGAAGGTTCATATGCCAGTCCAGTCACAAAATAAATGATGTGGACCTAACCTAACTGCTCTCTGAGGTAACCTAACAAACCATTAAAAACATCCTGAAATTTAGCTTAAGTTTGATTGGGTCACTGTATGGATCACATTTTCTAAATGAGGAAACCCTTCCGAAATCAGAAGCACGAAGAGACTTTGGAGTGCTAGTTCAGGATTTTAAGGTTAACATGCAGATTCAGTTGGCAGTTAGGAAGGCAAATGCAAAGTTAGCATTGGTTTCAAGAGAGATAGCATACAAGAATAGGGATGTACTGCTGAGACCGTGTAAGGTTCTGGTCAGACCACATTTGGAATATTGTGAGCAGTGTTCGGGCCTCATATCTAAAGAAGGACATGCTGGCCTTGGAGAGAGTTCAGAGGAGGTTCACAAGAATCATCCTGGGAATGAAGAGCTTGTCATATGAGGAGGAGCTGAGGACTCTTGGTCTGTATTCGATGAAGTTTAGAAGGATGACGGGAATCTCTTTGAAACCGTGAGGCCGGGATAGAATGGGTGTGGAGAAGATGTTTCCTCTAGCGGGATAGACTCAGATCCAAGGGCACAACCTCAGAGTGAAAGGATGAGCCTTTAGAAGTGATACGAGGAGGAATTTCTTCAGCCAGAAGGTAGTGACTCTGTGGAATTCATTGTCACAGAAGGCAGTGGAGGCCAAGTCATGGAGTGTATTTAAGACAGAGAGAGATAGGTTCTTGATTTGCAAGAGGATCAAGGGTTACGGGGAGAAGGCAGGAGAATGGCACGAGAAACATTTCAGTCAAGATCGAATGATATAGCAGACTCAACAGGCCGAATGACTTCATTCTGTTCTTGAATGGAAAGATCAGAATGAAAATTGAGGAGGATTGAAGTGGTTTGCAATGCAGGGTGACACCAAAAGTGCTGGTTTATTTCCCACATTGGTTGATATCATCATGAAGGCCCCACTTTCTCCACCTTGCCCCTCGCCTCTCAGGTTAAACTCACCACCTGTCATTTCTCTTGTAATGAGACAGAGGATGTACAGTCCTCAGGGACTAGGCATATAATGAACACAAGTGAGCACCCCCTCGAACTACTCATCTTGCAGGTTTGTTAGCATGTTCTTTCTGTTTTAGATTCTAATAAAATTGTGCTCAGCTGATCAAAGATTAAATACAAGATCAAACTGTAACTTTACATAATGTCCACCATCACGAATTGATTTTTCAAACTTCTGAATTAATACAATGAATGATGAAGCAAAAATTTTGGTGTTGAGGGCAACCATTGAAGAATAAAACAATTATCATTTTTTTTCACCAGATGAATTGCTTCATGAAAAAAAGATACCAATTTGTTAGTTATATTTTAAAATGGAATGAGGAATAAAGGTAGTGAAAAATATCCTACTTTTCCTTAAGTGCAAGACATTTTGCTTTAATGTCCTGGTTTCAGCTTAAACTATGCTTGTCAAAGCCCAGTTCAAGGATAGTACATTATAGCTCCGTGTTCACACTGTTTTTATAAGAACAGTCTTGAGAAAACAACTGTTATAAAGTCCAAAAGCAAAAAGGCATTTTCGCCTCTATTGTTTTTTTTTCTGGAGCTGTAACTTGGAATAATTCACGAGATGGGTGTATATGCTCAGACAAAGCTCCTATGGATTTCAACTGTAAATCATTCACTATATGTTTCATTTAATACTTCAGAGAACATCAATCAACTAAGGACGTTCCTTAGACTAAACCACCTGGGAGTACATTCCTATCATGTGACTGTCTCACACGAAATCTAATGTCTATGGGACTAAAATATAAACGTAACAATTTTTTTTGCTATTACCCTCCGGAAAGAAAGCTTTTGCTATGCAGTAGTCACTGAATGACAATCTTCTGAATGTTTGCCAACACACAGGGGGATTTAACACACGTCACAGGTGACAAATTGAGATCAATAACCTGGTTGTTTTGAGCTACAAAATAATTTCTATAACTGACACTGACACACACACACACACACAATGACACACCCTCCCTCCCCCCTCCAACTGAAGTTTGCAGACACCACCCTGATGCAGGTGCCATTGCACATGCAACAAATGCTCACCAGATGTATGCAGAGAACTAATGTAATGCTGAGTTGACACCAATGATGTAATTTTGGAGTACATTACTCCAGCTAACACCTCTTAACTCCACACAGCTGAACATACATTCAGCAACAGGAAGGAGCCTTGAGCGGGGCTATTTAAAAGAATCAACTTCTCACAGGTTAGCTTCTGGTTGATGTCTTCTGGCTTTTCCAACAATTCTACAACTTTATTTTGTGTTTTCCACACCAATTTCAAGTTTCAAAAGAGGACAGGGAATTTTGCAGCAGGTGCTGAAGGACCTATTTTTGACTTGAAGACTTCTGCACAAATCTATTTCTCCCAAACCTGGGTACATTAGTAGGCCCTTCACATGGAGTGCAGCATGATTAGGAGAGTGAGGAGAGGCCATGCAGAATCAAACAAATGGCTAGAAAAAGGAAAGAGAAAGAGTGAGAGTGGAGGAGGAGAGGGAGGTGTCAACTCTGTCTAGACTGTTCAGGGATCAATTCTCCTAACAGTAACTCAGAGTGTAACAGGGTAGCTCCTCACAGAAAATCAGCAGCAATATCAACAATTACACATATTTATCTGCTTTTCTAATGCATCAGAATGTTCTAAGGTGCTTTGCGGGAGTATAATAAAGGAAAATTCGACACAGAACCACATAAAGGGTCATCAGCACAGATAATCAAAAGCTTGGTTAAAGAAGTAGGTTTTGGGAACATCTTAAAAGGAAGCAAGAGAATTCCACTTTCTGAGACCGGAAGGAAATTCCACAGCTTCAGGTCTTGGCAACGGAAACCATGATTACCAATAGTAAGAACTAAAATTAGGGATACACAAGAGGCCAGAATTACAGGAGCAAAGATATCTCAAAGTGCTGTGGGGCTGGAAGAGATAACAAAGACAGGGAGGGACAAGACCATGGATTTGAAAACAAGAATGAGAGTTTGCAGTCTCTCAGGTTTACCGAGGGAAAGGAATGCATTAACATTGATTATACAGGTGACCATGGAAATGAACTCTGGATGGTTTTGTGCTGGAGCTATAGATAATGACAGTAACATCACTGAGGATCTCTCTTCAAAGACAGCTCTAACCCATGACACAGGATTCCACTGACTGAATATGTAATGGCCATTGTATGCCAAGCACCATAAACTCAAAAAGGATTCAGTCACATGCAGCATATCATACAGGTCAAAGTTCACTACACTGATCGCAGTTATGATGTCATCTTGAGAGATGAAAGCAGGATCCTATACTGTGGAGCTTTTGCCCTTCCACAGTGGCGGCTTATCTAGAATGCTTGTAATCTACTGGAGAACAGATGGCTGGACTATCAAAACACCACAAGTCTGTTCGAACACTACTGGAGAACAGATGGCTGGACTATCAAAACACCACAAGTCTGTTCGAACACTACTGTTCAAAACCATCATAGCAGCAATCCGAGCTAGTGGACTTTGCAAGGCAGAAGTCTAAACTTCAACTGCAGCACTTTGATCGTTGGTGAGGACTGCATGATCTGCGATGGAAGCCAAGACATTGACCACCTAAAGTTGCATTACGGTTGTGTCCAGAGTTCACTGTCACTTACATGCTGGAAAGGATGAGCTCCAAGAGTCCTTTACCATACATGTTTGATGCCTCCTTGACATCCAACCAGGTTTCCTGGCAGGCTTATTAATGTAAGAAGTAGATTTTTGTTGTACATGGCTACAGAGGAAGACTGATAGCTAAGTCCATCAAACCCCTCTGCAGAAGAACTGATATATTATCTCACCCTTCTGCCTTGTCCTGGCTGCAGGCCTGCTGTGCAGGATGTGTGACCACTTAGATCCCACTTCTGATCTATCCATGAATTATACGTATGTATTAATAGCTAAACTGGCAGCTATAACCATGAAATTAAATGACAGGAGTCATCAGTACAACTCTCTTCTTGGCATTCCTTACACTGCTTCGCCAAGTTGTACTTAAGGGTATTGGTACTTGAGGGAAAGGCACATGGCATGGTTGTGGAGAGTGGGCGGTGTGTAAGTAAAGTAAGGGATACAATATTTCTGCTGTCTGTAGCTTCATGTCAGAAGAAATGATGGGGTGAAGATGATGCAGGATGTGTTCAGGATGGTTAGGTAGGAGAATACCAGAATCTTCAATGGATTTAGCTCTACCACGCAGGCATAAATCTTTCCTTCCAGTTAGTTCCTGCTGCTTTTGGAGATGCCTCAGCTTTTCCTACAAGTGGTACAACTTGTTTGGCTGTTATAAATAAATAGCTGGCAACGTGTGCAAGCCATGAGTTTCAGGCAGAAGATTTGAAATACTAAAGGTGTTTGAGGTGTTTGTGCATGTTTGTCCACCCATTACCTTCCACATAAAATTCAATACTGTAGGTATAGTAATGCTATAATCTGGCTGGTGTATTTTAACAAACCATGAAAGTTGAAGCTATAATTAACTTTATCACTACATGCAACTTTCCAAATTTAAGGGCCCAGATAGTTACCAAGTGTGAAATATTGTTGGTGAAAACATCTCTAAAGAAATAACCAATTCATGTTACACTATTTGTGTCTCTTCAGATACTGAAGCAATCCATGGCCAAATGCAGCAAGATCTGGACAATATTTACACCACATAAGCACCAGGCAATGATAATGTCCAGCAAAAGACAATCCAGCCATTGCTCCTTGACATTCACTGGCATTATCATTACTGAATTCCCACTATCAAAATTCAGGGGGTTACCACTGATAAGAAACCAAATTGGACTGGCCATGTGAATACCATGGTTACAATAGCAGGTCAGAAGCTAGGAATCTTGCAGCAACAAACTCACATCCGGACTTCCGAAAGCCTGTCCATTATCTGCAAGAATACTCCCCCATTTGCCTGGATAAGTGCAGCTCCAAAAACACTTGAGGTTTGACAGTATTCAAGACAAAACAGCCCACTTCATTGGCACCATATCCACAAACATTCATTCCCTCCATCACCAATGCATAATTGTAGCAGTGGGTACCATCTACAAGGCATTGCAGTAATTCACCAAAACTCTTCGATGACACTTTCCAAATGCATCACTAGAAGGACAAGGGAAACAGATACATGGGAACACCACCACCTGCAAGTTCCCTTCCAAGCCACTCACTGTCCAGACTTGGAAACATAACGCTGTTACTTCACTGCTGCCAGGTCAACATCCTGAAACTGTTGTGTCCTAATGGCTGGCTCACTTTTTTCAAGGGCAATTAGTGGTGGGCAATAAATGCTGGCCTGGCCAGAGGCGCCTACATCCCACGTATCAATTTAAAAAAAAACATAATGTTGTTACCGATTAAAACGACATCTTAAAATTTTATCTTCCCCTTCATACATGTGCTTTTTCTGTTCCATATGAGTAAAATAAACATTGAACTCAGTTTTGTCACCTTAGAACTCACAAATGTGGCTTTCATTTGTGGATAAAAACTATGCAAGATGTTTGTTCTTTAAAGTTCTAATATGCAGAAAATTTAATTAAATGCACCAAGATTATAAATAGGTTCCATGAGAGAGTCAAAGCAGAAATTAAAGCAGGCAATCATCCCAGAGCTCTGAAGAACAGACTTTTTAAAAAGCCCCACAGATTATTCCAGTTTCCCCATTAAAAAATGGATCAATGTCAGAGTATGAGAAATGGGCTGGGGGTTGATGGATTGTTAATTGTGCAATTTCATTTTTATTTAACCTATTTAACCTATTAACATTCAGAGATATTATTACAGACCTCTGGAGCAGGTGAGACTTGAACCTGGGTCTCTTGATCCAGGGGTAGGGACACGGCCACTCTACCACAAGAGGGCCCTATTAATTGTACTTTTTTTCCTTCGTATTTAACCTATTTCTCTAATCCCTGTCAAGAGATGTTATTATACACTTCTGTAGCAGGTGGAACTTGAACGCAGGCTTCATGGTCAAAGGGTGGGGCAACCCATCTGTGAATTGCTTACAGCAACAAAACATAAGAGACCTTATAGAAGTTAATAAAATCATGAGGGGCATGGGTAGGGTGAATAGCCAAAGTCTTTTCCCCATGGTAGCAGAGTCCAAACTAGAGGGTATAGGTTTAAGGTGACAGGGGAAAGATTTAAAAGGGACCTCAGGGGCAATCTTTTCACGCAGAGGGTGGTGTGTGTATGGAAGGAGTTGCCAGAGGAAGTGGTGGAGGCTGGTACAATTTAAAAAGCATCTGGATCGGTGCACGAATAGGAAGCGTTTAGAGGGACATGGGCCAATTTCTGGCAAATGGGTCTAGATTAATTTATGATATCTGGCTAGCATGGATGAGTTAGACTGAAGGATCTGTGTCCATGCTGTACATCTCTACAACTCTAAATGTGGCCAATGTTTTGTTTACATCTACATAAACAATGCGTATCTCTCAGTCAGCACAGCCCCCATCCTATTGGATTTTAAAAATTTAACGTTAAACACCAAGGAGCACCGAATGAAAGGAGAATCGCCAAACTACGATAACAAAGAAAACTTTAAAAAGGAGGCAATTTAAATTAAATAAAAATGATGTTCTTGGTGTTGACAATTCCCTCCAGATCCCCCTGCACCTTGTCCACACTTCATGAAAGGCCCCTTAGCAGCATGTGCTCCCTGTCCAAGGATTCCTGGGTAACTCACAGAGGCAGGAAGGCAGTGGGGCTGAATAGCCTCTCGACCATCCACTACTCACTTAACGGGAGGCAATGGCCTAGTGGTATTATCGCTGGACTGTTAATACAGAGACCTGGGTAACATTCTGGGGACCTGAGTTCGAATCCCACCATGGCAGATGGTGGAATTTGAATTCAATTAAAAAAAAAATCTGGAATTAAGAATCTAATGATGACCACGAATCCATTGCCGATTGTCGGGAAAAACCCATCTGGTTCATTAATGTCCTTAGGGAAGGAAACTGCCATCCTTACCTGGTCGGGCCAACATGTGACTCCAGACCCACAGCAATGTGGTTGACTCTGAACTACCCTCAGGGCAATTAGGGATGGACAATAAATGCTGCCAAGCCAGCGACGTCCTCCTCCCTTTAATGAATAAAGGAAATAAAGGTACCCAATACTTGTTGAATGGAAAGGAAGAGGTTTTTGCATCAGACTATGTCTTTCAATGCCAGGTGGCCAAAGATCAGCAGGGTTAAACAGAAGTGCAAGCAGAAATTGAAGAGCAGCCCCCTCAGATGATGGAAGAGAAGCTGAAATCACTAACATTCAACATAAATGCAAACACAGACTCCTCAAGGCCACAAATTGCAGGAAACCCTGAAACATAGAAAATAGGAGTAGGGGCAGGCCATTTGGCCCTTCAAGCTTGCTCTGCCTTTCATTAAGATCATGGCTGATCATCCAATTCATTGCCCTGTTCCTGCTTTCTCCCCATACCCTTTGATCCCTTTAGCCTAAGAACTACGCATAATGCCCTCCGCACCAAATCCCTGATGGACAAAGGGAGAACATCTGCATGCATAGCCTTCACAATGGAACTCCTGCTTCCTCTATATGGCAGAACAGAATGCCATGCTGTGCCTAGATGGCAGGTGATGAAGGCGAGGTGAACAGCCTGCACATGAAACCCCACAGTGCACAGGAAATTTCCAAGAGATGGCTCCGTTTGAGGGGCCAAAGTTTTCAAGTAAGATATTGAGGTCTGGCACTGATGAGAGATTCTGTCTGGAGGGGATCAACTCAGACAAAAATGCTGCACACACCTGAGCCTCAAAACACTTCAAGTGCAGTTGGGATTAAGCACCACATTATAGGATTCTGGATAGTTTTGTTTACAAGCTGGATGCTTACCAGAAACGCATGGTGTGGCAGACAGCAAACTTGTTACAGAGCACTGCATCAGGCAGAATTTTACTCCTAACATCCATATTTTCCTCTTCAAAATCTCAGTAACATTGACAAACTGAAACAGAGGATATATAAATAACTTCTGTTAATAGATTACCAAATTATAAAAAGTATATTTTTTGGGTAGCAGGGCACAGTGGTTAGCACTGCAGCCTCACAGAGCCAGGAACCCGGGTTCAATTCCAGTCTTCGGTGACTGTCTGCAAGGAGTTTGCACATTCTTCCCGTTTCTGCGTGGGTTTCCTCCGGATGCTCCAGTTTCCTTCCATAGTCCAAAGATGTGCAGTTTAAGTGGATTGGCCATATGAACTTGCCCATAATGTCCAGGGGTATGTAGGTTAGGTGGATTGGCCATGGGAAATACAAGGTTACAGGGTTGGGTGGTGGGTCTGGGTGGGATGCTCTTTGGAATGTCACTGTGGATTCAAAGGGCCAAATGGCCTGCTTCCACACACCGGCGGGACTCTATGATTCTATGATGATGATTTGGTTACTTAACTAAAGTTGATATTTTATTCACTACAGACAGCTACCAACACTTAACTGAGCCAATACCTTTAAGCAAGTTAATTGCTGACTGTTGTTTTTCATACTGGATGCATATTTTAGTCTACTGAAACACGAAACCTTCACATAGCTGGAATCTGTCATTCATGTAGCTCACCGAAGAAATTTAATATTTTGATGGTGTAACAGTGGAAGAAATTCTAACCAAGGAAACATTAACCATGTCCCAAAGGTGGGAGTCCCATATACATATACACTTTCCTTTTTATGAACATAATGAATTAATAGCCCATCTGTCTCACATTTTTAGCAGAAGAATTATAAAATGGTGCAAATGCGCCATTTTGTACACACATTATGAATTTCCAATCCACTTATTTTGGCAGAACTGAATCAAATTGAGCTCTCCTTGCATACACTCTCTGCAGCTGCTAAAGTAGCAAATGTTAAATAATGACAGTCCAACGATGGCACGCAGCTTATCTTAACTCAGGGTGTGAATGTGATGTGCAAGTACAGGGATAGATGAAAAGGTGCCCACAATACTGTGAAGTAAATTGCATTGGGATATGCAAAATATAATCAGAACCCAACTTTTAAGTATTAATGATGTTTCTCCCATGGTAGCAAGATATTGCCAAAAACAAGTACAGGCGAATGTCAGTGAAATAACTCCACAGAGGCCGATATCCCATCACCAAGTCACCTTTACTTACACGTGGGAGGTCCTTGATCCAGCTTCCTCAGAGCCAGCTGTGTCAGGAATGAATGACACTCCTGATTTTATCTGTCAGCCAGGCCTCCCTGTTTGGACCAGATTAACAGCCCCAATTGGGGAACTCATATTCTATGAGGTCCACCTTGCTGATCTCGTTAGAATCCCAACTGTCAGAAATTCATTTTAATCAGCTATCTGCCCAGTCCTGTCAGGTAGGCGGAGTCATAATTGAGCTTTTACTGTTGGGATTCCTCGAATAATTACCACATGCCCAATCCAACCTGACTGTTAGTGTGACCCTAACTCAACTCCTGGACCAACTCATACTGTGATGCTGACTCCAACTTGTTCTCAATAGTTTCCCACTTATTACTGTGAACTCAATGTTAATTAGCTAGCACCAGTAGACTTCCTAGAAAATGTTAGTCGGTTAGCTCAGATGCTTAGAGTGCAATGCTAATAATGCCAAGGTCAAGGGTTTAATTCTTGTAGTTTCTACAGCCGGCACAGTCATAATGTTCCTAGCTTTGGGTCAAGAACCCCAGGTACAAGCCCCACATCTTCTAGAGATATTTCATAGCGTATTTGGATAAATTCATTTAAAATATACATACCTCCTAGAAAGTAAATGTGTTCTTTGGCTTGCACGTTAAAATGAGCTACCAAGGTATGCTCTTCTTTGGTTTTCTCATAACAAGCTTCCTTGATGCAGCAAGCTTTCAAGTGTTAATACGTACAGAAAAATATTTTTCTGTTTTAACCTCATTTAAAATATCACTGTCAAATGTCATGGAACAACACATGTTCTATTTTCAAGCCAAATTCTTCAAAAATCAGACTCGGCTTTTATTCCTTTTGTGGCTGAATGAGATCAAACCACACCTTCACTGGCAGATACGGGGTGAAGAAGTGTCAGAATTTAAAAGACAGTTAGAAAACCGGTTGTTTATCTGACATTAAGTGTAGACTTCAAAAATCTTATTCTTGTTTAAGTTGGAGAAGAGTAAAATACATGCAAGGGTCCAAATTCTGTATTTTACGATATGTCTGGTGTGCTCAGGCCTATTATTTGCATATCCTGCACTATGTGAGAAATCCTAGATGTTCCTGGCAATCTGGACAATCACTTGTGCAGGAAGTGCCTCGGCTAGAGCAACTTGAGCTCTGAGCTTTGGAGCTTGAGTGGCAGCTGGAGGCATTAGCGTTTGCAAGGCTGAGGGGTTCATGGATGTGGTCACCCCGCAGTTTAAGGAAGCGTGGGTAGAGAGGAAATAGGTGACTGCCAGAAGGAAGAGGGGGACCAGACTGCTAGTGACAGAGACCCCAGGGGTGCATAGTGCTCACAAACCATTATGCGGCCTTCAAAAATAGTGAGAGAGTGACAGTTCCTCTATGGAGGCTGGCCAGGGCCAAAGACATGACACTGTGGGTTTTCTAGCTGCTGGGGTTGTGGTAGAGGAATAAGTATGGAAAGGCAATAGTGGTCAGGGATTTGACAGTGAGAGGAGTAAACAGATGTTTCTTCAGCCATAGATATGACTCCGGGATGGTTTGTTGCCTCCCAGATGGCAGGGTCAAGAATGTCTGGTACAAGGCATTCTGAAGGTGGAAAGTGAACAGCCAGAGATTGTAATCCATGTTAGAACCAGTGACATAGGGAAAAAAAGAAATGAAATCTAGCAATAGACTTTAGGTTGGAGTTAGGTAGGCAGGAGTTCAAACATACTCATTTATGAATTACTCCTGATGCCACACAATAGTGAGCACAGTAAAAGAAGGACAGAGCAGATGAAAGCCTGACTGGAGAAATGATGCTTTATATTCCTGAGGCATAGAGACAATTTCTGGGGCAAGGTGGAACCTGTAGAAGTTGGATGGGTGACTTGGAAAGAAACAAGAGCAACATCTTCATTGGGTGATTTGCTAAAGCTGTTGCGACAGACTTAAATTAGGTTGGCAGAGGAAATCAAATCCTGACAAGTAGCACAGAAGGGAGAGAAGCTGAGATAGAATTAACAGTTAAATGCAAGTGAGTAAGTCTGGAAGGCAGAGAAAATATAGACTAGATAGGAAAGAAACAAGTTTACCAAGGCTAAATAGAATGTATTTTAAAGCAAGGAGCATGAGGGAGTGCACAAATGGGTATATGGGAGTAAGATATCATAGGTTTGATATTTGGCTGAAAAGTGGGCAGGATTGGCAGCATAACATTCTGGTTCAGAGAAGATAGACAGGGGAACAGAAGAGAGACGGGGTTCCAATAGTGATTAAGGAATCAAATTATAGCAGTGGGGAGAGATAATATCTTGTAAACATCATCAAATGAGGCCATATAGGTAGGAAAAAAGAACACAGAAGGGACAAACATACTGTTGGGTGTGGGCTACAGGCCTCCCAACTGTCAGGTACAGATAGAGGATCAAATATGTAATTAAATTTCAGAGAAATATAAAAATAATGTAAAAATAATAGGGGATCTTAACTACCCAAGTATTAATTGGGATAGTTTTCATATGTAAGATAGGGAGGGAGCAAAATTCTAAAATTGCATCCAAGAAAATTTTGTTAGCTAGTAACATCCTTAGTCAGCACCTCCAAACCCACAAACACTACCATCTAGAAGGACAAGGACAGCAGATATATGAGAACACCACCACATGCAAATTGGGCAGCATGGTGGCTCAGTAGTTAGCACTACTGCCTCACAGCACCAGGGACCCGGGTTCAATTCCACCCTTGGGCGACTGTCTGTGTGGAGTTTGCACATTCTCCCCGTGTCTGTGTGGGTTTCCTCCGGGTGCTCCGGTTTCCTCCCACAGTCCAAAGATGTGAAGGCTAGGTGGATTGGACATGCTAAAATTGCCTGTAGTGTTCAGGGATGTGTAAATAAAGTGGTTTATAGGGGATGGGTCTGGATGGGATGCTCTGAGGGTTGGTGTAGACCTGTTGGGCTGAAGGGCCCGTTTCCACACTGTAGGGATTCCATGGTTCCCCTCAAAAGGGACCCACCATACTGATTTGGAAAGATATTGCCGTTCCTGCAGTGTCACAAGGTCAAAATCCTGGATTTTTCATCTTAATGGCATTGTGCATCTACCTACAGCACATGAACTGCAGTGGTTCAAGGGCAACTAGGGACAAGCAATAAACACTGGCCCAACCAGCAACACCCACATCCCAAGAGAAAATAAAAAAAGTTGTTGTTTTATTTTCAAAAATATACTTCATTCGTAAGAATATTTTTATATACATACATAGCCACTGAAGCAGTTCAGTTCTGTGCAGTAACATGTGGAGAAACAAACACTGCAGTTTGACTCTATCCAACAAACAAACCAAAGACACCTGTTACTTGTACAAGATTATATTTACATACATTTGAGGCACTGGGGAGGGGTGTGTCCAATAACTGAATGAATCTACATTTAACTTCAGCAGAAAGGGCTTAGACTGTGGTCTTTCCCCACTGTGCCTTGGCAGCAGCTACCTAAGCTTTATTGCATTCTTCAGCACATAGTACTGCAATGTGCCAGTCTGCAACACTCGGTCAAGGTCAACTCCTTGCTGTGGAAGACCAACAAGTTTCGGGCAGACCAAAGAGAATCTTTCATCAAGTTGATGGTCCTCTAGACACAATGAATGTTTAGCTTGGTGTGCTTCCCAGGGAACAGACCATACAGCACAAGGTCTTGCGTCACGATGCGGCTCAGGACAAACCTCAACAAAAACCACTGTATCTCTCTCCAGACTTCCTTTGCAAAAGCACATTCAGGAAGGAGATGTTTGACAGTCTCTATCACCCCTCGGCCGCTTCGAGAGCGGCATGCATTGGGGCAGGGAGTCCGACTGTGTATGAAGGATCTCACAAGTAGCGCCCTTCTCACCACCAGCCAAGCAGTGTCTTGGTGCTTGTTGGAAAGTTCTGGCGATGTGACATTCTGCCAAATAACTTTGACAGTCTGCTCAAGGAACAACCTGACAAAATCCAACCTCTCCTTTTCTCACTGGGTTTCAAAGACACTACATGCTGACCACTTCCTAATGGACTTGTGGTCAAAGGTGTTTTTCTTTGCAAATTTCTCCATGAAGGACAAATGATACAGAACAGTCAAACTACTTGGAGCATTCTGCAGCAACAAGGCCAGTCCCATCCTTCATAACACCGAGGACAGGTAGAACCTCAGTACGTAGTGACACTTGGGTGTTTGCGCACCGAGGTTCTATGCAGACCTTGATGCAACCACACACATAGGTGACCATCAAGATGAGGGCGGTGTTGGGTATGTTTTCCCCATTTTATCCAGAGTTTTGTATATGGTGTCCCTGCGGACACGTTCCAACTTAGATTTCCAGATGAAGTGGAAGATGGCTCGGGTGACTGCAACGACGCAGGTTTGGGGAATAGGTCAGACTTGCATCATGTACAATAACAGAGTGCCTCACACCTGTTGATCAGGTTTTTACCCACAATAGACAGACAGTGGTGCTCCCAAAAGTCCAGTTTCTGCCTCACTTTGCTGATGCTCTCTGCCCAAGTTTTTGCACATGCCCCAGCCCCTCCAAACCATATTCCCAACACCTTCAGATAATTTGTCCTGTCAGTGAAGGGTATAAAGGATCAGTCACCCAGTTCCTAAAGAACACGGCCTCACTTTTGCCTCGACTTATCTTGGTTTCCGAAGCCAGTTCAAACTGGTAGCAGATGCTCATGAGTACGTGCACTAACAGCGAATGTGAGCAGAAAACAGCGACATATCCATGTTCAGAGAAGCTTTGACCTGGAGACTTATGCTGCCTAGAATAGTCACCCCTCTCAGGCTCGAATCCTTCACGATATAGACTCATCAAAAGGCTCTACACACACAAACAACGCAGGAGAGAATAATTAAAAAAAAAAAAAACAGGGAGAAGGTAGTTCTGGACCTAATATTCGAAGATTACCTGGGACAGGTGGAAGCTGTATCTTTAAGGGAACATTTTGAAGGTAGTGGCCGTAACTCAAATTTAGAACAGATATGGAAAAGGAGAAGGATGAGTTGGGAATAAAAGTTCAAACTGGGAAAAGGCTAATTTTACTAAGGAGCTCCAAAGGCAGAGTTGCTACAGGTGCAGTAGGGAACTTAAAAAAGGACATTAGGAAAACTAAGAGAGTGCACAAGAAAGCACTGGTGAATGGAATAAATGAAAACAGAAAACAGTTCCTTAAATAGTAAAGACCAAGAGAATAACTTGGAAGAGAGTCGGGATCATAGGGTTAATCTGTGTGTGGACCTGGAAGATGTAGGCACAGTCCTCAATGATTACTTTGAAGTGGTCTTCATTATGTAAAAGGACAACGTAGGTATAGACATCATGTAGAGGGCGGTGAAATATCACAGGAAATAGAGAGAGAGAAGAGATACAAGCATCAGCCTTAGAAGTTCACAGGTCCACCTGCAAAAACTATCTGAGGTTGTCAAGGAAGCCAAGAGCGGCGATATCAAGGTCTGATCTTTGTTGACCAGCATGGACGTAACGGACCAAATGGTCTCCTTCTGTGTTTTAAGTATCTATAAGTTTTATCTCTGTCTTCTTTGACATCTCACCTGACAGAGTGATGCATCAGTAATCTGGGGTAGAAAACATATGCCACAGATATTGAGCTCAAATTCCAGTTCTATTCAATAGCAACACTGTGGTGAGATACTGAAAAAAGTCAGTTAAGTTTTAAATTACTGTATTATTGTTTCTTTACCGAGATACAATTCAGTTTGAATTTGTCTCATTTTCTTTCTCTGTGCCGATTTGCTTCAGTGATAGCTCTTCAAGTTAGAAGACAGGGTTCAAGCTCCACTCAAACACTTGAGCAAATATTATAGGATGACACTTCAATGATGTGCTATATTGCTGGAGATACTGTATGAGATTATCATTTCACATGGCTTCAGGAAATAAAATCAAAAATTGTGGGTGATCAATATGATTTTCCAATATCCTACGCCAATCTAGGCCAGAATTGGATGGTGACTCCCAAGTGTGTAAGGCATTCTCCTAAAATAGGCATAAGGCCATGCCCAGCAAGTTGAATCTGGACACCTAACCAGCCAACACAACTCAGGTTTTCAGTGAGGGTTGAGGCTGAGTTTTGCTTGGGTTTCTAGCCAATGTCTTTGAACACACCACCATCCTCAAGTGAAATATTAGATAGAAAAGATTCCATAAAATGATTGTAAAACTATTTGGTTAATTTTTCTAGTTCTCTGGCCAGCAAACATGAGCTCCAATAAACACTGCCAAAGCATTTTTGATTACTTCAAAATTGTCTTACTGCTCTTTGTGAAATCTGCATGTACGAAAGTAGCTGCTGCATTTCCTACAAAATGGGAACTACTAAGTTGAGATTATTTTCACTAGAGTTCAGATGAATGAGGGAGGGATCTCATAGGGACTTATATAATCCTAACAAGACTGGAGAGGGTAGATGCAGGGAGGATGTTCCGGATGGTGGGCATGTCCAGAACCAGGAGTCACAGTATGAGGATTCGGGGTAGATAATTTAGGACGTAGATGGGGAGACATTTCCTCACCCAACAGTGGTAAGCTTGTGGAATTCATTACTACAGGAAGTAGCTGATGCCAAAACAATGAATGTCTTCAAGAGGTGACTAGATATAGCACTTGGGGCGAATGGGATCAAAGTTTATGGAGAGAAAGCAAGATTAGGCTATTGAGTTGGACGATCAGCAATGATCATGAAGAATGGTGGAGCAGGCTCGAAGGGCCGAATGGCCTCCTCCTCCTGATATCTTCTAAGTTTCTATGTAACTCAATGGATCAAAATGCTTCAAGATCTTTTCAGGATTGAAAAAAAGGTTTCTTTTCGAAACATCCTTCTTTAAATAAGGATATAGACTGTGCACAGTATTCTTGGTATGGTGGCACTGATGCCCTATATAACTGAAGTATAACATGACAATACTGTGTCTTTAAGAGACGTGCTCCGTCCTGTTTCTTTTGCAGGGGGATATTGTCATAGTGGTCCTGAAATGTTTCCTTCAGATATGTAGTTGGTAAACAGCTTTGAGTTCTCCCCGGCTGTGGTTTTAAAAACCGAAAATTCATGAGTAGGCGGCAGCAGGCTCACACAGACCCCAAAAAATCTACTTTTGCTTTCAGTTAGTAGAGTAGGGTTTTGCCAATTTCTGGAGCAGAAAGCTTGAGTTCTCTTCCATTACTGTAAAATTTTAGACATAGAGGCTTCCTCTTAAAAAATCAAAAAGGGCAGATTGTTTCTTTCGGTGTCACTTTCTACTCAACTAACACCAAAATTAGAGGTGTACTGGGCAATGAAGGATACCTCAGAGTTCAACGGGACCTCGATCAGATGGGCCAATGGGCCGAGGAGTGGCAGATGGAGATTAATTTAGATAAATGTGAGGTGCTGCATTTTGGAAGGGCAAATCAGGACAGGACTTATATATTTAATGGTAAGGTCCTGGGGAGTGTAACTGAACAATGAGACCTTGGAGTACAGGTTCATAGTTCCTTGAAAGTGGAGTCACAGGTAGACAGGATAGTGAAGAAGACATTTGGTATGCTTGCCTTTATTGCTCAGTGCATTGAGTTGGGTGGTCATGTTGTGGCTGTGAAAGACATTGGTTAGGTTACTTCTGGAATACTGCATGCAGTTCTGGTCTCCCTGCGATAGAAAGGATATTGTGAAACTTGAAAGGGTTCAGAAAAGATTTACAAGGATGTTGCCAGGGTTGGAGAGCTTGAGCTATAGGGGGAGGCTGAATGCGCTCAGGCTATTTTCCCTAGAGCGGAGGAAGCTGAGGGGTGACCTTATTGAGGTGTATAAAATCATGAAGGGCATAAATTACGTGAATAGCCAAGGTCTTTTCAGGTTGGGGGGGGGGGGAAAGCGGGGGGGGGGGGAGTCCAAAACTAGACAGCATAGGTTTAAGGTTTAATAGTTTCAGAGGGGTAATATTTAAAAGGAACCTAAGGGGCAATCTTTTCATGCAGAGGGTAGTACGTGTATGGAATGAGCTGCCAGAGGAAGTGGTAGAGGCAGGTACTATTACAACATTTAAAAGGCATCTGAATGGGTATATGAATAGGAAGAGTTTAATGGGATATGGCCCAAATGCTGGCCAATGGGACTACATTAATTTAGGATATCTAGTCAGCATGGACGTGTTGGACCAAAGGGTCTGTTTCCGCGCTATACAGCTCTATGACTCTATGACTGGAACAGACAGCACTTGAGAATAATAACTGTGTTGCTGAATTGCATTTGCCAAGGGTGTGTTTATGTGTTGCTGCCTATATTGGAATATTTGATGATTATTGGTTACATAACACATTACCTTAAGTATTTCAATAGAGTAAAGTTAAACCAAGTCTTTTTGTTGGCATTTGAATGTGTTGCAAGAATAAAAGTGTGTTTTGACTAAAACTTTGTGATGGACGAATTGAATCATATCTGGGACACAGAGCCTTACACTTGCCTTTTCAAAAAATATTCAAATTAGTTTCTAGGTTATCTCCATAATATACTTTGGAGAAGAGGGATGGAGAGGGGATCTGGTCTGGTTCATAACAATAATATCCTTAGTTTTATGTTCAATTCCTCTCATAATAAAGGATAGTATTCCATTACTAACACAGAAGTTGCTGGAAAAGCTCAGCAGGTCTGGCAGCATCTGCGAAGAAAAAAATCAGAGTTAACGTTTCGGGTCCAGTGGCCCTTCCTCAGAAGTGACGGTAGCTGGGAAAACATCAGTTTATATGCCGAAAATATGGAGGGGGATGGGGTAGGGAGTAAACGATAAAATAGAACCCAAAGAGGGAGAAGAGCAGTTGGATAGACAAAGGAGTTGATAATGATCTGACTAGGAGAGTGAATAGTTATTAATGGGGACTGTTAGTGACTAACAATACATAGAGTGTAATGACAAGCTATGTGATAACAAGGCTTGGTGTGTAGTGTAGGGGGCTAGGACATGGGAGAGTTTAGGCCCTAAAATTATTGAACTTGATATTAAGTCCAGAGGGCTGCAGGGTCCCCAAGTGGAAGATGAGGTGTTGTTCTTCGAGCTCGCGTTGAGCTTCACTGGAACACTGCAGCAAGGCAGAGACAGAGATGTTGGCCGGGGAACAGAGTGGCAGGCAACTGGACTCTCAGGGTCTTTTTCTGCAAGCAGAACATAGATGTTCTGCGAAGTGGTCACCTAGTCTACGCTCCATTTCCCCAATGTAGAGGAGGCCACATTGTGAGCAGCGAATGCAGTAGACTGGATTCTGGGAAGTGCTGGTGAAGTGTTGTTTCACCTGGGAGGTATGTTTGGGCTCTTGGATAGTGGGGAGGGAGGAGGGAGGAGGGAGGAGGTAAATGGGCAGGTGGTGCACCTTTACCAGTCGCAGGGGGAGGTTGTGTGTGTGTGTGTGTGTGTGTGTGTGTGTGTGTGTGCGCGCTGCGGCGGGGAGGTGAAGGAAGTGTGGACCAGGGTGTCTCAGAAGGGACGATCCCTGCAGAAGGCAAATAAAAGGGAGGGGAGGGGAATGGGTGTCTGGTGGCGGTATCTTGCTGGAAGTGGCAGAAATGGAGTCTGATGATCCTCTGGATGTGGATGCTGGTAGGATGGTAGGTAAGGACAAGGAGAACCCTATCGCTGTTGCAGGAGGGAACAGAAGGGGTGAAGGCGGAAGTGTGGAAGATGGGTCGGACCCGGTTGAGAGCCCTGTTGACAACGGTGCTGGGGAATCCTCAGTTGATGAAGAAGGTGGACATTCCAGATCCTTTGTCCAAGTTGGCCTCATCTGAACATATCCGACGGAGACAGAGGAACCGAGAGAATGGGATGGAGTCTTTACAGGAAGCAGCGTGTGAGTATGTATAGTCCAGGTAGCTGTGGGAGTCAGTGGGTTTATAGTGGATATTGGTGGCCAGGTGAAAGTGAGGGCAGGGTGGAAATTGGAAGCGAAATCAGTGAACTTTTCCAACTCCAAAACGAGAGAAGGAAGCAGCACCAAATGATATCATCGATATATCGGAGAAAGAGTTGTGGGTGGGGGCTGGAACAGGACTGGAACAAGGAATGTTCCACGTACTCCACAAAGAGACAGGCATAACTGGGGCCCATGCAGGTACCACAGTTCTTTCAGTTTTTATATAGTATTCTATTAGCCTTTTCAATTACCTGCTGGAACTACACTAACGTTTTGTGACTCCTTAATTAGAAGAACTAAATTCTTCTGCACCTTAGAATTCTGCAGTTGTTCCCCATTTAAGTAACACAGCTTTTTAAAAATAATTCTGCTTTCTAATGCAAACAATTTCATGTCGTCTGATTTGATATTCTACCTTCCAGATTTTGTCCACTTGCTCAATCTATGGATATCAGTCTGAAACCTCCTTATATGCACTTCACAACATACTTTCCCAACTATCTTAGCATTATATGCAAACTTGGTGACCATGCTTTCGCTTTCCTCATCCAAGTCATTGACATGAATTGGAAAAAGTTGAGGCCCCAGCACAGACCTCTGCATGACAACACTCATCAAATCCTGTCAATCAGTAAAAGATCCATTTAAAACGTACTCTCTACTTTCTGCTATCCAACGAGTCTCCAATCCACATATTATGCCTTGTTCCATGAACTCCTACTATGCACAGTAACCTTTTATGTGCCACTTTGATAAATATCTTCTAGAAATCCAAGTACAGTAAGTCAATGGGCTCTGATTATTTGCAGTGCATGGTAAGAAAAAGAGGTCAAGAGGAAACAAGAAGGGAGAAGTTGAACAAGGTAAAAGGTATGGAATAATTACCATGCAAACCAAGAATAAAACAGAATGGGAATTTGGAACTAAGTTTGAAAATGAGCCAAGTTATACAGAGAGTTGGACGGTACAGTATGAACTGTATTGATGACAGAAATATAGTGAACATGCAACAATACAGGATTCAAATTAGTTGTGCTAAATGGCTAGGTGCTAAGATAACGTCTATTGAATGAAAGAAATGAATGTGCGCTCAAAGACTGGCATGGGAGAAGTAGGTTGTGGTTTGTGGAGCACTGGCATCAGTACTGGGGAATGTGCGATCTGTATAGTTGTGACTAGGACTATTGTTCTACCAAGCTACATAACTAGGAAAGTGGAGAGAGCTTTAAAGTAAGCAAGGGGGATTGAGGCCTTAAATTTTGGGAGATGTAACAATTCAAGGGGCACAGTTGAGGCAATAAAGCAAAATACTGAGAAGTAAAGGTCAGACAATGGCAGGACGTGACTGGAACAATAAACCTAATTATACATCAACAGTCAAAACTTGATGTTAAAAAGGTAATAAAAAGACAAAATTAAAGGGTCCAAATCTGAATACATGTAAAATTTGTAACAAAGTAAATTAGGGAGCACACTGAAGTAAGTAAACACATTCTGAGAGCCATTATAGAGACAAGGCTGCAGGACAATGAGGATTGGGTTTTGATTTGGGCAAATATATAAACATTCAAGAAAAAAATAGAAAGATAGTTAAAAGTGGAGGGATGCTACATGTTGTTATTACAACAACTATCATGTAGGGTGAAGTTTACAAGAAAAAATATTGACTGCTTCTAATAAATGGACTGCAATAATCACGGATGATTTTAATCAACACTCAAACTGAAATCATCAGATTGACAATGGTAATATGGATGAAGAATTCACAGAATAATTTTGAGAGAGTTTCTTGGAATAGCATGTTCTGAAACCAACCAAGAGCAAGTTTTATTAAATTTGGCATTGTCTAATCTGACAGGATAAATTAAGGATTTTGGATTAAAGATGCCAATAGGCAGAAACAACTACAATATGATGCAGTTTTACATCCAATTTCAAAGGGAGAAGACTGGATATAAAACTGGTATTTTAAACTTAAAGAAGGGCAACTGTGTGGGCATAAAAACTGAGTGAGCTGAAGTGAATTGGAATACCATTCCAAGCGACAGATCAATAGGGATACAATGGCAGACATTTAAGGGGATGTTTTAGAATAATGAGAAGTATATTTATAGAATCCCTACAGTGCAGAGAGGCCATTTGGCCCATTGATTCTATACCAACCCTCCGAAGAGCATCCCACCCTTCTATCCTAAAGAAAATTCTAAGGCATGGATCCACCATTCATGGTTAATTAAAGAATTTAAGGAAAAAGCATAATCGTGAAAAGGGGAATGGTAGGTCACATGATTAGACACAATAGAAATAACAGCAGAGAATGATCAAAACGTTTGGC
>NC_063350.1:23295586-23309006 GCF_021869965.1 Rhincodon typus | reverse complement strand
CAGAGGAGCAGGAAGGCTGACGTTTCGGGCCTGGACCCTTCTTCAGAAATGGCCCGAAACGTCAGTCTTCCTGCTCCTCTGATGCTGCTTGGCCTGCTGTGTTCATCCAGCTCTACACCTTGTTATCTCAGATTCTCCAGCATCTGCAGTTCCTACTATCTCTGATATAAGCATGGTGTCCTGAACTTTGTGAAGGTTGATCTCTCAGGTTTTTGCTCCATAGCATTCCAGAAATTCCTCATTTTTGTCCTTTTTCCTTATCTTCCTGTGGTGTCTTTTCCTCATTGGTCCTGCCTCATCTGGCGAATCTGTGTCTTTTCATTATTGCCTCATCTCATGGCCACCGTTAGGATTACCTCATTACTTGTTCACCAAATAAGGATTTACATTTTATGTCATTCCTCTGAGCTGTCCCGGTTTGAACTGGTTCCAGCCAGCACAAGACTGTGGCTAGGACTTGGTAACTTGAATTCATAAGCTGCTGATTATATGTGTGAGCAACCCCAGCCAATGATATGCATTTGGATTTTTTTTTAAAATTTAATGTTGCTTTGAGTCATCAATAACCTTATAGCAAAAGAAACAGAAACAAAGAAGCTGATGCAACAGTGGGTAAATGCTGTCTGCTATATTCTTCTAGAGAAGGTTACCTTGAATTTAGGTTATAACAGATCCATATGATTCACATTTAGGTATTTAAAGGTTTGTGTGCAGACTTATTAAAATTATAAATTTTAATGAATTTACCTACCTTAGAACAAGCAAACTAAGGATAAATCTACTAGTTATAGATAATGTTTTTTTCAACAAAACCATGCTGCATTACATTGGAACTATTTCTAAGGAGGTGACCTAATTAAGTAATTTTATTCCACTATTATCGTAAGTCACAAGATATAAACTGAAATACTCTTAAAAAAGACTTCCCATTAACAAACGTTTCTGTGAGATCTTTAAGCCGATCAAAATCAAAAATATTTTATTGTCCATACAAATGACAACATATGAAATTGTGTAGATGAACACATAAACATACAGGAAAAACAGGAGGGTCAGGGTTCTGCTCACTCTGAGGGAGCTGGACCAGTGTCAAGGTCTCTCCACGTGCAAATAAAGCATGTCTTGGTGATGGGACACCAGCCTCTGTGGTGTTATTTCACCAAACAGATTGAGATTCTAAAATGGTGGACTTAGTGTGGAGTGGATCTTGCAGCTGCTCCTAGGAATCGGGCTGATTTCTAGATTTACTTCTAGATTTTTGTTACAGTTGTAACATATCAGTCGTAAAAGATTTTTATTTTGATTTGTTTTTAAGAAGAAAGCTTTGGAGGGATATGGGCCAGGAGCAGGCAGGTGGGACCAGTTTAGTTTGAGATTATGGTCGGCATGGACTGGTTGGACCGAAGGATCTGTTTCCCTGCCGTATGACTCTAAATACATCTAAAAAAAAAAATTGACATCTATACAGGAAGGAATTACAGTATTACATAGACAACACTATTACAGAATTACATGGACAACACAGAAGCATGCCATTCGCCCCAAGTGCTTTTACACATATCTGTCTCCTCTAATTCTATCGACTTGCTCTTAGTCTGTTTTTTTTTATTGTTGTGTGCTTTTGAACATAGCTAAGCTATTTGCTATATCACTACCAACGGCAATGCATTGCATGTCTCAATCACTCTTTTAATTAAAAAGTATCTATATTTCTCATGATTGGATTTAATTGAAATGAATGATATTCTATTTATAGCCCTAGTTTTGGAATGTGAGAGGCCTGGTTTAATGGATTACATTGATATTCAAGGAAGTTAAGCTAAAGTTATCCCCAAATTTATATTTCGTTGGATTATATAGGATTTGAGGCACAGAAAGAACCTTTTGTACCCTATCTTACCTAGACTTGCAATTTCCAAGTAATAGTGACTTTCTTGTTCTTTTAAACAAAATGTTTTGCATCACATTTATATGTATTGAGTGTTAATTGCCAACCATTGCAACATTCTGCAAGTTCCAGTTTCTGATCAGCACTGGTCCCAGCACTGTTACTTGTGGAACATGATATACGTTCTTCTGCACTTCATACTTTATATTTCTATCTTGAACTCCGCTGGCAGTTCATTCTGCCACTTATCCCTGACTCCACTTTCTCTGAATTTGTTTAAGTCTATCACAGTGCATCTTATTATAAGCCTGGTGAAAATTCAGATAAACTACATCTTGTGCATTACCATTGTCCACTCTCTGTGACCTTCAGAAATAAATCAATAAGATTGGTCAAATAAGAATTTCTTTTTAGAAATCCATGCTGAATGTTCATTACTATATTTTTCTTTCTTTTGATGTTTTCGAGATGTTCCCATATCCCTCCCGCAACAGAGATTACATAACCTTTGCCACTGCAGAAGTTGACTGAGTTACAATTCCTCTGTGTACCCTAATAACACAGAAGGATGTTATCTATAAAATCAAAATGAAAAGTGTGCACTCTAGCATAGTCCAGTCGCTTAGAGAGCCATACTAGTTTTATAACATAGTGGTCACTACTGGAAGTGGCTGTTGTGAGTCAACAACACTCATGAACCTGTGAAAAAATGGAGAGGAAACTTAATAATTAAAAATCAAAATATTGTGAGAGTTGAATGCAACATGTTAGTGTTGGGAAGATTCAAGCTTGGTCTCAGAACAAATTGATAATCTTGGGGTTCATTTTTCAACAAGGGAAGTTTATTGAATACGTAGAAATCTGCCAACATCTGAGCAATACAGACTAACAAAAGATATAAAAGGACCTGGTGGGTTTAAGTCAGTGAAGAAGATAGACCATAATCAGGAAACAGTTCTGGCAATATTCTTTTCTTAAACAGCAGAAAATGCAAAGTTTGCAGGCCAGGCGTTTGAATTAGTTTTGGATTGTTCGAGTTAAAGTCCTGGCACAGACAAATGGCCAACCAGCCTACTTTTCTACTGTAAGTTTCTATGGTTTACACTCTACTATTGGGACACTTGTTTTAAGATCCTGGTATTTGTATGTCCTTTATTCATTCAGAAATCCGATAACAGGAAAAGTGCTATTTTGATTTTAACAATATCGGTAATGGTTAGATTTCAAGGTCCAATCTTCAAAAGAACCTTGAGATGAAAATTATCTTTTAGATAAAGTATGTAGGTAATTCTATAGTTTTACCGCTACAGTTTTCATGTTTAAAATGAGACTGGATCCTGTATTATTACATGGCCTTGTCAATCTGTGACACAACATAGCGATTAGTTTATTTGCATTGCAAGATCCCTTTGTACCCAAGCACACTTAAACTTGCACACGTAGCTAGTGAGAACAACAGGTGATTGTTTAATAGTAAAAAAAAAGTCATTTCAGCATAGCATAAGAACAATGAAAGGAAAAGTAGCATTAGGTAGTGAGTGAATCTAAGATGCAAATACATTAATTTTTAAAAGTGGGAATCCAAGTAGAAGAGGCCATAAATAAAGCAAATTAGAATTTGAGTTTCTGTACCAGTAAATTTGTCATAAAAGCAAATACATGGTTTTGAATTTATGTGCGATTTTGCTGAGGAATATTTTCACATTAACTACATGTGCAATTGGAGGCCATTTTTAAGAAGGATAATAACGCTGTGGAAACTATTTAATGGATACTTCACCGACACTAATGCCGAGATTGAGAAGTTCTGATTCTGAAGATAGACTTGATGAATTGACCCCTCGCCACTGGAAAAGTTTAAGGTGGATGGATATCTAAGATTTTTGAAATAGTGCAGTGTTTTGATTAGGATTATCCTGAAAGATTATTGATGAAATTGTAATAGGAGACCTTACACACAGAATTTGCATTAGAATAATGAAAAGGAGGGGTAAAAGAATTTTTTTAATCACATATAGTGTATTGGGACATGAAGGACATTGTGAAAACTAGTGACTGCATTAGAGACTGAGCAAGGTTTTACTGGCCATGGGTGAGGGAGTGTGGTGTGGGGCTGCAAAATAACAAGACCTGTTTGGGCATGGCTACTGGAGAATTTTACTTTTGGTCGGACCAGCTCTAGATTGACTGTTTGCTGAATGGAGGTGTACAGCCTATTTAAATAACAGCAAGCCCTATTCAGTGTATCTTTCCCAGGCTACCATCATTTTGTCTGTGACAGTGAATGGCTGTTGACGGGAAGGTTGTCCACTTCACGGAGGCAGCCTCTCTGTGATGTCTCTAGGTATCATTAGTGCTGGAGTCTCAATAGTTCAAAGTGGACAGCTATGGGCAGGAATGATACCCAAACAGTCCAGTTTGGCCTTCCAGAAATGCCTTTAGGCTTACGAATCTTGGAATTTTAATTGAATATCTTGACATTTTGATCTCTGAGCACCCTCCGTATTACCCAACTCTCTGTGGGGCTTCTGAGGCTCTGGAGCTGCTGGCCCTCTGACTGGGGAGACAACATCTACATTCCGCTTTCTGCCTTTATTGGTTAGTGAGCCAAGTTGCAGGTATTTAGAAAGCTGCTGCCAAAAAAATAGATGAATTGGCCCCAGTTCTGGCAGATGTGGGACCCCCACCCAGTCCTGACATAGGGGCTGTAAGCCTGCGGTAAAATCAGGTCCCATTAAACCATTTTTATAGAAAATCGTTAAGGTTTAAAGAAAATTAAAAAGTGCAAGAGAAGGGAATTAAAACTATGGTAGACTGTTCCAACAAGGGCACAACAACTAGAACGACCTCCCTCAGTGAAATATCTCCAATGATTCTGTGTTGCATTAAACTATGTACTCATTTCAAGAAATGAAAGGCATACTTCAGAGGAAATTAGTACCTATTGTTTACAAGTAGTATATAAATGTGATTTCAGCTGCAGTCCTTTAGGAAGCATGCATTTTAGTGTTATAAACTTAAGCTAGATCAACAAAATAGCCTACTGTGATTGTTGCATTATTCGATTATAATTTAGAAAATAACATGTTGATCTTTGCCTTGTTACTATAATTAGAGTACAGGCTACAACTCAGCAGCTTAAACAAAGCAGAATTTATAGATTCACCACTTTAGAGTGATAGAGTACTTCACAAACTCTTTTTTTCTAAAAAAAAAAGTTCCATGCATTGTATTGGAATAAATAAGAGTTAATAAAATTCATCATTAAAGTTGTAATTAATGGGTATATGGTAGAACTGAAGACACACAAAAATTCCTAAATGCTTCAGTTAGCTTGGGGCCCCTACTTCAGTAATGAACCTTCTAGATCATTTTTATGTCCAATAGCAGGTAGAATCTGCAGAGAGCACTGTGTTAGAAATGTAACAGAATTAAGCAAGCACCAGTTGCAAATCTTATTGTGCCTGTTGCTTACAATAGTTTGCCAGTTCAAACAGAGTGCTAGAGGAGTGAGGACTGTTTTAGTTTCTTACTTCAATCTGGACTTAAATTTGAGATTTAAATCAAAACAAACATTAAGTAAGGCAGAAGCATGATTCCTCGACTTTATATCTTCCCAACTGACCCATCTCATACCAGTGAGTGAATTTCCTGCATCCTAGCTGTTTTCAGGTTGAAAGGTCAATATATAAATTCTAGATTTGGCCTAGGGATTTCTTCTCAATACCCCATTTATAGGTATCTTAATTGAGCAGTTCAGATGCGTATAAGACATGGCTGAATCAGGTGGGACTTAAACCTGGACCTTCTGGCTCAGAGGTAGAGGCACTACCACTGTGCCATAAGAACCCTAAAACCCTGTTTATATTACAGTACCCCACAGTGGAAAGTAAATGGGAATCCTTGATATATCTACTTTGCTTGTATAGTGGGGAAGCCATACCAAAACGGAGAAAGCTATTGAAGCACCAGCGAAAATAAAAGTCTCTGAGCTTCCACCATCGAGTTTCTAACAAAACAGCCATTCAAGGAGTTTTGCAATCACTATGCTATGTGACTCAAGTTTTAATGGATTTCATTTTTTTTTAATGAATGCTGTTTTATCTTTTTTCAGATTCTGATATGGAGATTATATCCAATGACATCAAACAAAGACGAAAACACGCAGCTGGAAGATCGAAGGGCAAACTGAGATGTCAAGGTGACTGTGAAGAGGTGAGGTTCCTTTTGAGTTTTAAACCTACCAGGTATTTCCAGAAAAAGCTGTAGGTGTTTCACAATGTCAGAACAAACACCGAAAATTATGTGGAATATTGTATCTTAATCTATCAAAATTTTAAAAGGTGTATCATTTTAGAACATTTATTAAGAAGAAAACAATTTTCTACCTCGGAAAGAAAATATGGAGTGCACAGCTATATCTAGTTTGTCAAATAATATGTTTTGAATAGATTGAGTTGTGAACTAGACCGCATAATTGAAATTATCTTTAATGTAGAAGTTATGTTGACCTGAATTGCTGTGGTCATTTTTCAAGAATCTTACTTGGACTTCAGGGGTTACATTATGGAGAGATTAGACAAATTAGACCTGTTTTCTCTAGAATTTAGAAAGTTAATGGGTAAGCTGATCGAAGTCTTCAAGATATTAACAGACAAAGACAGGGTAGATAAAGATAAAGATAAACTATTTCCACTGGTTGGAGATTCTAAAACTAGGACTGTCATCTAAAAATTAGGGCCAGGCTGTTCAGCAGAGATATTAGGAAGCACTTATTCACAGTGGTAACGATTTGAAACTCTCTTCTATGAATGGCATTTGATACTTGATCTGTTGTTAACTTTCTATCTAAGATAATTTTTTCTTAAGCAAAGTTTTTATAAGATATGGGCCAAAGGCAGGTATTTGGAATTAGGCTACAGATCAGCCATGACTTCATCATTAAATGGCCATGATGTGGAGGTGCCAGTGTTGGACTGAGGTAGACAAGGTCAGAAGTCCCACAACACCAGGTTATAGTCCAACAGGTTTATTTGAAATCATGAGCTTTTGGAGCACTGCTCCCTCTTCAGGTGAAGTCGCTTCACCTGACGAAGGATCAGCGCTCCGAAAGCTTGTGATTTCGAATAAACCTGTTCTACTATAACCTGGTGTCGTATGACTTCTGACCTCGTTGAATGGAAGAACAGAGTCAAGGGGCTGAATGACTTTCTCCTGCTCACATGTTCCTACTTGTACCTGTAGAGTAGCTTACACTTGAAAACTGTATCCTTGAAAGTGGTTAACAAGAGCAATGGGAAAGGGGTTTAACAAAAATGCTGAAGAGAAGACTTAAAGCAAGACAGTTGAGTGGGCTTCTTGGAAATTAATATAAGATTTGAGTCATAAGGTGGTAGTAAGATGGAAGAGGCCAAACAAGAAAGGAAAGATGGGTTCTGGAGTACCAGTAGTTCTGGTGCAAAGGGGATGAGTTTAGGGGAAAAAAATATTTGGTGGTCTGCTCCCAGTCACTTCCAGTGTGAGTCATGACAGTTTTTGGAGGGTTGTACTGCAGATGCCCCATGTGCATGCCATAAGTATGCAGAATGAGTGGTTTATTGAGTCAATTATATACCTGTCTACTCCTTGGCAGAAGGAACCCACCTCCCAACCATTACCACCATGGGGTGATATATTAAGAATCACAATTACTCTGAGATTCTTGTATACTTGCTGCTGTGGTGCTAGTGGGCATATAGTTTCGTTGGATGGATTGATAGATCTTTCAATCACAAGAAAGCAATACTAGACCCTTTGAAAGGAATTGTATTGCTTTGAGATGCTGCTGGGTGCAGTATTCCCTTAGTGTCTGTCTTGTAGACATGGTGAAGGTTGGTTAGCTCAGTTGGCTGAATAACTGGTTTTTAATGCAGAATGACATAAACAACACAAGTTTAATTCCTGTACTGACGGAGGTCACCATGAAGGCCCTGCTCACTCAACGCTGCCCTTCTTCAGAAGCCTGGTGGTCCTCGGGTTAAACTTGCTACTGGTGATCACTGTCTAATGAGGGAAAAGTCTGACATTCTTCAGGAATATGGTAACTTTCACTTCCACTTCACTGTAATGTTTCCAATGTGATTGGTGGCAAGCTACTGAATGCCAATGGGGCAGATTGTAAATGGTCTCGTATGGCATCCTCAACAAGCTCTGGACCTTGGCTGTCCACTTTGGACTGCAAAATCTTGGCATGAAATCAGAACTGGGTAACTGAAATAACTTTGTCACTAAAAGTGTAGATTTGCACTCTGTTCAAAAACGGTTATCTTGGATGGCATGGTGGCTCATTGGTCAGCACTGCTGCCTCACAGTGCCGGGAACCTGGGTTTAATTCCAGCCTTGGGTGACTGTCTGTCTGTGTGGAGTTGCACATTCTCCTTGTGTCTGCGTGGGTTTCCTCCCACAGTCCAAAGATGTGCAGGTTATGTGAACGTACCATTGCTGATGCAAAATTGCCGATAGTGTCCAGGGATGCATAGTGCTAGGTGGATTGGCCATGGCAAATGCAAGGTTACAGGAATAGGATGGGGGAGGGTGAGTCTGAATGGGATGCTCTTCACAGGGTCGGTGTGGACTTGTTGGGTTGAATGGCCTGTTTCCACACTGTAGGGATTCTGTGATTCTATGATCTTCTAGTGTATAACAGTGGTAGCAGAGGATAATTGACTCAAAATGTAAAGTTTTGTGATATAGTTATCCACTCCTATTTTCTGAAAGTGAGCCTTATGATGAGCAAAAGAATGAAATAACCATGGGTTATAATGATTAATTTAGAGATATGTGTGTTAAAATGAACATAATTGTTATGAATATGACAGTCGAAAGCCCTTTTAAGCAGTAGGATATGTGAGAAGAATCATCCACGACTGAATGAAATAGTTCATAACGTTTCGGCAGATCAGCCAAACTGTAAACTGTTGTCTGCACTAGCATGGACTATTTATGCAAAGATCTTGTTGCAGATGGTTAGACGACATTGACCATATCTGTTGGCTTTTGGTACGAAACCTAATGTTTCATCAAAAATTAGTGATCAGCTCCCAATGTGGACGGAGCTACAATTAGCTGTACTTTTTCAGAGCATTTGAATGCACTGCATACAGGCAGAAAGGCTTTTTATTGAAGATGATGTCTCAGAAAGGATTCAGCAAGCATTAAGATGTAAGGTAAGGCCACCAGAAACCAGTTTAATCAAAGAGACATGATGTATTATAAGAGAGAAGGGCTTAAATAATAGACGCCGGGGGAGGTCATTGGTAAGATGAAAAAATAATAATACTATAGCTTGGGAACCTCACTGTTCGGGTGCACTCTTCAAGGTTATTTATCTGGATTACAATTGTGCATATCTTGAAGGATTATACTGTGGAGCCAAGTACCTCACATACCCAAATGTTGCACAACTATGATGATCAAGCTGCCACAATTGATCTTGTGTAATGATGGGCAGATCAGTTCAGATGGTCAATATGAGATCATTGGTCTCAAAAGAAAACGACCAAAAATGGGTGCTAAACTCAAATATTTGCCAGAAGGAACTTGTCAATGGAGAAATTTGACTATTTTAAATAGAACATGGAAAGCCATTAGCAATACAGAAATAACAAGGTGTAGAGCTGGATGAACACAGCAGACCAAGCAGCATCATAGGAGCAGGAAGGCTGACGTTTCGGGCCTAGACCCTTCATTAGAAATTGAATGATTATACAGGATGAGGGTCAGGAGGTTAAGCCAATGGATTGGGAACATGAATTACATGGATGGAAGGCAAATTAATGTAGAATAAGCTCAAACAATGGGTCTTGGAGTGAATCTGACCCTAAAAAGAGATTATAAACTGTTGAATGAAATCCTATTAAAAAACAACAGCAGGCCTAATAGAGGGTGTAGTTTAACAAGATCAAGAAATATAGGACAAACCCAAATTACTACTAGGGGCAGACACCCATGGAATCAGAAAGTTTTGGTGAGCATGAACAAACTAGAACACAAGTTACTAAAGATTCCAGTACACAAGAACGACAAAGGTCGGGGGAGTTTCAGATATACACAGAGGTGTCAGAGAAGTGCCACGTAAGTGGATACTGATGGGACTTCCATGGCTAAAGCAAGGCTTCTGGCATGAGGTTTGGGAGAAAAACTCAAGGAGCAGGATAAAAGAGTTGATTCACCAATGGCAGGAAAAACAATTTTGAAAATGTTTTGGCTTTGTTAGCCACAACTGCTTGGGACTGTAAATCATTGATCATAAAACTGCATTTTTGCAGGGAGAGCAGCTGGAGAGGGAGGTGATTTGTCATCCTTGAAAGGATATATCAAATGTAGTGGGGGCATTCTGAAAGTTGAGTACATGTGTGTATGGTCTTCTAAATGATGCCTTGAGTTTGGTTCTTTTCAGTCAGGTCTGTCTTATTAAAATTAGGCTGCCTTCAGTTAAAAACTGACCCTGTCATGTTTTCCTGGCACTATGAGAGGCAGCTTTCAAGCATGTTTTTGATGCTTGTAGATGATTTTCTTTGTGGGGTGGTAGCAGTATATTTGAAAACATTGTCATAAATGAGCTGAAAGCAGAATTCAAAATTGGAAATCAATGTTCTGGGGATTTCAAGTACATTGGATTGGATATCAGGTAGAATGGTTCCAGTGTAATGTAATATCAGCCATCCTATTTGAAAAACAGTAACCGCATTGCTATTAGTCAAAAGTAGGGCCTCACAAAAAGAGTGCAGCAGCTTTGAAAATTGAAGTGGGGGAGTGTGTAAAGTCTAATTGGATGGCTGAATTGGCTAAGCACGTAGAAGAGGCCAGATGGCAGTTTTGAAGTACAAGTTGAAGGCAATATGAGGAATATAAGAATAGAAGTAGACCATTTAGTCTTTTGAGCCTACTCCCACCAATTAATTTATCTTGTATGATCAAACACTTTAATGCCCTTTACCCACACCACCCCCATAACCCTTTATGCCATTGGTAATCAGAAATCCATAGAATTCCAAAGATTCATCACCTATGAATTAAGCCCCCCCTCACCCCCCCACCGAACTTGCCAACCAGAGGAAACATCTGACTTGCATGTACTCTGCCTATCCCTTAAGCATTTGTAGGTGTCATTGAGATGACTGCTTGTCCTTCCAAACTCCAGAGAATTCAGATGCAGTTTACCCAAATTCTGTTCATAGAACAGTCTGTCACCCCAGGAACAGTTCTGATGAATCTTCATTGCACTCCCACTATGGCAATAATATCTTACCTGCGGTAAGGAGATCAAAACTGCACATAGTTAGTACTCCAGGTGAGCTTTATACAATTATAGCAATTCATGTACTCAAATCCGGTTGCAATAAAAGCTAACATTCCATTAGGCTTCTTAATAGCTTGTGGCTATTGCATGAAAAATCCCAAGGTGGAACATATTATATGCGTGAACAGAACATTGAAACATTAAAAGTGAAGTACTGTGTTTCAAAATTTACATCACTGGGAGATGCCAAGAAAGAGGTTCTTTTACTTATTTTTCCTTCTTATGCAAGTCTCTGTGACGTGATCCAATGTGCAGCAAGGTTCATAATTTTTCTTTTGAGAAAGGGAGGTAAATGTTCCCTTTACCATGAAAGCTAAAAAGATCAGGAGAGCTGTAAAAGGTACTTTTGTGCCACGAGCTTTCAGTTTTGGTTAGGTGGTACCTATGGCGTTTACTTACTGAAAACATTGGAAGAAATCTTGAAAAGGGATACAGCAGCCAGTCCAGAGCTACATCAAAAATGAGCCAGTACAGGATAACATTTGGTCGACAAAATGTGTGAATGGTAAAAGATTATCTAATTGTTTTCGAAAGAAAGAAGCAAACTCGGAGAAACTGTTGAAATGACTGGAAAAAGGATGCTTGGAACTTTGATGTGCAAAAAAACCAAAAGAAGCCACTATGTAATGTTGTGATTGTGTGTATTTTGTGTTATTACATATTGGTTATTTTAAAATATGAAAACGAATCCACTCTCTTCTAATATGGTCCGGGGGATGCTTCAGATCTAATGGATGGAGGAAACGGGTGATGGATATATTAATTAAGAGCAAATTAGGTGTGAATTGGTTTTTTTTTTACATTTAACCTGTTGTTCCAATTAACCTGTTCAGTGGAGGCTCTCTTGTGGTGTAATGGTAATGTCCCAACTCCTGGGCCAAGAGACCTAGGTTCAAGTTCCACCTGCTCCAGGTTGATTATAATTTAACCTATTTTTCTAATCAAGCTGTTCAGAGATGTCATTACAAACCTCTAGAGCAGGTGGGACTTGAACACTACCACTGTGCCACAAGAGATCCCAATTGAATTGGTTGTACAGGTGTGGGTGACTATTAATCAGCAGATGTGAGTTTTATGAAGTGTGGTTAACTGAAACAAAGCTCTTTTTAAAAGTTCGGACTTGGGACTGTGTTCAAAAACATTTATCTTCTTGTGTATAACACCAGCTCGTGGAGCAAAATGGCTTATTCTGCTCCTAATTTGTACTTTTGTATGTATAAATTCACTTGATGCCGAATAGACCTGGTGCTCCCATGCAGTGGTGGGGGTTGGTTAGCTTAGTTGGCTGGACAGCTGATTTGTGATGCAAAGTGGCATGAACAGCATGGATTCAATTCCTGCTCTAGCTGAGGTCACCACAAAGGCACTGCCCCTTGTCTGAGACATGGTGAATTTACCACCAGCCGTCCCTGTCCGATGTGGGAGCAGCTCATGGACCTCTCAATTACGGTAACTTTCACTTTCACTTCACTCTAGCGTCTCCAGTATGACTGGTGGAAAGCTGCTGACTGTCAATGGGGTAAGTTGCAGATGGGCCATACAGAGCATCCTCCGCTGGTTCTGCTTTGGATGACAAATCTTGGCATGCATTAGTGGAAGAAGAAAAATCTGTGTGAGGTGGTATTTTATGTCTGCCTTGGCCTCGAGCATGAGGGGGAGAATGAAGAATGGCGATGCAGAAGAGGACCTTCTAAGACATTCTAAGAGTGGAAAGAGAAGAAGGGTTCTCTACAGGTTCCCATATCTGCACAGGACCTTCAGAGAAACAGCAGCCTCAGGTAGAATCAGTGGGTTACATTTCATCCATGTAATGGGTATACCGACAATGGCATGGAATGCCAGGGGTGCCAGACTCCCCAATAGTCATTTACAGGACATCAGCTCCACTTTTTATGGGTCATGTAGCACAAGTAGCCCCCTCCATGAACCCCCAGGGCTAAAGGGGGATGACCCGGTTGTCTGTCTCCCTCTTCCCCCACCAATCTGTCATGGAGGGCTGCTGGTAAAATGCCAGCAGTGGTAAAAAGAGGCCCTTAATTAGCAATGAGTGATTCATCAGCATTGTGGTGAGAAGGCTGCCCTCTGGCAAAATGACATGGTAGTTGGAAAACATTGGATTCCATCCTTCAGCCTCTTGTTTGCCAATTTGTACCTCCCAGCTGGTAAATAAGGGGTTGTTAGAGTTCAGCTCA
>NC_063350.1:23211300-23295086 GCF_021869965.1 Rhincodon typus | reverse complement strand
AAAAGTACTTCTTAGTGCTCTGTGAAATGATGTCAATTTTGGATGACACCTTCAAATACTTGATATTCACAATTCTAGTTAGCACATTAATGCTCTCCTATCAATGGAAAGGACAATGCTGTTGTAAAGAATGTCAGAGATATGGTACATACATAAATTTAATCCAAGAAGTAAAGGACTAAATGACGTGAATCCACTGAAAATACATTTAAATGGGGACAAAACCCATCCCCATTCACCACAAGAATTAAGCAGAGCTATTTTTGAAAAATTCTTCTTTGACAGCAAAAGCTTTAGATGATTATCTTAATCCTTGGCCAATAAAGGTCAAATTCTTGCTATCCTTTCTGTACCATTATAGAACTATACTATTCAAATGGGTGAATGAACAACTTTCCACAGCTGCATATTTGTCTTTAAAAGGTAACAATACTGTGGTGAGGTGAGGAAGCTTGGGAGTTTTAATCCCCCCACAGAGATCATAAGAAAAAACACATTCTCAATATCAGCAACTGTTAAGTTACACAACACTTAAGATGAACTATCAAAAATAGCAGCCCAACATCAAACAGTTGCCCTTGTGCATCTCCTTCCACATTTTAAATGGTCCATAGATGGCATATATGAAATGAATTACCAAAGTCCAGTGATGGAAAGCAGACTGTACATCAACATTTCAGTATTTTACATGGAAAAACCGACAGGAGGTATATAAAGAAGTATTTGATATGATAGAAAACCAATACATGCCCTGGAAAATCCAAAGGCTGGATTTTTATACTGAGATTGGCAATTTGTGATGAGAAGTTTCCTGACTTGGTAGATCTGTTTTTGATTTAAAGCAGCATTCACATCAAATTGTTTGCTTTATTGGACAGGGAGGGCAGCTGTAGGAAAGATCCTAGGTGGCCACGGGCCAGGCACGTGCCAAAATGAGTTGTTTCAAAGGCTCAGCTTCAGTTCTCTGGACTTCATCTCAGCTTTAATAAAAGCAGTTATGCCCCCTGGTCCATATCCTTCACACCACCTCACACTGTACCCACTCACCATAGCCCCTCATATCTCCCATGACAGTACTACGCCAATTTATATTCCCTTATCATTCCTCATGGTGCCTCATATACTCCATGCCTGTGCTATGTCAACTTATGACATTCCCTATGTTCTTCATTCCCTACATGCCAACCAAGCCCCAATCCCGCAAAGTGACTTAGGTAGCTCCCGATTAGGTAGCTAGATCAGATGGTCAATATGGATGTTGTGTATGGACTTCCAGAAGGTTTTGCAAAAGCTTAAAGACAGAATAAGACTACATGGAATGGGAGGTACCTTTTGGACAGATTATTATTTGGGCAGAAGCTGTAAACTAATGAAAATGGATAATAGGTTGTTCTTATTGATAGGATGTGACAAGTGGTGTTCCCAGACCTCTGTATTGTAGCTTCCGCTTTCTATACATACAGTGTCTTGGATGAAGGAATAGAGTTGCATATCCGAGTTTGCAGGTAGCGCTAAGTTAGGAAGCAGAGTAAACTGAGTGAATGTGAATAGAAAGTTGTATGAATGTTGCACAGAGTGAGCAAAGCTAAAGCACATTGGGATTTGTGATAGAGATATAATTTGATTCACAAATACTTACTGCTACTTATTAAATATTTTGATTTGAGAAACTTATTAGAACACTTCTTAATGGTGAGAAACCTGAAGCTCTGAACGAATAAAGAGATTTAAGTATATCTATGCACAATCAGCACAAAAAACCATTAACAATATGATTGGAATGAAGCCTTTGTTCCAAAATAGAATTCAAATATGAGGAAGTGATGTTTCAATTGTAATGTGCCTTGATGCAACCTTTATCTAGAGTGCTGCATTTAGTTTTGGACACCAAGACTCAGGAAAGCTGCCATGGTCCTGGAAGGGTACAGCAGAGATTCTCCAAACTTAAAAGATTAATTTATGAGGCCACATTGCAGAAATTTAGCTTGTTTTCCCTTGATATGACATTGAGGAGTTATCTATTCAAAATGGTTAAAGTGATAGAGTGATTCAACAGTGTAAATATAAATCAGCTATTTTCTCTTGTAGGATAAAACCAAAACAAGTGGGCGTAACTTTAAAATTAGGGCTAGACCATTTTGGAGGGAAATAAGGAAGCACTTCTTTCACACAAAATGTAGTGAAAATTTGGAACTTGCTTCTCCAGGAATCTTCAGGGTAATGTCCTCGGTATAACTAACTTCACTGCTTCATCAATGACCTTCTCTCCATTGTGAGATCAAACTGGGAGTTCACTGATAATTACACAACATTCAACACCACTTGTGACTCATCAGATACTCAAACAGCCCATGTCCATATGAAGCGAGAGCTGGACAAATTCCAAGCTTGGATTAACATGTGGCAAGTAATATATGTGCCACACAATTGCCAGGCAATGACCGTTCCCAACAATTAGAGAATCTAACCATCGCTCCCTGACATCAAATGACATTACCATCACTGAATCCCCCATTATCAACATCATAAGGTTACCATTGACTTGAAACTGATTGGACCAACCATATAAATATTGTAGCTACTATACCAAGTCAGAATTTAGGAATTCTATGGCAAGTAACTCACCTCTCTCCCAATGCCTTTCTACCATATATGGGTATAAGTCAGGAGTGTGATGTAAAATTCTGCATTTTCCTGGATGGCTTAAGCTGCAACAACAATGAAGAAACTGAACATTATCCAGGACAAAACATCCCACTTGATTGGTACCCAATCTATGACCTTCAATACTCATTCTGTTCAGCGCACAGAGCAGTGTACGCCATCTAAAACACACCCAGCAGTAATAACTCATTAATCCTCCTTCGACAGTATCTTCTCTACCACCTATAAAGGTAATGGCAGCAGATGCATGGGAATGCCACTATCTGCAAGATCCCTTCCAAGCTACACATCATCCTGACTTGAAATGTATTGCTGTTCCTTCACAGCCACCAAGTCAAAAATCCTGGAATTCTGTTTCCAAAAGTACTGCCTTTTGGGTGTCCCTACTCCCCCGAGGATTGCAGCAGTTCAAGGCTGCAGCTCACCAATCTCAATACCTCACACTTGAAATCTTGGTCTTTAGCTTTATATTGCTCTAATACCTTTCAACCAACCTATCCTTGTAATTATTCCCTGCCCTACCTTTTCACAACATCTCATTCTGTTGACTCTGACCTTCTGTATATTTATCTTGCTCTTTCATGCATTATGTTGAAAGCAGAAACTTCAGCTGGGTAAAACCTCCCATTTCCTCTTCTACCTCTCCATCACTTTCACGCGCTTCTAACTTCTCTTCAGAATTCATCCCTTGTAGAAAACTTTTGACCACCCTCCTCATCCCACATTTTTGGGTTTTGCATTTTTTCTCATTGTTGTCTACAAAGCACAATGTGAATACTTTATTGACAAAATGTTGAGAGGTTTAAAATCCCTGTCCTAATTTTGAAGCCATGAAGTTTCAAACCTTTAAAGATTAGAAATAAATTACATTATAAATTATACAATTTACCTGGGCACCTGTTGATGGCACTATTTATTTACTACTTCCTACAGCACCACCATTGGGATATTAATGATAGAACAATTCCATCATAGTTATTTTTATTATGTAGTGGACTATATACTGAAAATCTTTTGTATTATTCAAATGATTAATGACCATTGTGTAGAAGAGCCTTCTTGACTTTTAATATCTATTCGCTGAATAGCCAACTAAACTAATTGGTTCTGCCTTTTATAAATTAGTAATCATATCTTTCATAGTCATTACTTATCTATGTTACTTTCCCTCCTTTGCCTTTTACGAGTACGAGTTCTGTTAAAGGTTCCGTATGGAAATATTAATAGATTTTCTTTTTTAAGACGCTGATGAACTAATTGTGTACATCCAGAATATCTGTTTTTATTTCAGACTTCCAGAATTCAAAGCCTTATATTTTATCTCTGCATTACTGTTATGGACACTGCTCTTCTAAACTGTGACTTGCTGTCATTCCTCAACTTCAGATACATGAACCTACACATTCAACCGGATTAGAACTTCTCCCCTTGATCTTGTGTCACACGTTAACTTTTAATAATCTTCCAAATTTACAATTTATATCATGGTTTCTGCTCTACGTGCTATCCGTGTTTTTCCAGTTGTCTCCTTTCCAGGCTGTAGGTTTCATAACTTTATCTTCAGACACTCAAAAATCAGCATCATAGTCCTTCTCTAATACTTGTTCTTTGTGTCTCAGTAAACAGACCTTGGCAAAGTACTCGAGTAACGAAGTGAACAAAACACTGCACAGTTTAAGCATTATTAACTGCAACTTATTCTTTACTGCTTTATTTATACAGTTCAAAACTCCCTTTGCTTCTCTAAAATGAATAGACATCTTATACTTTGACTGGACTTGGGCTACTAAGGTGGGTGGTTAATGAAGGAAATTTTGCATGACTCTTCTCGTGGAATGGGGTGGGGGAGTGCACGGCATTGAGCCCAGCCAACGAACTCCAGAAGCAAAGTGTATGTGATCACAGGGCAGATAACTGCTGAAGGCTGGTTCAAACATCCTATTTAGTTCTCTGGGAGCTCTAGCTCCAATCCTTCACCGTAAGATCCCCCTCCCACATCCCCTCCATACCTCCATGTGAACCCAATGCCCAACCCACAACCCCAACTACCACCCATACTCTTAGCTCCATGCCACGACCATAGTCATCATCCAGTGTTTACCATGTGCAGACTTCAGGAGCCACGTGAGGACAAATATATAACAATAAACTAACAGTACAGTTACTACTTTAAACACCAGGTTATGAAAAAAAAAACTTTGATTCATGAAACTCATTCAAAGTTTTTGTATATCAAGTGGTTAATAGCTTATAGTCAGAAATCCGGTTTACTACCTATATCAGAGTGAATTTTTTAGTAGTGTCACTAAGCTGTCACTCAAACTGTGAAATCAGAAGCCCTGCTAAGTTGACTGTAGCTTTCAAACTCATTCATAATAATATAATAAATACCCTTGGGGAAACGTTAACAAACAGCTCTACTGAAATTGCATGAACAAATACAACTTTTTTTTAAAAAATTCATTCACAGAACATGGGCATCACTGGCTAAGGCAGCATTTGTTGGCTGTCTCATTTGCTCTTGAGAAGGTAGGGATGAACTGTCTTCTTGAACTGTTGCAGTCTATTTGCTGTAGTCACACCCACAATGCTCTAAGGAGGGAGTTCCAGGATTTTGACCCAGTGACAATGAAAGAATGGCAATATGTTTCCAGGTCAGAATAGTGAGTGGGTTGGAGGGGAACTTACAGATGGAGGGGTTCCCATGTATCTGCTGACCTTGTCCTTCTAGATGCCAATGGTTAAGGATTTGGAGGGTGTTGTTTGAAGAGCCTTGGTGAATTTCTACAGTACACTTTGTAGATGGTACACACTGCTACTGAGCATCGGCGGTAGAGGGAGCAAATGTTTGTGGATGTGGTGCCTGCCCTTACCTAAATCCGCAAATCATAGCAGTCCATCAGAGCTTTTTGAACTCTTTCTGACAACTGCAGATTTTTTTTCTGAAAGTATAAAGAGTCGGAGATTTCAAAAGCATTAAATCGGAGACTTATACAGTTGTGCTTAATCAATCAATTTGTGACTCCCATTCTGCAAAACTGAGGCCCTTGCAACAGCCAAAATGGAATCCATTTCAACTCACAATTAATTTTAAATGAATCGCCAGACTCATGAGTTACACTTTCCAATACTGGTGCCAATAGTTTGGGCCAGAAATGGGATGGAGCTTTCATGTCTGGGTCTCACCAACCATTTCTAAAGTTCGACAAAGTTTTCCTGACAACTAAAATCTAGCCCAATGAGTCTACTATTACTTCCAGATCAACTTTCCTATAAAACTGCATACATGACTATGCAGCAGCCTACAAGGTACCAGGTATACTTTGTTCTGTGTTAAAGTCCACATGTGAGAAGTCACACAAAATAATGAAAGGTATTACAGGGATCAAAATAATTATTTTTCCATTTTTACCTTGATTTCTCAAGGGCTACTTTTTGATTTTTGGAAATTCCCTTGTTTCACTAGCTCCTTCGCTAGGCAATGCGGACACTTAGTAACAATACCTTCTGTATTTGTAATCTGATTCTGCATCTGTGTTTAATTTATGGTGCATCTGAAATTACATAGATGCAGGATTAGAAGAATTCATCAACACCCCCAATAACCATCACTTCTTCATTAAATTTAAAGACACAATGCAAAGGCTAAGCATTAAGTTCCTAGACATGACAATATTTAAATTAGTGCAAGACAACTGGCATATATTAGTAACAAGTGATTTGTTAAAAATATCTGACACACTTCTTTACTCAAAAGTCATCAACTTAAACATGTTTTTCCTAGAGTGGAGAGGTATAGCTATAACGACTGCATGTTTGTCTCTAATACAGCAACCTAGTATGTAAGCATTTCATAGTATGGAAGACACTTTGAGATGTGATAAATCAAATGCAAATGTTTACATGCTGAAATGGCTTAATATTAAGTTATACAATTGACAGTGTTCATTACAATTGCATTTACTTTCACAGAATCATACTGTAAATAACAGGCTTTTTGGCCCATCATGTCTGCATCGAGTAAACTACTCTAAATCGACATTAGCTCCACTTTCCAGCAGTAGGCCCACAGCCTTGAATGTTATGACTTTTCAAGTGCTCATCCAAGTACTTTTCAAAGGTAGTGAGATTTCACCAGATAGGTACCAGCGCATTTCAGATTCCCACCACGCTCTGGATGACATTTTCCTCAAATGTTCTCTAAACCTCCAGCCTTTAACCTTAAAATTATGCTCCCTTGTTACTGACTCTTCAACTAAAGGGAACAGCTGCTTTGCATCCACCCTGTCCATGCCTCTCATAATATTATATACCTCAATCAGATCCTCCTCATCCTTCTCTGGTGCTAAAAAACAACCTGAGTCTATCCAGGAACAAAAACAAAGTTGCTGGAAAAGCTCAGCAGGTCTGGCAGCATCTGTGAAGGAAAAAACAGAGTTAACATTTTGGGTCCAGTGACCTTTCCTCTCTACAGCCTCTCTTCGTAGCTAACGCGCTCCAGCCCAGGCAACATGCTGGTGAATCTCCTGTGTATCTCCTCCAATGCAATCACATCCTTCCTACAGTGTGGTCACCACAACTGCACGCAGTACTCTAACTGTGACAACACTAAAGTTTTGTACAGCTTCAACATAACTTTCCCGTTCTTATAATCTATGTCACAACTCTTAAAAGCAAGTTTCCCGTATGCCTTCTTAACTACCCTAGTTAACTTGTCCTCCCGTCTTCAGGGATCTTTCTCTTTCTCTGAGCTTCTGTCCTGCCATTCACAAGTACTCTCTTGTCATGTTACTTCTTTAAAGGTGCATCACCTCAGGGTTAAGGTCTATCTGCCACTGATCTGCCCATCTGACCAATCTGTTTATATCTTCCTATAACCTAAGACCTTCCTCCTCACTGTCAACCATCTGGCCAATCTTTGTATCATTCACAAACTTACTCATCATGTCTCCCACATTCTCATCTAGATTTTATTTATCCATATATTTATATATATCTACTTTGTTTACCTCCAAGTAGTAGTTCCTGAACCCCATACCTTTAATCAGAAACTCCACATTAATTTGCAAGGAATTAATTACTTCAGTTTTCCTGTTCCCCAGTTAGGTTAGTTTTAAACTACTTTGCTAAGTAGTTTAAAATGTCTTCTCCACCCTCTGCAGACTTTCATTCCTGTTTCAGACTCTTTCCACCATTTGCAATCAAAAACCATCTACCCATTGTGCAAGCACTCATTCCTCTTTGCAGCATTCATTCTCCTTTCCAATCCTTTTGCCTCCTTTGTAGCCCCTTTACCTCAGGTGCAGCCCCTCACCCTGCCCCTTGCAGACCCTCCTTCCACCATGTCCGCTCCTCTTCTGCCTCCTTCCCTCTGCCAGCTCCTCGCTCTCCCCACCCCCAACCCCAACCCCTTACAGCTCCTCTCTGCCCACTCTGCAGCCTCAATTTCCCCCAGCTCCTTGGCTACACTGCCTGGTTCTTGGCCTAACTCCACAGCTTCAGAAAAGGTCAGTGTCGCTCTCAATCCTCCTCCTACCAGCCTCACTTCCAATTCCCACCAATCTTGCTGACTGCTAGCACTCACCTTGTTCCAATTACAACCTGGTTTTCTCGCATTCACTCTAAATCTATCAGCAGCAAACATGGGAGAGAACCAATCCATCATTGATGAAGCAGCTCCTTCCCCTTCCACTCTACTGAAGGGAGGGACATTTCTCTGATTGCTTGCCCCTGAGAATTACTTTTCTCAGGTGATTTGTGAACTTCCAGGAGTGGATTCACCTGCTGCCCACATGTATTTTCAGCACTGCCATGCAATAAACAAATTGGCTATACACAGAAGTAAACTTTTAAAGGGAACATTGTTCTGATCAATTTCAGCTTGCTCATCCATTCATGATGTACTTGTAAGGAGTAATTTAGCAAGCAAAGCTCCACCTCACATTCTTGGTTTACAGTTTAGCACCTGCAAGAACCTAATCACAACTCTGAAGGACAAGACGTTGGTGAATCTTATTCAATATTCATGGGAAAAGTATTATCTTAATTATTGAAGCAATGAAGAGAGAGATGTATAAGGGGAAACAAAGTTAATGTTACTTATATTTCCTTTCTCATGAGATTTTAGCTCAGGCTAATCCTCAAAAATGTATGTCCTAGTTACCTAAGAGTCCAAAACACAAATAATTTCTGAAAGTTCAAATGTTTCACAAATACGCATTCACAGTTTGCAGCATTTAGAGGACTTGCAAAGAAGATTAAATTCCATACCTAAAGAGAGAATCTCGCCATTGGACAGCAGCAATTTAAATAAATCTGTTATGTAGTTAACAATTGTGAATCTCCACCCCACCACTGATGTCTTGCATATTGCCAGTTCATTTGGAAGAAAGTCTGGATCTGTCGGAGGACAACTGGGGCACATATTTCTTGCTGCATTTATCTTTTATTTTTTATCTTCTACTGTAAGTTACAACATTGGGAGGGCTAGCTTAAAGGCATTATTAAGTATCACAATATGAAATAGAAGAATTAGCATTAGACCAACAATACTGAACAACAATTTTACATTCTAATTCTGTTCCCTTGCACTATTCAACTCAAATACCCTCACAGACGAGATCTCCCAATGACATCACTACAGATCTGTGCATCAACCAGATCGACAGAATAAAGTATGCTAGATTTGAAATATGTAACTGTTATCTCAAGAATAAACTAATGTGAAGTGAAATAACTCCACGGAGGCCAGTATCCCGTCACTCTTTATTTATAAGTGCACAGAACATGGACTCTGACTAGCTAGCTCACAGCCAGTCCCTACAGCGAGGAGAATCTCTGAGACTCCTGTTTATTATCAGGCAGTCAGGGCTCCCTGATTGGCCCAGGTTAACAGCCTCAATCAGGGAACTCATACTCAGTGAAATCCACCTGGCCAACCTCATTCCATTCACTACATCCCAAACCCCCAAGCCCGGGGACGCAGGTCTGTTCTTTTTCTTGTAGCTTCTCCTGACACGTTTTCACCTCAGGTCCAGTTCCTCCCGCTGACTTGGACACAAGTAACATCTACCAGAACATAGCCTGTTTCTTGCACCCGGAGCATCTTGGAAGAAATTCCTCCTCTTCCTCAGGTGGTAGCCATATCGAGGCTGTGATCTCAGCTGCATCCATCTCAGATTGAGGTTTCTTCATGCTTAGACGAAAGGGGAGAACCCACAGTTTCTGACAGCCTTTCTAAGCTATCCTGAGGGGCTGAGTGTGTTTTGCTTCTGCCCCGTTTGTGAGGTAGCAGCTTTCATGTGATCCACATGTTTGTTCAGGACCGCCCTAGTTACCTGAACTTTGTATGTCACGGGACCTGACCTCACATAGACCTTGCCTTGTACCCATGCAGGGCCATTTCTGTGGTTTCAACACCAAACGTTATCCCCTGAAATAAACTGTCTCTCTTGCTTAGTGGAGGCATATGGCTGGCATTGGTGTCCCTGATGCCATTTCACCCCTCAGTTTTAACCTGGTGTGGAGTCTTCTCTCCATCAGCAACTCTGCTGGAGCTATCCCTGTAGTTGCGTGAGGGGTGGTTCTATAATCAAATAAGAACTGGGACAATGGTTTCGAGTGAAGCTGTAGGCTGTTTCTTTAAGCCTGCCTTCAATGTTTGGACTGCTATTTCCACCAGGCTGCTGGATGATAGATGGTATGGACGAGTCCAAACATGCTGAATGCCATTCGAGCTTAGGAAATACGTGAAATCCCTGCTGGTAAATGATGTCTCATTGTCTACGACCAATACTTCTGGGAGTCCTAATACTTGCAGTTTTCGAGCATCCCCAAGTTTGACAAATGAACTCTATGCACGACCAACCACTTTAAATGGGCATCCAAAATGACCAAGAATATTGAGCCGAGGAAAACACTGGCATGGTCGACATGTAACTGAGTCCAGGGCGTACCCAGCCATTCCCACGTGTATGGGGGAGCTGCTGGCGGTAATTTGATTTCCTGTTGGCAATCTGGGCACTGCCCCACCAACACGACTATTTCAGCATCCAATCCTAGCCACCGGACATAACATCTTCACTTTGGAAACCCCTGGTGGAGTTCAGCCAGTATCTGGCAGCAACCTTTACTTGGGACAATCACTCTTGCTCCCCATAATAAAACGCTGTCCTCTACCGTGATCTGGTCTCTCCGGGCCCAGAAAGGTTTCAATTCTGGTTGTGATGGCCGTCCAGAGGGTGTTCCAACGTATAACTGTACACACTGAGAATAAGGACCCACCGCTGAATTTGACCGGAAACTTTAGGCAGCACAGCCTTGTCTTCTTTAAGTAGCCCTAGCAGGAGTTTGTGGTCTATTACTGTCACAAATTTGCATCCGTAAAGTTATTGGTAGAACCTTCTCACATCAAAGATAACGGCCAAAACTTCCTTCTTTGTATGGGCACATCACAAAGCTTACGCTATAAGAACATAAGAACTAGGAGCAGGAGTAGGCTGTCTGGCCCTTCGAGCCTGCTCCTCCATTCAATAAGATCATGGCTGATCTTTTCGTGGACTCAGATCCACTTACCCACGTTCTCACGGTAACTCTTAATTCCTTTATTGTTCAAAAAAAATCTACCTTATCTTTAAAAACGTTTACTGAAGTAGCGTCAACTACTTCACTGGGCAAGGAATTCCATAGATTAACAACCCTCTGGGTGAAGAAATTCCTTCTCAATTCAGTCCTAAATCTGCTCCCTCTAATCTTGAGGCTATGCCCTCTTGTCCTAGCTTCACCTGCCAGTGGAAACTCCTCTCTACTTCTATCTTATCTATTCCCTTCATAATTTTATATGTTTCTATAAGATCCCCCCTCAGTCTTCTGAATTCCAATGAATATAATCCCAATCTACTCAGTCTCTCCTCATAAGCCAACCCCCTCAACTCCGGAATCAACATAGTGAACCTCCTTTGCACCCCCTCCAGTGCCAATACATCCTTTCTCAAGTAAGGAGACCAAAACTGCACACAGTACTCCAGGTGTGGCCTCACCAGCACCTTGTACAGCTGCAACATAACCTCTCTGCTTTTAATTTCAATCCCTTTAGCAATGAAGGACAAAATTCCATTTGCCTTCCTAATTACTTGTTGTACCTACAGACCTACCTTCTGTGATTCATGCACAAGGACACCCGGGTCCCTCTGCATAGCAGCATGCTGCAACTTTTTACCATTCAAGTAATAACCCTTTTTACTATTACTCCTACCAAAATGTATGACTTCACATTTATTTACATTGTATTCCATCTGCCAGACCTTTGCCCACTCACTCAATGTATCTATGTTCCTCTGCAAAGTTTCACAGTCCTCTGCACACTTTGCTCTGCCACTGATCTTAGAATCATCTGCAAACTTTGACACCCTACACATGGTCCCCAACTCCAAATCATCTATATAAATTGTAAATAACCAAATCATCTATATAAATTGTAAATATAGTGTGCTCCTTTCCACTGGGCCACTAGTGAGCAAACACTACCCCGATATAGCATGAGGAGGCATTGCATTGGTTGGGATCGTAGTGGGCCAACACCTTAGATGATGATAGCTGCTTTTTCACTTCCCTAAAGCTTACTTCTTAGCTACGTGACCATTTCCAAGGCTGACCTTATTTCAATAGCAGGTGTAAGGGTGCCAAGGTGGAGGCCAGGTTACATATGAATCTTCCACAATTATTCACCAACCAAAGGAACGACCTAAACTCTGGTCCAGACATGAGAGCTGGGGCACCTTTGATCACTCTCACTTCATCTTTCAATGAGTGTAACCCAGTCTTGTCAACTCTGTAGCCTATGTAGGTCACTTGGAGTGCCTGGAACTCTCATCTTTCCATCTTAAGGCATACCCCCACCTTGGAAAAATGTTTATGTATTATGACCAAGCACCTTAAATGCTCTTTATTGGTCTTCCCGGTTATTAGCACGTCACCTGGGGTAAACCTTGTAAAATGTTCTCCATCATCTGCTGGAAAAGGGCACAGGCTGACAATACCCCAAATGGCAGTCTCGTATTTTGGTATAAACCCTTATGGTTATTCATTGTGGCATACTTCTGGGACTTGTCATCTAGTTGCAGTTGCAGGTACACGTGGTTCATGTTCAGCTTCGTGAAGGACAGACCTCCTGCCAGTTTTGCATACAAGTCTTCTATGTGAGGGATTAGGTGTTTACTAAGCTGCTAGAAGAGATTTACCATTTGCTTAAAATCCCCACAAACCAACCTGTTAGGCTTCACAGTCAGTACGACTGGTGCTGCTCATTCTGCAAACTGTACTGGTTTGATGATTCCTTCAATTTCCAGTCTCCTGATTTCTGACTCTGCTTTTACATGTAAGGCAAATGGTATTGGACGGTCCTTGCAGAATTGCAGAGTTGCTTCCTAGTCAACATGGAAGGTGGCCTCGGCTCCTTTGATAGTCCCTAGACTTTCCGGAAAAACCTCCAGGTATTTGATTGTGACTGCACTCAGGCAGCCATATTTTAATTGAAAAATGTTGAGCCAATCAAGGTGAATCTTTCTCAATAAATTCTGTCCCATCAAGCTTGGGCCCAGGCCTTTTACTACCATCAGTGGTAACTGCACTAACTGCTTCTCATTAGAACCAGAATCAAAGTCAGACACTTAATCTGTAATGGTTCCCCAATACACATTCTCAGTCTGGCTGACGTTTTGTGCAAACTTAAGAGTTGGAGTCCAGAGCGAATCTTGACTGGTTCTGCAATCACTGATACAGCTGTGCTGGCACTGAACTCCAACAGAACTGGTGACCATTTAATGGATGTTTATTTTGACTGGTTCTGATTTGGATGTTGCTAAACAATTTAACAGTTCCAAACCACATGTAGGTAGACTTTTCAGGGTGTGCACTCTTCTAGATACTGGCCTATGAGTTTTCTTACTCCAGTCAGGCTCATGTGGGACTTGTTTACTGTCTTGAGTCCACATATTGGCAACAACTATAATGTCTTCCCAGCCTGGATCCTGAAGAACATTCTCGCCATTTGGCCAAGGCTCTGCTTTGTTTTGGGGTTTTGCTGTGGGCGGACCTAGGGTCCCTCTGCTCCATACTTGTCTTGAGTGAGGCTATGCAATTGCCTTTACTCAAATAATGTTCCCCAAGCACAGTTGGAGAGGTGACAGTGTCCACTTCCATTGGGATACCCTGTAGCTCACACGCTCCACCTGCTGCATTTTCTGTTGACAAAGCCATTTGTAGTGCCTGTTAGAAGTCGAGTTGGGCTTCATCTAGTAGGCACATTTGCATGTTTACATCATGAAGCCCACAAACCAGTCTCTCAGCATTTCATTCAGAGTTAACCCAAAAGCACATGCCACTGCCAGTCATCTCAAACCTCATCAAAAATCCCGATACGGACTTCCCCTGGTTCTCAAAGTGCCAAATGAAACCTATAGCATTTCAGAATTAGAGGAGGCTTGGGGTTATAAAATTCCTTGACTAAATCCATCAACTCTTGAAGTGTTTTAGTGTCTGGTGCCTCAGAGAAAGTTAGGCTCCTAATAACCGAAAATGCTGCGAGTTCGCAAGCAGCCAGAAGAATTAGTCGGTGCTTTTCACCTACCTCAATGTCATATGCCTGGAAAAAATATTGCATTCTTTCCACATACTGGGTCCAGTCTTCAATGACAGGATTGAACGCATCAAGCTTCCCGAATAAAGGCATTATGCCAGAAATGCTTACCCCAACTCAAAGACAACTGATGAGAGAAAATTTTCTTCAGGATCATACTGATTTCTCTAGTCGCCAGTAAAATAACTCCACAGAGGCTGTTATCCCTTCACAAAGTCACCCATTATTTATATGTGCACAGTACATGGCCTCTGATCAGCTATCTCAGAGCCAGTCCCTAGACTGAGGAGAATCCCCAAGACTCCTGTTTACACGTCAGCCAGGACTCCCTGTTTGGCCCAGGTTAACAGCCCCAATCAGGGAACTCACACTCAGCGAGATCCACCTGGCTAACCTCATTCCAATGTCTAAATAAAGACTCTCTAAAAATATGCTTGTTGTTTCTTTTTACAAGACACAAATACAATACCAAAAATACAGATAGTTCACTATTACAAAACCAATTATCTCACTATTTCTATTCCAATGTGCTCCAGGGTGCAACATTCTGAAAGCTATTGAGCTAAGTTCCCATTACCACTAAGATGGCTTCAGTTGGACATTTCCACTTTTACATAAGGAGCTACACTAAATGAGTTAGCTGAGTACCAGTTAGAATTGTTAACTGTGTTTAATTATGGGTTCTGTTTGTTGTGAATGCCTCCATCAGTTACAGCAATGAGCACACACTCACAGGAATACAGTGTTGTAGTGCAACAACACTACCCAAGGACAGAGTCTCAAGCTGTCAATATGTTTTATGTTCATTTATCGAGTGCAAATGTGTAATTTCACCACAAGCTGTATGTATTTTCTTCTCCAGTAATCTGATAGCATTCATCCTTTTATAACAATAAAGTGGATCTGAAATAATCAAACTGACTCCATCATTTACTTTTAAATTGCTTTTAAAAACTAATGACCAGTCTATGCAGGTGGGGCAGTCTGCACTGACGTCACTATGTGTGGAACATGGTGACATAAGCAAAGCATGTGCTCACAAATCCTGAAGCCTGTCATGACCAGCTGATGTCACCAGCCCCATCTGCACATACTCCATGGATATTTTTGTATTCTGTAATCTCTCTGTTAATTCTAAGAGTGTGGTGTGGTGAATGGCCCTGTTGAGTTTGAGTTTCCTGCCTGTGAGATTCTCAACCTATTTCTGTAAGGTTCTTGGGTGAGTTTGAGGATCTTAAGACTTGGAAACAGTTAGCGACAAACCAGAATATAATAATTGCTGTTTTTATTAGCACAGTCACTGCCATCTTTTCTCCTGTTTCTTCCTTACAGCTCCATCCACCGCTGTTATCCTGTATGGCAGCTTTAAGTAAATACTATACATAGAGTACTATTTCAAAATAAAACAACAATACAACCCCTTCGCCTGACAAAACTGAAGGCAAAACACCTGCTTATGGGTCACACCACCCATTTTAAAAGTTGTCCAGCATCAACCCTGGGCATGACTGTGCCACTGTCATTAGCACTGCTGCCTCACAGCGCCAGGGATCTGGGTGCAATTCCAGCCTTGGGTGACTGTCTGTGTGGAGTTTTCATGTTCTCCCTGTGTCTGTGTGTGTTTTTGCTATTCTGCTTTCCTCCCACAGTCCAAAGATGCACAGTTTAGGTGGATTGGCCATGCTAAATTGCCTCTTAGTGTCCAGGGATATAAAGCTAGGTTGGATTAGCCATGGGAAATGTGGGGTTATAGGGCTAGGGTGTGGGTTGGGTCTGGATTGCATGCTCTTTGCACATCTGATGGGCCGAATGGTTCTTTTCAGCACTGTAGGGGATTCTATGATTTCATGAACCTGACTCTAAGAAAGTCTGGCCCAAAATATTTAAAAAGTTTGCCATTCCTGATTATACATCATTGTATCGCTTAAATTTAATTTAGTGGATTTACATTATGCTAAGCCACTCTTTTGCTGAACACATTTATAAAAACTTTCACATTATTTTTATGCTTTCATCTTGCATCTCACAACTTTCTTTGTATTTTATTCATTGCTCCATGTCCACTCCACTGCATTACTATATTTCCTCCTATCTGTACAAGACAGGTTGCTGGATGTTATGTTTCACAGCAATCAATTGGATGGAGGTGAGAAATGGTCAGCACATTAGAAATACATATATTGGTGAATAAACATACAGTGACCTAGTCAGCAGTCAGACAACAGTAGTTAATGTGCAGAAATAAAGAAAACAAAAACAAAAATCATCTGGTAAAAGCTATGACAGCAGAACATTGGACCTAACTTGGAGATCTGAAATCAAACTCCTTTCTTAACAGAGATTCATTTTCAAACTTGGCAGGTTCAACTGTGATGTCTGGCCACCATGGAACCAATGAAGATATTCATGACATGAAGTGGACAACTCCAATTCTTGGGAAGATGAAGGATTGTGTAAATGAATGGAGCTAACATTTGTAGGGAGGGATGAAAGAAATAAGGGATAAACACAAAATAAATGCCATCAAAACTTTGATAGGTAGGACTTTAAGAATCATAAATGTGTTGGTTTGGCCTTACTTGAAAACAAATAAATAATTCCTACCATATAAACCCTTTCTTGCAGGGTTTACAATAGAAAGATCATTGCATGGGCTTCCTCCAATCACCAAATCAAACGGGCCCCACTCAAGAATCTGAAATGAAAAGGCACAGTCGATTCCATATAAGATACCTGTCACATTAACTTTAACTTTCTTCTTAAAATATGGAAATGGTAAATGCAGAATAATTTATTATTTACTGCCACATTTCACCATTACAGGCCTTACTGTATGCAGTTATAGTTTGTGCTGTGACCGTTCCCCTCCTCCACCCCTCCACATGATATTACACATGAAATTTTTGTACAAATATCAAAAGGTACCCCAACAGATAAACCATTCTGACTTTGCCACAACTGTATTATCAGCTTTACTATTCTGTCTCCTGATGTCCCAATTATATGTGTTTCTCTTACGTTTTGCCTGCTGATGTTCCTGACGTCATGCACGTACGTGATTTTTCCTTCATGCCGGACAGTTCCTACTGCAATCGAGTCTTCACATATCTCAGAGGCAACATATCTCTCTACTTTAAATCCCAGATCCCTTAAAACTAAATAGCCTGCAGAAAACAAGAGAAACACTAATTAATTGAGTGTAAGGCTAGGACTACTAAGAAAGGTAATTTATTGGATATTTTAATATGTTGGCACAACAGAAGGATAGGAAATGCATTCTTAAGATATGGGTATCATTGGCAAGACCAGCACTTATTCCAAGCTGCTGGAGAAAATGATCTTGAATCTTGAAATGCTGCAGTCATTGTGTGATATTCTGATACTGCTGATAGAAATCTAGTTCAGGTTCCTTGATTCAATGATGGAGAAGCATCAATGGTGTATACCAAGGTTAGGAGTGAATAACTTAGTGAGAAGCTTGGTGATGTTCCTACGTCCCAGCTAACCTGTCTTTTTAGGAGGCAGAAGTCATATATTTTTGTGAGGTGCTATTGAAGAGGCTCTGATGAGTTGTACATCTGTTGATTAATACACTGCTGTCGTGGTGTTATTTTGGTGGATGAAATGGATCTTTATGGAGGTGGTTCAGGTACAGAGTTTCTTATCTTTGGTTCATTTGGTAACAGCCGAGAATTTTGGAAAGAAGAAAAATTAGAAACCAATGTTCCTAGACTCTTCTTGCTTTCTGACCGATGAGCACATGTAGAAACATACAGTGTGTATTCCTCTTCAGTCTAGGAGTAATGTACATTGTGAGAATAACCTAAAAGCAGAAAGAAGTCAAAATACTGATAGACAAAATGAATGGCAGCAAGAGCACAATTATTCTTTCCTCCCAACATAAGGATATACATGTCAGAATTTAAAAAATGAACATCAACACGTAGGATCAAAGTTATGCAAAGCTGCGAAGAGTAAAAATGAGCAGTAAGGGAAACAGTAATCACAGAGTAAGGAAGGAGAAGAGTAAAAGTGAGCAGTAAGGGAAACAGTAATCACAGAGTAAGGAAGGAGAATTGAGGAAGGTTAGAGGTGAGAAAGTCAAAAGATTTGAGGTGATGAAAACAAGGGAGCAGTACTTTAATCCTCATTTACAATACGTGGAGAAATGTACAGGATAGAATTAGGAGCTTATAAAGAAAGAGAAGAAAATTCAGAGGACCATGTCCACAGTAGTACTGGTAACAAAAAGATGCTGAAGAATGAATGTGATAGGGAGAGGCAGTAGAAACTGGAAGTGAAAAAAAACTTTCTATCTACATAGAAGAATTTTCTTGTATCTTGAATGGATTTTGTGACAGAGCTGTTAGAAAAGACTTCTAAGATACAGAAGCATTGTCCATGCCGAAGATAGAGCAAGGCTTCAGGAAGCTATCAGCTATTGAAAGAGCATGAAATGTCTTTGTCATTGAAACAAAGACCAAAGGGTCAGTTTTCACCTTCAATGCCAGTAAGAAACCTACATTGTGGGTGAGCTACCCTTTACATGCACAGCGTCAAAGTCAGTTTATTATCTATGCCAAATGTTAAAATTAACCTTCAAACATCTTGTAGACAGCTTTAGTAATGAAATAAACATGACAGCTCAATTGATATCAAAACAGATAGCAAGGCTAAAAATGCTGATGGATAATTGAGACTAAAAGCTGAAAGGATAAAAGTAACTATTGTCTGCAGATGTGATGATCAAGAGAAAATTTCCAAGACAAAGCAAGGGAAACTGTTTCAAGATAATCACAGTACAGAGGATTTGGGAATGATCTAATTAGGATCAGAAGTTCTGTTGGAATCCAGAATGAAAAGAGAGCAAGGAAGAGTAGGACCAAGTTACATTAATTTCTTCAGATGGAGAAAAACATTGGTGAAGATTTGATTGCTGATTGATTGCTTGGTTCTAGAATTCAACTGTATTTAATTTAAATAAAAGGTAAAAATCCACCACTGTTTCAACCAGTTACTTAAATCTAAAGAATGTTAGATACTAGAGATTAAATCCAAGACAATGGCTTAATGATGGATCAGGTCCTACTGTTGAATACAAGTCAATTGGTTTACGGCAGGGCTGTCCAGCCTTTTTGCATGATGGGTCACATTTCAATTCTTTTTCAGTCAATGAGCAAATTTCTGAAGGATCTGGATCAGCACCAACATTAAACATGAATTTCAAAATAAAAGTTGAGGTATGAAGGAAACACAATTTGCTTGAACAAAAGAAAATTCAAAGCAATAAACTAACAATAAAAATGCATAATTAACAAAGATTACCACAATAAATTGGCAAGTGGCAGAGCTAACCAGTAAAACATTCTTTTGCCTTTTCATTTAAGAAATAGAGCTGGACAGAGACAGACTAGGCCCAAGTCACGATTCCCAGGGAAGGATCACAGACAGGCTCACACATGAACTCTCAGACACACAAAGGCTCACTCATTCATTTACACACACACCGGCAATAGGTTTTCAGTCTTCCCTACGTTCACGAGTGGTGTCAGGGGGCTGGAGAACTGCAATCACTAAATCCTTGTTCATAAAAGGTAGTATAGACATGCCCAGCAGTTACGGACCACTCAGTTTAATCTCACTGGGGAGAACCTTCTGGAAACAATTATTTCAGATAGATTTACTAGGCACTTGGTAAAATGTGGATTAATTCAGGAGAGTCAACATGGGCATGTTAAAGGAAAAAAGTTTATACCTAACATCCTGGAGATTTTTGAGAGATTACACAGAGGATTGGTGAAAGCAAGGCTCGTGATATGGTATAGCTGGACACAGTACCACACAACAGTTTGTGAGGAAAGTGATAGGTCATGGAATGAAAGGAATGATAGCAATATGGACATGGGATGCTTTCTAAACAACCTGTTCAGAGATGGTATTACTAGAACAGACGGGACCTGAACCCAAGCTGTCTGGTTCAGAGGTAGGGAGACTACCACTCTGCAACAAGAGCCCTTTATAAATAGTGTGGGATGGTTTTGAAACACCAAGCTCTGGATTATCGGCTTAGCACACTCCTGCTGCATCACTTTACTAGCAACGTGGATATATTTTTCCTTTTTTTTAAAATATTGGGAAGTGCTCTTAAACCCAACCAAACATTATTTTGTACCATCTACCAGTAAATCACCCATGTTTTCCAATGAATTAATTTACATGAAAAGCCTGTTAAGCGACAATGCAAACCAAGTCAGCTCAGAGCGTCTTGTGATGTTTTCAGCAAGCTGTGAAACACTCAATGGCACCATCTACAGACTCACTCACTCTGAATACACACACTCAGGCACTCTTCCTCTCACGTTCTCGCACAGACTCTCACTCACTTGCATGCATTCTCTCTCATGCATGGATTTTCTCTCAAGCACAGAATCTCTCTCTAACACGCACCCTGCCCCAGGACCACAGGCTCTACTATCTCAACTACATCTTTCAGTGTAGCTGCCTGAGGGGAAGGTGAGAATGTATCTAGCAAACTCTTCCATCCAAGTGTCTTCATGCTCCAATAGGCCTCTCTCTGCTTGCTTCCCTTTCCTCACTGCCATGCTCCAGTGCTATGGAAACCAAAAACTGGTCACCGCTACTTACCTTCCTGATAGGAGCTGCTCATCCAAAAACAGGCGTATAGCTTTCACTGGAATCTTAATTTGCAGATATAAGATTACTTCCTAGAACTCAGTTAACTTTTATTATGCTTACTGTTTAAAAGATGTGCTTTACAACTTTGGGCCCTCTGTATTTAGAGTAGCTATCATTATGAGGTGTGAACATCAATCTAACTTTTAAATATTAATGATTACCACCTCACTTAGGAGATGATCACCAGGGTTGAAGTAACTTGCATGAAAATTCTGCTTTTTTGCATCTCCCCAAGGTTTCTGCCCATCCTCTCCTCAACTGGAACAATTAAGAAATAATTTGCAGTGGTTCACTGCAAAATCAATGTACATAGAAAATGACAGAAGTATATTGCAATGTAATAATATTCTTGATACTTTACCTGTCGCTATCCCATCAAAGAGTGACAGAACTTTGATTGGCCTTCTGTGCTCAGCTGGTACTGCTGGGTAAATTTTAGGTGGGTCCTGGAATAAAAAAGAACAACTGAAAATTGTTAATTATAGTTGTGTGGATACACAGACTAATTCTAAATAAAATTAATGTTTTAGAAACTAAAATCTAATGCAATCACATGATCATGTTTAATTTATCTAATAACAGAATGGAGGTGGAGCAGGAAATGTAAAGATTAAAAAAAAATGAATAAAATAGCTGGGGAATTTTAACCACCCTGAATACTTCAACCTGATACTCGGAAGTGTTGAGTAAAGGATATAATGAAAGGGAGTTTCTACAATGTATAAATCAGGAAAAAATGGAAGCAGGTAAGAAAAGTGCAACAATTGATTTTAATCTGCATATTAACTGGACAAATTAGATGGGCGAGGATGATGTGGAAGGGGAATTTCTAGGGTGCATTAGGGATTGCTTCTTAGAGAACTACATTGCTGACATACCCCAGAACATGTTATTTAAATCACGTAATACATAATAAGGTAGGACAAAAACGAGATCTTATACTTAAGGATCATGTAAGGGATAGCGATCACAACATCGTAGAACTTCAGATTCAATTTGAAGGACAGCAATTTTAATTTCAAACCACCTAAATAAGGGAACTACAGAGATATGAAGAAAGAGTTGTCTAAAGCTGACTGGGAAAATAAACTAAGAGGAAAATGAGTGGACAAGCAGTGACAGACATTTCAGCAAAAAAAAAATTCTGGTCAAAGAGGAAGACCCAATGAGAAGGATGAACCACTGATGGTTAACAAAAGTGGTTAAAAAGAGTTTTCAATCAAAAACTAAGGCTTACAAAGTGACAAAACCTAGTGACAGACAGAGGATTTGGAATTTTTTTAGGGCAAAAGATAAAGTTTCCATATTCCCAGAGGACCACAGGTTGCTTTCTCATTAGTGAGTTTAACCTGAGGCTCACCATACCTTAGGCGAAGAGAGAGGTTGAGAAGGAGAGTTCTTCATGGTAAACTCAGCCAGTGCAGGGATTGAACCCACGCTGTCGGTGCCACTCTGCATCGCAAATAGAAACTTTCGCTTTCAGTGTCAGGGAGTCGGAGTTAAAAAGCAGCAAGCTTGTTACAACTGTACAGGGTGTTGGTGAGGCCACATTTTGAATGATGTGTACAGTTTTGGTCCCTGCATTTAAGAAAGTATTTACTTGCATTGGAGGCAGGTTGAAAGAGACTCACTCGGCTGATTCCTGAGTTGAAGGGGTTAACTTATCAAAAACGAGTAAACAGATTAAGTCTTTCTTCATTAGAATTAGAAGAATGAGGGGTAAGCTTATTCAAATATACAAGATTCTGAGGTGGTTGATAGCGTAGATATTGAGAAGATGTTTCCAGTAGGAGGGAATTGTGAACTGGGTGACAGTCAACCCATTGGCAAGGTGGGCCCAGCGAGGGTGAGATGGTGCCTGAAGAGTGGCAATTCTGATGTGGAGAGTCTGGCACAGATGGAAGAGGATTGGCGACATGCCATTGGTCAGCTGGCTCAGGGCTCATGGCGGAGGAACAAAGATGGACTCTCTTTCAACTGTATCATTTTACTCTTAAATTTTTCAAAATGGTGCCGGATAGTGGTGACAGATAAAAGTTTTCACTGTATTTTACTGTGTTCTTCATTGTAGAGTGCAAGTGACAATAAATCATCATCATTCATAGTTACAAAATAGGCAGACACTCATTTAAGAGTAAGATGCGAAGGAATTTCTTCTCTCAGAGATAGTAAACATGTGATATTCTCTAGCCCAGAGAGTTGTGGAGGCTAAATCACTAGAAGTATTTAAAGAGGAGGTAGATAGATTTTGAATTCTGGGAGCTAATGGCTGTGCTGAGCTGGCATGAAAGAGGAGTGAAGGCCTGGGGTGGATCAGCTATGATCTTGTTTTATGGAAGGGCAGGTTTGAGGGGCCAAATGGCCCACTCCAGCTCCTAGTTTTCACATCCTTCTGTACATTGTGTGCGGATCTCCTTTTTAACTCAAGTACAAAAAAAAAGTGCCAACAATGGACCTGGAAATGGACTTGAACCAGGGCAGAAAATTCAAGTAAAAGTAGGGGAACAGCTAGATGATAGCTACCATAACATAATGCACTTTGAAGGCAATGGTAGAGAAGGACATACATGTAATGAAAACCACATTGACACGTAAAAGGAGAGCTGAGTTTGAGGAGCTAGGAATAGAATTTGGGCCATTAAGATGTTTATCGATGTAGCTGCCTAGCAACGTAGCCTAACAATGGAAAACATTTAAATAGTGTTCAGAGCGTAGGAAAAATATATTCTGTTAAATAAAAAGGAAAAAAATAACATCAAGTTTAGGTAGAGCAAGAAAAGAACAACAAAGTTTAGGAAAAAGGCCTTTATTAAGTATATGGTTAGCAAATGAGTACAGAATAAGAGACAATATGAAGCAATAAGGAAGAAGGCAAAGAGGAAATATGAAAGTAATTTATCAAGGAACATAAAACAAATTAGTAAAATATTTTACAGGCACTTCAATTAAAAAAATGTCTTTGATGGGATTATGCCAGAGGGATAAATACGATAAGTTAATGATAGAAAAGTGGCGGAAATATTAAATATTTTGCCTCAGTATTTACAAAGATGATAGAATTGGTGGACATGGCATTCAATGATGAAATCTCAAATGAAATAAGTGCATTTAAATTAAAAAATAGGTTGAACAAACTCAACAAGACAAAACTTCTGCTTGAAATGGGAGCATCCCCATATTTTAAGAGAATCTAGGTTAATGCAGATGCATTACTATTAATTTTTATTTTGTTAGAAAAAGGTGCAGTGCCAGAGGACTAGTAGGTTGTTAAATATAATCCCCATATTTAAGAAGGGGGACAGAATATGCCCAGAAAATAATTAACCAGTCAGCTTTAGCATCAGAGTAAAAGTCAAGGAATCCTTTGAAATGAGGAGAATGGATGAACATCTAAAAATAAGAAAATAATAACAGTTCACACAGATTTCAAAAAGAAAAAAGTGCTTGACCAAACTTATGGAATGTTTTCAGGAGATAATCCAGAGACTGAGGGGTGACCTTATTGAAGTTTATAAAATCATGAGAGGCATAGGTAAGGTGAATAGCCAAGCTCTTTTCCCCAGGCTGGGGGAGTCCAAAACTAGAGGGCATAGGTTTAAGGTGAGGGGCAGCCTTTTCACGCAGAGGGTGGTGGGTGTATGGAATGAGTTGCCAGAGGAAGTGGTGGAGGCTGGTACAATTACAACATTTAAAAGGCATCTGGATGGGTATTAGCACAGGATGGGTTTAGAGGGACATGGGCCAAAAGCTGGCAAGTGGGACTAGATTAATATAGGATATCTAGTCAGCATGGACAAGTTGGACCGAAGGGTCTGTTTCCATGCTATACAGCTCTATGAGTCTATAATAAAGAATAGACAATACTAAAGCATTAGTTGCAACTTATCCAGATTTTCAAATCGCCTGCAATAAGTTGCGCCATAATAAAACTAAAGCATAATTTCAAAGAATGTGGTGTCGGCACCAAGGGGCAGGGTGAATTGTTCTCTCTTCAAGGTATAAAGAGGAGAACAGGAGGGTGTTTGTGCAGAATGACAGAAGGTGGGAAATAGTGTTCTATAGACATCAGTACTGAAACCACTTTAGACCACAATTTACACTACAATTTAAACTTTTGAATGAGAACACAATTTCTAATTTTGCAGATGGCACAGAATTGGGAGAACTATCAATTCTAAAGAGAACTGCAACAAATTACAAGAGAATATGAATAATATAGAATGGGTAAATAATTGGTAAATGGAGTTTAACAGATAAATAGCATATTTTGGTAAGTCTCCTGGCCCAGAGGTAGGAACATTATCACTGCAACACAAGAACTCTTGTTCGAAGCACATTTTTGTTTTAATATTTTCTAATCAACCTGCTCAGAGATGTGATTACACACATCTGGTGTAGGTGGGACTTGAACTAGGGTCTCCTGGCTGTTCTTCAGGTCTGTCAATTACTACCTACTAAAAGAGGTTAGCATTTAAGAACGTGGAACATGGAACATAGAACAGTACAGGTCCTTCGGCCCACGATGTTGTGCCAACATATTATCCTACTCTAAGATCTAACTACCCTGCATACTTTACATTTAACTATCATCCATGTGTCTATCCAAGAGTCGCTTAAATGTCCCTAATGTATCTGACTCCACTACCACCGCTGGCAGTGCATTCCATGCACCTACCACTCTTTGTGTAAAGAACCTACCTCTGACATCTCCCCTATACCTTCCTCCAATCACCTTAAAATTATGTCCCTTCGTAATAGTCATTTCCACCTGGGAAAAAATCTCTTGCTATCCACTCTATCTATGCCTCTCATCATCTTGTACACGTCTATCAAGTCATCTCTCATCTTTCTTTGCTCCAATGAGAAAAGCCCTAGCTCCCTCAACCTTTCCTCATAAGACCTACACTCCAGTCTAGGCAGCATGATGGTAAATCTCTTCTGCACCCTCTCTAAAGCTTCCACATCCTTCCTATAATGAGGTGACCAGAACTGAAAACAATATTCCAAGTGTGGTCTAACCAGGGTTTTATAGAGCTGCAGCACAACCTCGCGGCTCTTAAACTCGATTCCCCTGCCAATAAAAGCCAACACAACATACGCCTTCTTAACCACCCTATCAACTTGGGTGGCAACTTTGAGGGATCTATGGACGTGGACCCCAAGATCCCTCCGTTCCTCCACACTGCCAAGAATCCTACCATTAACCCTGCATTCTGCATTCAAATTTGACCTTCCAAAATTAATCACTTCACATTTTTCTGAGTCGAATTCCATTTGTGCGACGTAAATTACCTGCACTGTAGAAAACTACTTGTCCTACGTAACAATTGGTATTAAATTCCTCAATTATTTTAATAGAGGCAGAACCTGTTTAAACTATCTTTTAAATGGAATAAAACAATTTGCTATTAGCATGTTAGATGTTTATACAACAAATTAATTTTTTTTACTGTAATGTGAAAAATGGATAACTATTCCATATGAAATATTACAATGAAATTTGTAAAGTTATTAACACATTTTACAATATGCTTATACAAATAAAAATTATAACCATCTAACAAATCTATACAAGTAAATTCATCTTTCAAAACTCACAAGTTTCTCCTTGATCTTTGTTTGATATCAAGACATAATTTCACTGAGCTTTAGTAAAAGGGAAATTGATGGGAATTGGATGATGGGGATGGAGGGATGGTTGTTGGTTTACACTGCTGGGAATCGTGTCTAATAGAAAGGAAGATGATTGTGGTTGTTAAAAATCGATGATCTCAGTATCAGGACATTACTGAAGAAGGGCCTCAGCTCAGTGTCCTAGGCAGAACCATCTTCATCTGCTTTACCAGTGACCTTTCCTCCATCATCAAGCCAAATGTGGAGTTATTCATTGTTGATTGTACAAGTATTGAGTTTCATTTACACCTCGTCAGATAAAGAAGCAGTCCATGATCAAGCAACAACTGGACAACATTCAGGCTTGGAGTGATAAATGGCAAGTAGCATTCACACTACCTCAGTGCAAGGCAATGACCACTTCAAACAAGAGAACCTAATCACCTCCTCTTGATACTGGCCAGCATAGCCACTGCCGACTCCCCAACAATTAAAATTCTGAGGGATTAATATTGACCAGAAACTTAACTGGACCCAGTTACAAAGATAAAAGCACCAGAGGCCACTTATTCTGCAGTATGACTCACATCCTGATTTGCCAAAGCATTTTACCATTTACAAATCACAGATCAGGAGTTTGATACTCTCCTGTTTGTCTGAAGTACACCCCATCAGTAGTCAAGAAACTCTACACTATCCTTTACAGAACGGCTTGCTTGATTGGCAGTTCAACTGTTACCCTAAGTGTTCACTCCCTCCACCACCAGTTCACAATATCTGCAGCATGTCGCATCTATAAGGTCAAAGACAACAAATACATGAAAACACCAATATCTTCAAACATCCCTCCTTGATGCATGCCTGCTTACTTGGAAATACATGACCTTTCTTTCATCATCACTGGGTCAAAATCCAGGAACTTCTTCACCAGCAAAACTACAGGAATACCTTCTGCCACATGACAACAGCAGTTCAAGAAGGCAATTCTCGAGGACAAGAAAATGCGTAATAAATACCACATCCCACAAATTAATCAAAAAGCTGTACGACTTACATACTCTTGACCATTGTCACTGGCAAAAAACTCTTGGAGTTTCATGGTCCAGTCTCTGCGCCTTCTCAGTACTCCATAGCTTTCATTCGGAAGACACATGTAACATCTCCAAGGGTCTTGCACCTTAGCTTCTTCGGATGCACCTGGCCCCACAAGGATATCTATGCAGTCCACACAGAAGCATCTACAGGCAAATACAGCATTACTGGAATGATTCCTACTAACTTCACATCTTGACAATAGGATTATGCTTTAAAATCCTGAAATAATTATACCTGGTTTTACCTGACATGTGCAGCTATATATCATTAAATACTAAGTGGGAAAAAAATGAACTTAACTCAAGGTTTCCCATGAATGATTTTTGGGCTGGAATACTTGGGAGTTTTCTTGAAGTGCTCAAGAACGTCTTCCAGTATATTGACCAATGGACAGTAGGGATGCTTGATCAAGCTAGCTTCTTGCCAAGCGAAACATGAGGTCCAAAAAAAAAACAGAAATGTCTCACAAAGTGTACTGTCAAGTACTGGTTGGACACTGTCAGAAACTTCAATTAAGAAATTCTCTTCATACAATTCAAAATTATTCCATTAAAAAGATGACTTGTGATGGGATGTGAATGTAATTAACACTTGGTAGCTTGTGGTATCTGGCACAAAACTATATAAAAACATTTTATTAAGGACATTTTTCCCCACCTAGGGCATTTAATTTAGTTTTTGAAGAATCCGTAAGTGAAAATGCCTTGTATATAATCCACAAATATTTCTCACAGTAGATGAATGGTCTTGGAATATGCCCCGAAAATGGTAAAGTTCTTAACAGGCAGTGATATAGGATGTGAGAACACTCTCATACAGAACCTTCTCTTTATGAGTCATGGCAAAGCAAATTAGTCAGTTTGGTATTTCCATATCAGGAGTACTGGTCCCTCAACAAATCAATTCTATTGACATGAAAAACAAACAGAAGGCATTATGAAGTGATCTGCAAAGAACAATTTAGAGTCATAGCTGGACAAGTCAAGGTGAGTCACTTCCCTAAGTGAGAGCCAGACCTAAAAGATGAGTCATACAATGTTACTGTATACATTTCTACCCAAACTGGGTGAGGTTTTGGACAATGTTTATGGGAATATATAGCACTGAGAGAAAATCAATTGAATGGTGATGCCAAAAAGGAGTCAAGCATGTTCTTCATATGTAGAAAGACAAAAAGTCTCTGAAGGTATAGAATGGAAATACACAACAAAGAGTAAGAAAAGGTGAAGGTAGAACAATGTGAATTTCCATAGCATCTTTAATAAAGTGAAGTATTCCAAGGTCAGAATCCTGTGCCCTCACTTCAGGTAAATTTGGTGGCGGGGCGGGAGAAGAGGGGCATTTATGCAGATGACAGAATGAAAGTGGTGACCCTGCTACTTGCCTGCCTCCAACCCAATTAAGACTGTGTTAGAAAAGCCTGTGGATGGCTGCCCACTCCACTGCCAATTATGACCAATATCAACAGGTGCACAGAAGGAATCATTCAAAGGCATTCAGTGCCTGATTGAAGAACCTGGTATTGGAACCGTGGTGGGGGAGATAATGAGCTACCCTTCTACCCCCACAACCTTCCTGCCAGTAATCCCCCTGCCCACCATCACTCTCCTGTGCCAGAGTCTCCCCTCGATCCAAGGCCTCAGTAAGGTGTAGTTACATACAGAAACCACTGCCTTCCTGGTGACATTGCTGAGCATAGAAGAGCTACCAGTCCCTGACTGGCCGGCAGGTAGAACGTTTATAGTTGGGGTCCTTAATGCCAGGGAACAATCTTCCATGGGCTTGTGAAGTGCCTGAGTGATACAAAATGCAGATCTTCCCCCAAAACAAATGATGCAAGAATATGGTAACCAGACATCCATATTTTGCCAGGATACATCTGGATTCTCATTAAATACCCTGTTGTCCTGGATTCTCATTAAATACCTTATTGTCCCAACAATTTCCTCAAAATCATTCAAATGTCCCAGTTTTCAGCATTTATGTTTTTTGACAACCTTTAAAATATGTCAATGGGAACATGACAGCAGCAAAATAATAAAATAACTGGAATGCACACTGAGAAGACAGCCTCAGATGATTGTCAGCTGGTCCAAGAGAGACCCCTCAGCCAGCCTTCCATTCCAGGAACACTTATGGTATCTGAACAGGCCATTCTCCGGGACTTGGAGTTGGCAGTTTGCAGCTATGAGCTCACCGAAAGTGGAGGTTGTGCAGCAAACAGGTGGTTCAGTTCTAAAGCTCTAGGTAAAAACTCTCAGTAATGGGGCTGGAAATAAACAGATTAGTTAAACACTGGTGTGGGGCCCATTCACAAGTTCATATTCCCTTAATATGCAATTCAGAAATACTGACAGATGGTCAATTTTGACTTTTGAAAATAGTTACCCTATGTTGGAATCATATCAACTACAGAGCTTGCAGCTGAACATTCATTGCCTCTATTTAAGAGTATATCTACAAATTTTACAAAAAGGAAAACAAGCATGCACCATCTTAAGAAAAATACCAAATTATAAGAAACCGTTTGGGCATAAAATAGTCCCTTTATTCCATGGAATACAGAAATGGAGGAGCTGAAAGGGTAGATTTGGCAGAGTGGAAGGGTTTTACCTGACAGAATAAACGCTGACTATAGAATTGAAATTGTTTTTAAGTCATTATTTGTTTAGCTTGGATCACTGGAAACAGACATCACCAGCTGACCACACTTTTACATTATTAAAAGTAAGGACCAAGGGAAGCTCATGGACGCCAGTTGAATCACAATCTTAGTTTATGAAAAATGCAGGTGCTTCATTAAATGTTTAAGTTTCTTGGAATATATTTATTCCTCTTTGTTCAATAAATCCTTCCAGTTGTGCTAATGATTAATTACAATGGACACTCATCAATTTTATAAATATACCTTATTCCTTAACATTGTTGGAAGAGAAGAGTTATGGGGGCAAAAATAAAAAAAAACAGATAAACTCTGAAAGAGTCCCAAGGCAAGGATTTTGTTCTGACCACTGTGTATAAACAGGATTAAATCTGACTGCAGACGAGTGGCTGAACACACTCAGCTCCCAGCCAAATGTCCTGAGTACTAATCACTTTACATCTTCACAGCTCCCCACGAGTAATTGGAATCTTCTAACATAAGCAAGCCCTTTCCAATATGTTCCTGACAATCTTCATTCATCTTGGTATGACACTTGTGGTAGCGAGGGCCATTCTTTCATTTTTTAAACCAGTCGGCCTCTTTGAGCGCAACAGTGTAATTTGACAAAAGTTAGGAAATGAATCAAATGCTGACAGAAAATAAATTATGAAATTTACTTTGAACATTTTTTAACATAGACACAAATGAAAGGGGTTAATTATATCATCTTGCTGAAATGTCATATAAATGACTTGGCGAAGGGCATTAGGCTATTCCAGGCAAAACACTAAAGGCAGGATTTTCACTGACTTGATCCATCAGAACAGTGGCTGTCAGGAGACCTTGATGTTTGAATTAAAAGTGGACAATTGTGTTTCCCAAAATATTGAATTGCATTGAGGCTTACAGCCTGATAACATTTAAAACATCAACCCTCCTTCTCGGAGCAAAATGATTGCTCACTCCATCCTATGTTATTTAAACCCGAAGTGGGTTAAGTGTGAGGATCAGATTTTTGACACATTAAACCAATCCAAACCAACTTGCTTTCAAGGAATAAAATTCCATCTCAATAGTGATTTCAGTTTCTGCAAAGTTTGACTGCTCAAAAACAGATTGGAAATTGTTTCCCGTCATTCCCAATCCCCACATGCAGGAAGAGGGTGGGGATGAATTGATCAGTAGTCCTGGCAGGAGCAGAAAACTTGTCTCTTCTAAGTTGAGTTGGTAGTCCATTCCTGGGATGACAGGACTTACATACGAAGACAAACTGGATCAGTTAGGAATATATTCACTGGAGTTCCAAAGAAATGAGAGGAGGTCTCTTAGACACCTATAAGTTCGAACAGGAGTAGACAGGGTAAATGCAGGAATGCTGTTCCCAATGACTAGGGAGTCTTAAACCAAGGATTACAGTTTAAGGATACAAAATAGGCCTTTTAGGACTGAGATGAGGAGAAATTGCTTCACCCACAGAGTGGTGAAACCGTGGAATTTTCTGCCACAGAAAGTAGTTGAGGGCAAAACATTTAAATAAAATGAGGAACTGCGGATGCTGCAGATATAAAACAAAAACAGAAATTACTGGAGAAACTCAGCAGTTCTGAGCATCTGTGGGAAGAAAGCAGAGTTAATGTTTTAAGTCCGGTGAAAAGGTGTTGCTAAATAAGAGCCCATGGTGTTAGAGGCAAAGTACGGCCATGGATAGAGGATTGGCTGACTGGCAGAAAGCATATAGTGGGGATAAACAGTACCCTTTTCAGGATAGCAGCTAGCGATTAGTTAAATTCCTCATGAGTTAGTGTGGGTCAACAACTATTCACTTGATACATTAACAATCTGGAAGAAGGAACTGAGGGCATCATTGCTAAGTTTGCAAAAGACACAAAAATAGGTGGAGGGACAGGTAATGTTGATGAAGCAGGAAGGCTGCAAGGACTTGGACAGGTTGAAGAGTGCACAAAGAAGTGGCAGATGGAATACAGTGTGGGAAAGTGTGAGGTTATAGACTTTAGTACGAAGAATAGAGGCGTAGTTTATTTTCTAAGTGGGAAAGGCCTCGGAAATCTGAAGCACAAAGTGACTTAGGAGTCCTAGCTCATGATTCTCTTGAGGTTAACATGCAGGTTCAGTTGACAGCTAAGGCCACACATGTAAGTTAACTTTCATTTTGAGAGGGCTAGAATACAAGAGCAGGGACGCACTGCTGAGGCTGTATAAAGCTCTAGTCAGACCATAATTAGAATATTATGAACAGTTTGGGTCCCTTATCTAAAGAAGGATGTAGTGGCCTTGGAGGGGGTCCAAAGGAGGTTCACAAGAATGATCCCAGGGATGAAGACCTTGTCATATGAGGAATGGTTGAGGATTCTGGGTCTGTGCTCAATAGTTCAGAAGAATGAGGAGGGATCGAATTGAAGCGTAGCTGAATAATGAGAGGCCTGGACAGAGTGGATATGGAGATGATGTTTCCTCTAGTAGAGAAACTAGGACCTGAGGGCACAGCCTCAGAGCAAGGGATGATCCTTTAAAACTGAGATAAGGGGAATTTTCTTCAGCCAAAGTGGTGAATCTGTGGGACTCATTTCCACAGATAGTTGTGTAGGCCAAGTCATTGAGTGTCTTTAAGATGGACATAGATAGGTTCTTGATTAGTAAGTAGATCAAAGGTAATGGGGAGAAGGCAGGAGAATAGGTTTGAGAAACATATCAGCCTTGATCAAGTAGCAGAGTAGGCATCATGGGCCAAATGGCCTAATTCTGCCCCTATATCTTATGGTCACTTCATCAGAGCATGTAGTAGCTAGGAAAAGAATGGTAGTTATAATGAAAATAGGGGAGAGGAGTGTTGAGCAGAGAGGTCAACAATAGATTCCCCTGGTCCTCACTTACCACCCAACAGCCTCCACATCCAATAGATCGTAAGCTGTTATTTCTGTCACGTCCAGCAGGATGTCACCATCAGATATATATTCCCCTCCCTTGTCAGCCTTCTGCAGGAACCATTCCCTCCAGACCACCATCGTCCACACCTCCTCCACTCCCAATATCTCCTGACATCCCCACAGCACCTTCCGATGCAATCACAGAATGGGCAACACCTGCCCATTTACTTGCTCCCTGCTCACTATGCAAGGCCCCAGACAGTTGAAGCAGCAATTTATCTGCACTTCAATCATCTATTGTATTCACTGCTCACAAAGTGGTTTCTTCTACATCGCAGAGACTGAGTGACCACTTTGTAAAAACACCTATGATCCATCAGTAAAAATAATCTCAAGCTTCCAGTTGTCTACCACTTCAACACACCACCATGTTGCAATGCTCCAGTGAGCCTCAGTGTAAGCTGGAAGAACACGGTCTCATTTTCTGCTTTTGGATCTTGCAGCCTCTAGGAATCATCATCGTGTTCAATAACTTTACAGCTTAATTACATTCTTCCATTTTTTTACCCACCTCCATACCCTGGTCCTTTCAAGAAATGGGCTTCTTTCAACCCATTCTCACCCACTGAGTCCTATTATCATAAGACATGGTTTGTCTAATCATTCTCTCCTGCTCTCAGCTCTCTATCACTTTTTCAGCTTCTCTTCTGTCCTGGCATACAGTCAAAAATCGCCTTGTCTGCCTATTCCTTTCATATCTCCCTCTCTCTAACTGCTACCTCCACCTATCTCTCACCTCTCCCCCCACCCATCTTCAGCATAAATACCACTTTTTCCAAGCTATTAGGTGTTCTGATGAAGTCACTGGACTTAAATTGTTAACTCTGCTTTCTCCCCACAGATTCTGTCAGTCCTGCTGCGTTTCTCCAGCAATTTCTGTTTTTGTGTCAAGACAATTGATTGTTATCAAGAAGGAACTAGGTATAGTTCTTAGGGCTAAAGGGATAAAAGATTCTGGGGAGAAAGCAGGAATAGGGTACCAGTGAGTTGGATGATCAGCCATGGTCATCTTGAACAGCAGAGTCTATCTTCTTTGTTTCTATGTCTTCAAAGCTTAAGAACCCCCACATCCACTTTCCAAAGCTTTCCTGCTCAATTTCAGCTAAGGCAAGGTGAGAAAAGTCACAAATTTAAGGTGCTGTAGTTCACTGATACAAAGGAGAATACTTGCTTGGTAGTACAAAACTTAAACATTGCTAAAAAGAGACAAGAAGTAGAAACTCTTGCACTCTAATGCTGAGATAGGGCAGATCAAAGCGATTTGTCATGATAATGGCTACACTGATTAAATCATCATATATTGCAAAAGCTCCCGACAGGGTATATGTCTACCACTTTGCACCCTGAACAACGGACAGTTTACATCAGACTACCCTGCAAGCGGATGGTATGTCAATACTGATGAAGCTAAATGCCTCATGCTGCTACTTTGCAGTAACCCAGTGTGGTTTTCTCTACTAAGAGGATTTTGCTGTCCAGTCTACAACACAAATGATTAATGTGATCCATGAGTTTCAGTCCTGCTGTGATGCTAAGGGTGTAAACAACATATCACAACAACTGCAGACCATATCAAACATCATATCACACTGAACACTCACAGCTGGCAGCATGCTGATCATGCTCAACTGGCCCTGCAAGGCTTGCAAGCTTCAAAGCAGTATGTAATTCTGCTTTTGGAAATCATTTCATAAATAATCCAGACTGTGCTAAGAATTACACCAGAAGCTAATTTAAGATCACCAGTTGGGCTTACAGTGTGATTTCTTTGCATGTGCTAGAAGCTACATATATTAATATACAGGACCAGATTTTGTGTGGAGTCGGTGGTTAGCACTGCTGCCTCACAGCGCCAGAGACCCAGGTTCAATTCCACCCTCAGGCAACTGTCTGAGTGGAGTTTACACATTCTCCCCGTGTCTGCGTGGGTTTACTCCAGGTGGTCCGGTCTCCTCCCACAGTCCAAAGATGTGCAGGTTAGATGGATTGGCCATGCTAAATTGCCTATAGTGTTCAGGGACGTGTAGATTAGGTGGGTTATAGGGGGATGGGTCTGGGTGGGATGCTTTGAGGGTTGGTGTTGTTAGGCCGAAGGGCTTGTTCCCACACTGTAGGGATTCTATGTTATTCTATGTTATTTCTATGTTATTATAGCATATTCATGGAAACAAAAAGCGGTCATAGAGATTGCCAACCATTGCTGCATTCCCAAGACAATACCTGGGCCTATCAGAGTCTACCTGCTTGATCTGAGAGCTAAACTTGACAATTAACTGTTCTTGCTGCAGTTCCTTGTCAATGATTCCCCAATCAATCAGTACCTTCTTCTCATGCTGTATAAATTGGTGTCCTATTTTTCAAGACTGTTTCTTGCCTCTTTGCCCTAATGGGTGCAAGATGAAAAGCCTTGATTTCTTAATTCATCTTACCAATGGTTTACAGAGATGAGTTTTAACCAATAAAAGCAACTGGATGTGGGCTGGGTGAGATGTTAAAATATTAGAACTCTCAAACCAGATTTAAGATGTCCATTGATTCATAGAATCAGACAGTACAAGAGAAGACCTGTATTACTACTGGTTTGATTGATGGTGGGATGGGGGTCGAGTCCTTCCATGAGACTGCATGCCTCAGATCTTCCTTCAACTTCAGATTTAACTCACACTGACTGGGGTTCCCAGGCTTCAGGAAAGCTGCCAACCAAAGGGATACAGGGACTGCTGGACCCTGCAGTCATGAGTTTCTTTCACACCTATTGTGGGGCAGGAAAAACAGACATGCTCCTCCACACCTACCTGTAAATCACTCCCTTGTATGCTGACTGTGTGAAGAATTATGCTGAATTACACAGGATTATCAGTTGGGTTTACAGTGTGGAGCAATTGCACATACTGGTAGCTAGGAATGTTAATACACAGGACCCTGTCTTTTGCAGACAGAAAGAACATGTACACACACTACACCTGTTTCAATTCAAAAAAATAGATGACAGTTATTCTTTGGTTCATTTCTCAAAGCAGTTTCTTAACTAATTACTGTCTGCATAAAACCTAGACAAAGCTAGGCAGTTAACTGCCAATTATCATTAAGTACTGCATTCTCCATGGTAATGTTTTAAGTAACCAGAGCCCATTTGTCAACCAATCAGCACTTGCCTCTCATGCAGTTTAAATGTTGTTTTCCCTTTACTTCGGGATTTGTGAATTGTCCCGAGGAATGAGAGACAAACCAAATTTGGTACATTGTTTTTCTACATTCTTTGACATAAAAAAAACAAATGTTTTCACCGAATTAAACTGAATGTCATTCGTTTATGTGTCTTAAGTAAATAATCCAATAATTGATATGAAACCTATGTAACGCTGATAGAATGCCTACTGAATTTATGTAGCTACAAGGAAATATCTTCCATAGGCAACGTTCTGAATAAAGGGATCTTTCTCGTGACCTCAGCTGACTTGGTATTAAGTGGTAAAAAAGTACACTCCAAATCGTAGGAACCATCTAACAAAAGTGGCTAACGTTAACAAACCCACAGAAATACCAAGTTTAAAGAAAATAAAAAATTTTACTCGTATTCTATAAACAACTGCTTCAAAGTTCATGTGGCCACCATACCTGCAGCAGTTTGCATTTCCACACAGCAACACCTCTCGCCCACCACAGCACACAGTACAGTATGATTGGTAGCCATCATCGTCATACATATATGATGTCTCCAGGTAGATATCCTGCAACATTACCAACAAACAATTAATTCACAAAAGACTACACACACACAAAATGGCAACGATTTTCATGGATTAATTGTAGGGTTTTAATTTGACGACTGTAATCATGTGTTCAAAAACATATTTACCTGCTGTAAAGCACATTTAATGTTTTTAATTAATGAATAAAGGGATCAATGATATGATCTGTGCTTCAGAGAATCTGCATTACAATTTCTGGTTTATGTGGTACCAGCATTAGTGCTGTGGAAAATGGGGATCGTTCTGTTGGGACATGTATATCTGAACCATGCTGGAACCAGTGCTCTGGCAAACCCTATTTCTAGGGAAATAGAATGAGCTTTAACCTGAAGAATGGGAGTGGAGGATCAAGTTTGGGCAGAGGTAGGAAATGCAGGGGTACAGTCAAAGCAGAAAAGGAAAATAATATGCGGAATAAAGGCCACAGCATGGCAAGAAGGGATAGACAGAATAAACATCAGTCTACACTAACAGTACAGATGTGCGATTACAAAGATAACACAAAGATAAAACTAAATGTGTTCAGAGTAAACAAACTGATAGTGAAATAACTCTACAGAGGCTGGTATCCCATCACCAAGTCACCCTTTATTTACAATGTGAAGAGTCCTTGACACTGATCCGATCCCCTAGAGGCAACTCTCAGAGTTGACACTCCTGTTTTTACCTGTCGACCAGGGCTGCCTGATTAGGGCTGTGAATCTGATCCAATCACAGAACTCAGTCCACGAGGTGCACCTGGCTGACCTTGCTACAATCATTACAATAGTGCACATTGAAATAAGTAAACAAGTGATGTGATAGCTATTATGGAAACATAGCTGCATGAGGAGGATTGGATATTGAGTATTGAAGGGTATAAGAAGATGTGATGCAAAGGAGGAGAGTAACACTGTTAATTAAAGATGGCATTGGTGAAATAGAGGTTATCTTGCTACAACAACTTTTCCGTGAAGTAAGAAAGGACAACTGCCCAAAGCTTGTAGGTCATTTTTTTTAATGCAAATAAAATTACAACATTGTGGCCCAACAGCAACTATTACTAGGGAACCCATCAGAGAAACCGCAGTAAGCTCCTTTAATAGGCCAGCACAGGAATGGGTGTGACAGAAGTGGCCCAAAAAGTTAAGCTCCAAATAATTCAAAAATATTAAATAAAAACTGAAAGAACTGAGGTTGCTGTGCATCAGGAACAAAAACAAAGTTGCTGGAAAAGCTCAGGAGGGCTGGCAGGATCTGTGAAGGAAAAAGCAGAGTTAACATTTCGGGTCCGGTGACCCTTCCTCAGAACTGATGGTGGCTGGGAAAACGTCAGTTTATTTACTCCCTACCCTATCCCCTTCCCTTTTTTCTACATATAAACTGACTAGCCCCTTGTTCCACATCATCCTGGCAACTGTCCTCATGAACTTAACTGTTTGGCAATGGCCTCTGAGCTGCATTAATTTGCACCCAGATATTAACAAAACACCTACTAATCGCAACACTTGCCTATCTGTCACTGACTGCAAATTGAGACCAAAAAATAAGTTATATCAATAAAATCAGAACATCGACGGAAACACATAGCAGGTTGATCAGGATCTATAGAGAAAACAGGCAACTTGACTCATTCCAAAAATAAACCTCCAACCTGAAGCATGAATGCATCAGTTTCTCTAGTAATGTTGACTAACTTGTTGTGCATTTAAAGCACACTGTGCTTTTGTTTCAGATTTCCAGCTTCTGAAGGATATTGGTTCATACTTGTAGTTTACAGGAGCTCAAACATGAACATAATTGATGTATAATCGATATATTTGCACTCAGCTAGTTAGTTATTCATAAAGATTCAACATTTTTATGAAGTAAGTTAATTATAAAATTCTGAGTTCCAAACTAACATTAGCTGCCTGCAGTCAGAGAATAGACTATTAAACTTCCTAAAATATTTGACAGTATTTGATTTGTCAGTATTTGGACAGACCTACTACAAAAAGCAATTCAGATGAGTAAATTAGATGTAAAATTATAAAAGCTAATAAAACAGTTGGCATTTTTGACAACTGAAAACAAATGGCTTAATTTCAATCTATTTGTGCCTTCTGACTGTACCATTGGGCTCGATGCAAAGTTCTTGAGACAGTTTCAATTGAGTACATTTCTAACAATTAATAAAAAGGAATAAGTCAATATTTATTCATTTCTCATCCTTTTTCCAAACTCTGATGTATTATTTCAAGTGTACCAATTTTTTTAAAAAGAAAAATTATAATTATTGAATACATATGAACAGCTAGGCCTACAATATATGTTGACTAAACATTTCCAGATTCAATTTCTGATCTGCCATTTCAACCAAAGAGGTGGGGAAGGAGCTAAAGTTGGCCACAATATCTCCGTGTTATAGAGGAGGAACTGATGACTGTATACTGTCCTGTCCTGATTGCTGTGTTGCAAGCCCTGCTGAAATTACATATATTAACATTAGGTTAAGCTTACGTTCTACCTCCTACAGCTTCCCAAACGGATGACAGGCTTGCACACTCACGGTCTAGGCTCATATTCATGAATAGCTACTCAAATTAACTTTTAGTGAGTGCCTAGGGCCACAGAACAAAGCCCAGAAAAGTACTCAGCAGAAAGGTAATGGCATGAAAACTGGCGAGAAAAGGAGGAAGAACAAAATCCTTCCATCAGAAAGCCTTTCTGGCAACCTCATACAATTACTAAATATCTCAGATGATTTAACCATAAGCCTCCAATATTGAAGTATTGTGCTTTTGTGCCTGCTACAGCATTGCAGTGGATATGTTTGCTTTACGTACATCACATGTCCTGTTTTACAACACAAAAGTCCTAGAAAATTGTGGTATGGTAATTGCTCCATTTTATTTTACAGAAATACCATCCCATTAAAATCAATTGGAAGAAAAAGTTTGCTAAATTTTCGTTAGTGATCATTACTGTCACTTAGATCACTGCAGTTATGCTGTTGAGTTTGAATAACAAGAATGTTATGTCCAAGAATAATGTACAGACAATTTAAGAACATTTGAGATTATTCTAAACATAAATTTCTCCAAGTGATAATGTTCAAAGTAAATATGTAATTAGCATTAGCAAACATAAGTTATTAGTTATAGTAGATTTCTGAATGCAATCTTGGACATCAAAGATTCTTTGGCTATTACCAGTCTAAACAGAGAAAAAAATGTTGATCTTGAAACAGTGCATACTAATGGTGTTGATGTGATAATAATAGCACTGGTGAATGGAATCTACTGGGTATAATTGATGTCAATGTGCACAGATTACAACATCAGACAAAACACTGACTTGTAAACATCTCAAGTTATCTACATTGGATAATTTCTTTAACATGAAACTGCTTTCAGCAAATCTTTGGTAAAAGTATAATTTGAGCAAAGCACAATATTAACTAGATGTCCAGATAACACTCAATTGGTGAATTGGGATGAAGAATTTTTCTTCAGCATCTAAGTTCTAATCCATCACAGTGGATCACTATTCTTTTTTGAAAACATTAATTTTACACAATTGATTTGAAATCACATGCTTTCAACAAGAAATGGCCAGGTCCACACCGCAGGATTGCTTCTGAATAACGAATACCAGAATTAACCTCATTGCATCTGTAAAATAATAATGGTCTCAGTGTGTGTTAGTGACTGATTTCAACCCAGACAGCAGGTACAGCTGGGCAACACCATACTTAATCTAAGCATCCTCGGGGAAAAGCTGGTGACATTGGAAGGGAAGGGGGAATCACAATCAAAGGCCCTATCGAAAATGTGCATGTTCTGAATATTCAATGCAAAAGAAAGAATTAAGCTTAACTACTATAACACAGAACAATATGAAATTTGATCCCTTGACATTCCCATCTTCTACTGCTTTCATGAGAGATGCTGGGAGAACAGACAAAGAGAAAAGGAATATATTTTTTCTTCTTAGAAAGCTTACTTGATTTATGCCATGTGGTTGACACAATCTTGACAATCATCATTTATGAAGCTTTATGTACTAAAGTAGCTATTCATGTATTTGAAGAGATTATACATACTCACCTTGCAAATAGGACACAGACCGCCTTCAAACAGTGGATGGAAAGTGCTGACTCTTATGCTTCCACAGGCAAGACAAAATTCTGATATTAAAAAAAAGTCATGTATTAGAATAATGCATCAACCATTCTATTATTATTACTTATATCTAAAGGTTAACAAGGATCCTTCAATATAAAAATAAGCAGCTGGCACTGTTTCCAAGGTAACTTTATCATCCTGCTGATATCAATATTCTGTCAAAAGTTAGGAAGTTGTTTTAAATTTTTCTGCTTTTTGAGAAACTGATGGGATTAGCATCATTACTCATTTCAGTCTCACCTAATTTGACTTTCCACTGAACGTTAAAATCATACATTGGTTTAACCCTCAATTTTACGTCGACACAAGTCACTCTGCAAAAACACACTAGTCACTAGGCATTAGTGAACAAGTTTATCACAACCATATCAAATGATTAACATTCCATTGACAGCTATATGTCAGTCAGATAAACAGGATGCAGAGTTTCATTACTTGAAATTTGCTGATATCACCAAGAGACAACAACAATGTAAATCCAGTGAACTGTCAAATTGGTTTTGAAAGTATTAAAATCTGATTTCCAATCAAGTATGAAACAAACCATGTGAATGAATGTATTTTTCTTTTGTGAAACTAGAAATTTGAATGGAACAAAAACAGAGGTTGCTGGAAAAGCTCAGCTGGTCTGGCAGCATTTGTGAAGAAAAAAAATCAGAGTTAATGTTTCAGGTCTGATGACCCTTCCTCAGAACTGAGTTCGGAGCTCAGCAGTCTGGCTCAGAACTCAGTTCCAAGGAAGGGTCATCAGACCCGAAACATTAACTCTGGTTTTTTTCTTCACAAATGCTTCCAGGCCAGCTTAACTTTTCCAGCAAATTCTGTTTTTGTTTCTGACTTACAGCATTTGCTCTTCTTTCAGTTTTTATCTAAAAATTTAAATGCCAGTTTTAGACTAGCACCTGCACAGCATGAACGATCCTAAAAAAATTAGGGTGATACAATCAAGCCATAATTAAAACTGAATGGTAGAAATAATATTTTCTTGTTTCATAATGAATACAAGACTTTCTGCTTTGAAAACTTCCTAGAGTAGGATTTGTTGACCTGCGACAATCTCATTATTTTCCACGAGAGAGCTCATCGGGTAAGAGTGTCACATCAATTTGTTAGGAATCTGACTAATACAACTGCTAAGCAACATTGGTACATTAACATTTTGGGAACCCACTCCTCATTCAAAGTAATATATTTAACTATAATATTTCTGCAAAAAATGTTTTTGTTGAAATTTGTTCTTTTTGTTGAAAACAAAAATGCATTCAGTAACTAAGTTTCTTTTCTGGAAAACTGGAAGGACTCAATGTGATCAGCCGCCGAAAAGCAACACACCACACATCACACTATTAAAACTAGTCACTTATTCTGACCATAAATTTCTTTTTGATTTTCCAGAAAGGACGAAGGCCTACCTTTCATTTTGACTATTGAGGAGAAGGTGTTTGATATGGATATATCAAAATTTTTTACAGAAACAGAAATTGCTGGAAAAGCTCAGCAAGTCTGGCAACATTTGTGAAGAGAAATCGGAGATAACGTTTCGGGTCTGGTGACCCTTCCTCAGAACGGGAGGAAGTTCTGAGGAAGGGTTACTGGACCCGAAACGTTAACTCTGATTTCTCTTCGCAGATGTTGCCAGACTTGCTGAGCTTTTCCAGCAATTTCTGTTTTTATTTCTGATTATACAGCATCCACAGCTTTTTCGGTTTTCATCACAGTTTTTATTTGCTTTCTACATCTATACCAGGCCATCCCTCAAGTACTTGAATGACTTTGCAAGTTATTATTCTTTACATTTAACAGAAAAACATCAAAAAGTTGTTGATTTTAAAAAAAACTTTCTGTGAAGGAAGATCAAACACTTAACACTGTGGCAGCCGGAGTATGCAAACGGTGATAAGAAAGTCTAATTTTTATTTTACACAAACCTAATTTAGTTTGTAGCTTGTAGTTAGCATTAAACTGAAATTTTAAGTTAAGCAGTAGCCAGCCCTAAAGCAGATTTATTTCAATGGTTTCAGTGCAAGAGCAGCTTAATTAAGAATAAGCTGAAAATCAATGCTCTGTGATAGTGTAAACTTCAAAACTTTAATAACTGTTCATAGATTGAAAGATTCAATAAAGACAAACTATTACACACAAAGGGATCAGCAATAACTCTGTTTGGAATAAACAATTAAGGGACGAGGACAAACTTATGTAGGAATCGAAAGCAACTAGCAATGACTAGGGGAAGTAGGAATCAAAGCTACATGAATAAGACTGTTTTGACATCTGCTTGATAACCCGCTGCTTTATACCATGGGGAGAACTGATTGCCCTATAGAAGAATTTGAGGAGTTAATCACAGGAAAACTATGTCTTCAGACAGTCAATGCCAAACATAACAAGGAACCGGGAAGCTATTTCTGAAATGAAGGCAAGCTGCAGACTTGCAATATTTTGGATGAAAAAATCCTCAAGATTATCAATGTGTCACCCCTAGACCTGAAGGACAGAAAAAATGTATAAGAGAGCAACTCTAGAACTCTCCCTTAGCAGAACTTCAAAGAACACACTGCACAAAGATTAAACCAGAAACTCAGCTAATGCTCTGGGAACTGACTCAGTTTGAATCCCACCACAGTAAGATGGTGGAATCCAAATTCAATTAAAAGAAATCTGGAATTAGGAATCCATTGATGTCCTTCAGAGAAGGAAATCTGCCATTCTCACTTGTTCTGGCCTACATTTGAGTCCTGGCCCATAGCAATGTGGTTGATCCTCAACTGCCCTCTGAAATGGCTTGGCAAGCCACTCAGTTGTATCAATTGGTTTGAAGTCTCAACATAGAAATGAAATTGGCAGACTATTTGGCATCAACCTAGGCACCAGAAAAGACAAAGGCATGAATAGCCCTGTTGACTATATAAAGTTCCGCTTACTAGCATCTGGGGGTTAGTGTCAAATTGGGAGAGCTGTCTCATTGGCTAATCAAGCAACAGCCTGACATAGTCATAGTCAGAGAATCATACCTCACAGCCAATGTCCCAGACGCCACCATCAGCATCCCTGACTATGACCTGTCCCACCGGCAGAACAAAAACAGCAGAGGTGACAGAAAAGTGGAATACAGAATGAAGTCTTATGACTTCCAGTTAAAATGGGCAAGAAAACTTCCTGCTGATTACCACATAGCTCCCTCTGCTGATGTATCAGCATTCCTCCATGTTCAGCAACACTTGGAGGAAGCATTGAGGATAGCAAGAGAACAATATCTACTCTGGGTGGGGGAATTTCAACACTGCTGATAAAGCTGGTCGGGTCCTAAAGGAGATAACTTTTCAACTGGGTCTGCGGCAGATGGTGAGGGAACCATCATAGTGAAAAACATACTTGATCTCATCCATACCAATTTGCCAGCCGCAGACGCATTTCTCCATGTCAGCATCGATAAGACTGACTGCTACACAATCCTTGTGGAGACCGCATCCTGTCTTCACATTGAGAATACCCCCCAATGTGTAAGGTGACACTATCACTGTGCTAAATGAGACAGACTTGAAACTGATCTAGCAACTCAAGACTGAGAATCCACGAGGCACTGTGGGCAATCAACAGCTGCATAATTGCACTCCAGCACAATGTGCAAACTCATGGCCCAGCGTATCCCCATTCAACCACTACCATCAAGCCAGGGGATCAACCCTACTTCAATGGAAAGTGCAGGAGGGCATGCAAGGAGCAGCATCAGGCATACCTAAAAATGAGGTGTCAACCTGTTGAAGTTACACAACAGGACTACTGGCATGCCAAACCACATAAGCAGCAAATGATAGACACAGCTAACTGAGCCCACCATCAACAGATCAAATCTGAGATCTGCAGTCCTGTTACATCCAGTCGTGAATGGTGATGGACAATTAAACAATTTCCTGGATGAGCAACTCCACATCCTCAATGATAGAAGAGCCCAATACATCAGTGCAAAAGATAACACTAAAGCAATCACAGCAAACTTCTGGTTGAAGTGCCAAGTTGATAATCCATTTTGGCCTGCTCCAGTGGTTCTCATTACAGATACCAGTCTTTAGCCAATTTGATTCACGCCACCATGGATACTGCAAAGGCTACAGGCTCTAACAACATTCTGGCATTAATACTGAAGACGTATGCTCCAGAAATTGCCACTCACCTAGTCATACTCTTCTAGTAAAATTATAACAGTGGCATCTATCCAACAATGTGGAAAATTGCCCAAGTATGTCCTGTACACAAAAATCCAATCCAGCCAATTATGGCCCCATCAGTCTAATCTCGATCATCAGTAAAGTGATGGAAGGTGTCATCAACAGTGCTATCAAGCAGCACCTGCTCTGCAATAACCTGCTCAGTGACGCCCAGTTTGAGTTCCGCCAGGGCCACTCAGCCCCTGACCACATTACAGCCTCAGTTCAAACATGGACAAAAGAGCTGAATTCCAGAAGTGAGCTGAGAGTGGCAGCCCTTGACATCAGGGCTGCATTCGACCAATTGCAGTATCAAGAAGCCCTAAGCAAAACTAGAATCAATGGATATCGGGGGCAAACTCTCCGGTGGTTGAGTCATACCTGACACATATGAAGATGGGTGTGTTTGTTGGACATCAGTCACCTCAGCTCCAGGACATCTCTGCAGAGCTCCTCAGGGTTTTTGTTTTTTTTTAACCTATTTTTCTAATCAACCTGTTCACAGAGTTATTACACACCTCTGGAGCAGGTGGGACCAGGGGTATAAACACTACCACTGTGCCACAAGAGGGCCACCTAGTTCCTCAAGGTAGTTCCTAGGCCCAATTACCTTCAGCTGCTTCATCAATGATCTTCCCTCCATCATAAAGATCAGAAGTGGGGATGCTCACTCATGATTTCACAATGTCCAGTGCCATTCACATTTCTTCAGATACTGAAGCAATCCATGTTCAAATGCAAGAAGATCTGGATGATACTTGACAAGCGGCAAGTAACATTTGAGCCACACAAAAGCCAGACAATGACCATCTCCAATAAGAGACAATCTAACCACTGCCCCTTTACATTCAATGATGTTACCATCACTGATTCTCCCACAATCAACAGCATAGATATTACCAATGATCAGAAATTCAATTGGACTCACCACATAAATACAGCGGCTGTAAGAGCAGGTCATAGGTTAGGAATATTGCAGCAATTAACTCAACTCTTGACTCCCCAAAGCCTGTTCACCATCTACAAGGCACAATTTAGGAGTGTGACAGAATACTCAATAGTTGCCAGGGTGAATGTAGTTCCAACAACATTTTGCATCATCCAGAGCAAAGCAGCCCACTTGATTGGAACTGCATCCACAAGCATCCACTCCTTCTACCACCAAGCTTAGTGGTAGCAGTGTGTACTTTCTACAAGATGCACTGCAGAAATTCACTAAAGATCCCTCGACAGCTGCTTTCACACACAACTACTTCCATCTAGAAGGACAACGGCAGCAGATACTTCGGAACACCACCGCCTGCAAAGTTCCCCTCTAAGCCACTCACCATCCTGACATGGAAATATATCACTGTTCCTTCAATGTAGCTGGACCAAAATCCTGGAATTCCCTTCCTAAGGGCATGTGGATCAATCTACAGTATCTGGACTGCAGTGGTTTAAGAATGCAGCTCACCACCACTTTCTCAAGGGCAACTAGGGAGAGGCTAGCCTGCAACGCCCACATCCCATGAGTGAATTCAAGGAAAAACCATCCAGGAGACCAGAGTTCAAGCCCCACCTGCTTCAGAGGTACCTGATAACATCTCTGAATGGGTTGATTTAATTTACCTAAAAATACATCTAACAAGCTCCGCATGACCTATGACTGAAAGTCTGCAGTTTTTGGGTAAAAAAAATCTAAATTTTTATTTTATACAAATCTAATTTAGCTTATAGTTGGCACTAAAATAGCCAAACTACAGTTTATACTTTGTAGTTGCTAGATTAAAGCAGGACTTCTTTCAATCTTTCCAGTGAAAGAGCAGCTTAATTAAGAGCTGGTGGACAGTGGCTCCACATCAAATGAGGCAAATAGTTCTCTTGTGTTAGAAGCATATAAAACTCATCAAATTAGAGTGACTAAGCACTTGAGTATGACTTACAATGGAATGCCAGAATGTGATTCAGGGAGGGATGACTTTTGCTTTAATTTTATCAGCCTCCAGGAATTTGTTTCTCATTCTGCTACAGGGCAAGAAGCTAGTTAATTTTAAGTGCATGCTAACTGATTCAAGTTTATTTTGTTCTTAAGGTTCAAAATAGTACAGGAACTGGTGGTAAGGTTAATAGATATATAAAAATATAACTAACTATAAAGTTGAATACATAATTAAGCAGTTCCTTAAATCACACTGAAGATGGTAATATGTCACAGGTGAAGTGTCACAGTTGCAGCTTATGGGAGTTCCTAGATACAAGTTTGGATGAGAATAAACACGTCCATGACAAGTGTTTGAAGTTCAAGCAGCTTTGGCTCAATCTTTTTGAGCTGGAGACTGAACAGCAGACACTGCGATGCACTAGAGGGGAGAATACTTAACTGGGTTCTTTGTACCCGGAGGCAGTCATATATCTTAGGGTTGGATCATCTAATTTGGTCAGTATTGAAGGACAGGAGAGTGCAACTGACGAGGGAACCCAAAATGCAGGAGCTTGAGTCTTTGCAACTGTCTATCAGGGTTGAGGTTATTTTAACATGTCTAGCTGAGAATGCAGTCTGCAGCAAACATAACCTAACTGACTATGACTCCATGCTACAGGAGAGGGAAATAAGAAGGCATGCAGTGGTAGTAGGGGACAATGCAGTGAAATGGATTGACATTCTCTGCAGCAAAGAACGGCTGTGTTGCTTGGCCAGTGCCAAGGTTCAGGCCATCTGCTTAGGACTGAACAGGAACCTGGAATGGGAGAAGGAGAGCCCGTTGCCAAGGTCCATATAGGTACCAATGGCCCAGGCAAGACAAAGAAGGAATTTCTTCACAGTTAGTATGAGGGCTGAGGTGTCAAATTAAGAAACAAATTATGGTCATAATTTATGTATTATTATGTAAAACATGTGTAGATTGGAATAGGGCAAATCAAATTAAGATGTGAAAAGTGGGCTGAAGACTGGTATGGAAGAGGTAGATTCAGCTTCATGGGGCACTGGCACCAGTACAGGGGACAGTAGGACCTCCACAGTCACACAGACCCCCCCCTTCACCATGCTTGGGCTGGTATTCTTACCAACCCTGAACTAGGGAAGTACACAGGACTTTAAATCAAATATAGAGGGCACAACCATTCCAATTTGAGAAGATGTGGTATTGTCAATGAATACAGTCAAGACCAAAGATAAAGAAATCAATACAAGAAATTATAAACAGACTGCAGCAGGAAGGGTTAGAAAATATGAATCTAAGAGTCAATCAACAGATAAATCTAGAGTTCACAAAGAAGATAAAATGATAAAAATGAAGGCTCCGTATTTGAATGCACATAGCATTCAAAATGAAGTGGATGAACTTACAGTACAAATAGAAATGAATAAGTACAATCTAGTAGCCACTACAAAGACATGGCTGCAGGATGAATCTTGAAGGACATTTAAGAATCACAGGACATCAGAAAAAAGGTGGAGTGGTAGTTCTGTTAGTAAATGATGATATTAGCACAATAGACAGGAATGACCCAAGTTCAAGAAACCAAGATGTAGAAACAGTTTGGTTAGAAATGAGACATGCTAAAGGCAAGGAGTCACTTATGGGATTGGTGTACAAGCTACCTAACGGTAGCCACACAATAGGGTACTGCACAAAAGGAAGAAATACGAAGAGCTTGTCAGAAAGGCACGACAATAATAATAGGAGACTTTAATTAACATATTGACTGGAAAAGGTGAAATTGGCAAAAATAACCTGAATGAGATGTTCAATGAATGATTTCAGGATAATTTCTTAGAACAGCACATACTGGTGTCAACCAGATAAGAGGCTATACTAGACCTGGTATCATGTAATAAGGCAGGGTAAATTGATGACCTCATACTGAAAGTGCCCCTAAACAGCAGTGACCATAATTTGATTGATTGTTATTTTCAGTTTCAGGGAGAGAGAAGTGAGTCTGAGTCTATTTCTAAAATTGAATCAAGGGCATGAAGGCGGAGCTGACTGAAGAGAATTGGCAAACTAGGTCAAAAGAAATGCAATGGCAGACATTTGGGCATCTATTTCAAAATACAGAAAACAGATGCATTTCAATAATAAAGAAAAGTTCTAATGGATGGACCCACCATATGTGGCTAACTAGAAATGTCAAAGATAGTATGAAACAAAGAAAACATATGTAGTTGTGCAAAGAGTGGTGGCAGGTCAGAAGATTGATCAGAATATAAAAAAAGGCAAAAACTGACAAAAAGAAGGGAAAATTAGAGTGTATGAGAAAGCCATCCAGAAATATAAAACAGATAGTAAGAATTTCTTTCAATAAAGTAGAAAAGCATTAACAAAGTGAGCCTTGGTCTTATAGACTGGAGAATCAATAATAGAAATTAAAACATGGCAGGTGGCTTTAACAGGTAATTTGTAACTGTCTTCATGATACAGGATATAAGAAATATACCAGAAGCAGTGATAAATCATGAAATGGAAGGGACAGGAGACGAACTCAGGAAAATCACAATCACCAGAGAAGTAGTACTGAATAAATTACTGGATCTGTAGCCTGACAAATGTCCAAGTGCTGATGGATATCATACTAAAAATTTAAAAGTAGTAACTAGTGAAGCAGTTGATGCATTTTAATTGTCCAAAGCTCTCTTGGTGCAGGTGACATACCATCAGATTGGAAGATCATGAATGTAGCTGCTTTAATCAAAAAGGAAGACAGAATGCAGAAAACTACAGAAGAGTTCGTGTAGCATCTATCACACGGAAAATGTTGCAAGTTTATTAAAGAGGTTGTAGCAGGACACTTCGAGAAATTTAAGATATCAGGCAGAATCAACATTTGACCAGTATATTGGAGCTCTTTTACAAGTTAAAATATGCTGCGGATAAAAAGGAACCAGTGGACATCCTGTACTTACATTTCTGGAAGGCTTTTGACAAGGTGCCACATCAAAAGTCATTGAGGAAAGTAAAATCACATGCTGTACAGGGTAGCATATTGGCATGGACAGAAGTTAACTGTTTAGCAGGAAGAAGACAGTAGATATGTATGGGTTTTTTTTTCAGTTTAGTATGGTGTCATGAGTGGCACGTCATTTGGGTTGGTGCTGAAACTTCAACTGTGTAAAACTTACATAACTGACTTAGATGAAGGGATGGAAGGTATGTTTGCCAAATTTGCTGACAACACAAAGATAAGCAGGAAAGTTAAGGTGAAAAGGACAGAAGGAGGTTACAAGAAGATATTGATAGTTTAAAATGTATGGGCAAAGATGTAGCAAATGAGCTGTAATGTGGAAAAATGTGAAATTATCCATTTGGCAAGAAAAATAGAAAAGCATATATTCTAAATGGTTGGAGATTGCAGAGCTCTGAGACGCAGATGGATCTGGATGTCCTTGTGCATGAATTGTGAAAGTTTGGTATTCAGGAGCAGCAAGTAATAGGAAACCTCATAAAATTAATCTTTTATCAAGAGGATGAAAGTCTGGTGAAACTCTGATTCTGTAAACAGTAGGTCTGGGAGCAAATGTGCCCCTGAGACAGATCATGAACCATTGAAAGAAACACAGCAATACTATAAGAATCAAACCACCACAAATGACAGTTTGTCTGTGTAGTGATTGGAACCAGGTTGACCTTGTTGACTATGAGGTCATTGACTGGCCCAGGTTAACAATCCCAATCAGGAAAGCCCTGGCTGACCAATATAACTAGGAGATAAGCGTTGCTTGTTCCAAGCTTTCCTTATTACTGGTTCACTGACCACGTGGGTGTTTTCCCTGGTGGTGGAAATGTCAAATAAAATCATTTGCACTTTATGTTTTTACTGACTAAAAGAAAATAAAACAATAGCCAGGAAATTAGAATCTCCTCAGTGCAGGCGACTGACTCTGAGCTAGCTAGCCACAGCCAGTATACTGTGGACTAGTAAAATGAAAGGTGACTTGGTGAAGGAACCCAGCCTGTGTGCCATTATTTTAGTGTGTAGGTCCCAGACTGAGCTTTCATGTGTGTACCGACAGCTGGGCGTGTAGACCGACAGCTTCTGTGTGACATTATGTGAACTGAGCTTCAAACCTCAGGCTTCGCTTGAATGCACTACAATGCATTTTTACTTTTGGAGAAAACGAACTGAAACAAGTTTTCTTTTGGAAACAGTGCAATAAGTGGGACTGTCAAATGCGCAAGGTTTGATTTTCTCCATACAACGAATTGTAAACTATTTATTCAATGTTTTCTTTGATCTTATTTTGTAAATGTGAATTAATAAAAAGAATAACCAGGAGATTAGAATCTCCTCAGCGCATGCAACTCACTCTGAGCTGGCTGGTCACAGTCAGTCTACTGTGCACAAGTAAATAAAAGGTGATTTATTGATGGGAAACTGGCCTCTGTGTAGTTATTTCAGTCCGAGAATGGGCAGATCAGTTCTGATGATCAATAATGAGGCTACTGGTCTCAAAGGAATACTGCCAAAAGTGGGTGCAGAAGTCAAATATTTACTAGAAGGGGCTAGTCAATGGGTAAACACAACTATTTTAAGTACAGCACGGAAGGCCCTGGAAAATATAAAAGCAAGATGAATATACAGGATGGGGCAGGAGATTGGTCCATGGATTAGGAACACCAAGTACAAAGATGGACAGCAAGAAATGCAGTGTAAGCTTAAACAGATGCATGTGTGATGGGTAGAATGCATCTTTCTGCATCATAACATTTCTGTGATTCTGTACATAGTGGATCTGGGAGCGAATGCGTCCCTTGAGACAGATCATGAATCATTGACAGAAATGCTACTAATAGGAGTTGGAAATCAGAAATAGAAGGCAAAAATCAACAAAATACAGTTTAAAAAGGATAAGCAAACTAGAAGTGAAACAGAAATACAATTAGGAGAAATGTGGGGTTGGAGGGCCGGGAGAGATTGTGTTGGAAACGTTGGGGTGTCCCTTAGAGCAAACAGGAGGTCAAGAGGTACACCCCCAGCCTGGCCCGGCCACAAGGGGGAAAGGAATTCAGCAGTAGTGGGATGAAACCTTTAAGTATTCATTAATTGGCCTTTTAAGATAAGTGGAACATTCCATGCCCAATTTTACACCCCACCCCCATCTGCCATCCCGGACATAAAATTCAGGCCATAGTTGCAGCGTTTCGTATACTGTCTGAGAGTCTCATAGCCTCTCATTCTCTTCTGTGGTACTTTTATAGCCTCTGCCAATTTGGCAATTTTTCTTCATGGCCTCTTTTAATTCAACTGCAATCCTAATGTAGCCTATTTTAGTTACTGTTGCACTCCCAAAATCTCCCTCAATCTCTGTGATAACCTCAGAGCCTGTTAAGTATGTCCAAAGTCTGCATTATTCTGTTTGTGACAGTCATGCAGCCTATGCTTTATCCTCGAGAATACTTCCATTGCCTCTTTTATTAATTCTGGGATATTTCCATTAGCTTGTTATTCCTTCTGTTACACTTCCACAGCCTCTCTCTCTCTCTCTATGATTTGGTGTTGTCTGCTATTTTGAGTGTGATATCTCTGTGAGATTTTAGTCCTTCTACAATGCTTCTTATCTTCTGTTATTCTTGCTGTGAACTGCTCAAGCCTCTGTTATTCTCTTGATTGAAAATAAACCAAGAAACTCAATGATGTTAGCTTAAAATCAGTTGATTTGGATATGCCCTGTGTGAGTGGTCATTCATGGTTCAACAAATACAAACAAAGTAACAATAGGAAAGCACTTCAAACTTTAGCTTTAAAAATACATATTAATCTGAAAAAACAAATGTGTGTACAGTTTATTATACATCTCTTGAGAAGTAACAACTGCACCTTCTCTTGTGAGACTAGAGCTAGTATTGTTCTAACTCTTGCTATCAAATATATTACGAATTATTCTCAGGCTATCAGTGCAAACGGACAATGACACAGCCTCTCATCAAACAATGAAATATGCATTCTAAAAAAGCTAATCAGTCAGCTCTGCTCTCATCCAATCCTAGCACTGCAAACTGAACTAGCATTCTAATCCAAATAGCATTCAGTACTTCAAACTCGATTACAGCAGTGCTCTCAAATGGTAGAACAAGGCCATGATTTATAACACCTGCATTAAGCAGCAGCCTGTACGAAGATAAGGGGGAATTCTCACACAAAGCCCTGCACATAAAGAATGTCTTAGTTGTCACGTCAGGGAAATTTTAATACAACACTGCTTGAGACAACATTCTGATTTATCACAAAATGAGAACACTCAGCAAAACAGAGACAAAAAAAAATGCACCTTTACCCTGTAAGCTTGATTTTGAATTTAATTTGATGTTTGTTTTCTGTCTATAGGAAATTCTCACTAAAGGATCATGCGGTAAAAAGGTAATGAAATTCAGCAGCTGACTACAGTATGTGAGGGACATGTAGGTTTTAAACCCCAATGGGAATTGCTTTCAGTCATCGGTCTTTTCCAAAGCCAATGAAAGAAATTTCAAGACATATTCAGATAGGAACACTTAATGTTGCAAAGATGACATCTACAGTGTGGAAACAGGCCATTCGGCCCACCGAGTCCACATCGACCCTCTGAAGAGCAATTCAACCAGACCCACCCCCACCCTATCCTATCCCTGTCACCCTGTATTTCCTACGGCTAACCCACCTAGTCACATTTCCCTAGATATCATAGGCAATTTAGCATGGCCAATCCAACTGGGCTACACATCTTTGAACTGTGGGAAGAAACAGGAGTACCTGGCGGTAACCCAGGCAGACACAAGAAGAATGTGCAAACCCCACACAGACAGTTGCCCGAAGGTAGAATCGAACTTGGGTCCCTGGCGCTGAGGCAGCAGTGCTAACCACTGAGCCACTGTACCAATTTAATCTGGGATAACGTCTGACTAAAATGCCTGCTAAATGTTTGCACTAGAATCATAGAATCCCTACAGTGCAGACAGAGGCCACTTAGTTCATCAAGTCTGCACCAACCCTCCAAAGAGCATACCACACCCCCACCTTATCCCTGTAACCCTGCATTTACCATGGCTAACCCACCTAGCCTATGCATCCCTTGACACTATGGGCAATTTAACATGGCCAAGCCACCTAAATCGCACATCTTTGGACTGTGGGAGGAAACCCACTCAGATATGGAGAGAATATGCAAACTCCACACAGTCACCCGAGGCTGGAATTGAACCTGGGTCCCCTGGCGTTGTTAGGCAGCAGCGATAACCACTGAACTGCCATGTACTGTGTATCAATCTTCAGAAAGCTCAGAGTCCAGATATTATTTCTTGTAATGAGTAAAGGCAACAGCCGTGATCAAGAAGACGGTCATTAATTACAATTTGAAATCGTGTTTAAATTCAACATTGTGATAAAACACAGAATCAATACAAGGCATCTTGCAATGCGATTGCATTACATTCTAAAGACTCCATAATACGGAGTTCATGATCTCAGTTATGTAATCTAGGAGATGCCAGGTGGCAGCAAAGTACTTCCCCACAGAGGGAAATGAGTGATTAATCATGAAGTCATTCTTGTGCATTTTGAAGATAAGTGTTGGAAACCTTATTCTAAGTAAAAACTATTCGGAGCCACAAAGGAATATTTATCACTTCTTAACAAAGTATTTGGCAAATTACCACATGTACGTAGACGAAACACTTGTCATTATTAAACACAACAAATTGGAAGAGACCCACCACCTCATCAACAGCGTGTTCGCAGGGATTATATTGACAAGGGAAGAAGAAAACAACAATCAACTTCCGTTTCTGGATGTTAAAATTGAGCGTATGGCCAAAGGGGAGTTCCAAACCTCAGTATACAGAAAAGCAATCCACACTGATCAAATCCTCAACTTCTACAGCAACCACCCCAATGTCCACAAACAAAGCTGCGTTAGGACACTATTTAAATGGGCCAGGGCACACTACAACACTCTGGAACTACACAAGAAAGAGGAAGAGCACCTACACAAAATGGATATCCCTGCAACTTCATCCACAGATGCCTACTAAACAAACAACAACAGGAGGACACAGTATGCCCTAACACACTGGCCACACTGCCCTACATCAAGAACATATTGGAACTGACAACAAGACTCCTAAGACCATTCGGAATCATGGTAACCCACAAGCCCACAGCCACTCTCCGACAAACACTCAAGGATTAAAGACCCAATTCCCACAACATGCAGAACCAACGTGGTTTACAAAATATGATGCAACAACTGCCACAAACATTACATCGGACAGGCAGGAAGGAAACTAGCCATCGGAATACATGAACATCAGCTAGCAGCAAAACGACAGAACAAACTTTCCTGAATATCTGTACACTCAGACAATGAAGGCTATCAGTTTAACTTGGACAAAGTAACCATAGTAGCCCAAGCCAAATATAGTCATGCATGGGAATTTCCAGAGGCATGCTTCTCCACCCGTAATGCAATCAACAAACTTATAGAATTGGACCCCATATATAAACCCATACAAGATCAAACCGGAAATGACACTCTTCACCATAACTAACCAGACAGTATAAATTCCAAGCGGAGTAGAATGACATCGCTTCATCAGCGGCTCCACTGATGATGTCACCTAGCATGGTGACGAAACATTTGAACGAAAACAAGTCAGCTCGGTGAGCAAGTCAACAACCTCACCCACAACCCGAGCTACAGATCTTTGCCAAAACTTTATATACCACATTTCCAGGTTGTATATATAATAAATAAAGTACATGTATTGAATTTATGCACCAACAGAGAAGTATAATTAATGCAGAACTAACTCCATTTATTGTGATTATTTTTTACATTTTCTGCTACAATTTTATCAACAAAGTAATCTCCACCAGATACTTTAACATAAAATGCATGGAAATAAGAAATTTCTTCATTGTCCAAAAACCGAAAATATCCTTTATTCGAAAAACAGATGCATCCCAGTAATATTTTCAGTTTTCAGAAACATCACCAGTGGGTGGCTTTGAAAAACTTTTTACATTGAAACCTCAATATACTGAGAGACTCAGAACTACAGCATGACCAGTTGTAAAGGCCACTTCCATTATAATTGTGTAGTTGGTAATTTATAACAGAAATGATGCAGAAATTGATGTAGGATTTGGTAATTCAGTTACGTGATTAATATGCCAGTAGCTCTGGTCAGTTCACGCCCTTTGCAGGGGAAAAAATTGTTGCTTGGCCTGAATGGACCTAAAAATGAAGTTTTTATCCAAACAACCCGAACAGACTCGTATACAACCGAATTTGGACCTTTGAAAATAAACTTCATTTTTAGGTCTTTTCAGGCCAAGCCAAGGTTTTCCCAAAGGGGCCAAACTCAGCATGTCAACAGATCTGTTCGGGTCCACTTTGAAAAGACCTTAGGTTTTAGGGTTTTTAACTTAAAGAACAATTATGGGGTTTTTTTTGTTAAATGACCATAAAGTGTTGCGTAATGATCTGTCTTTTATTCTCATAATAAAAACTCAGCTTTTACTTGTCTTGACTTAAACGTCTTAGGTTTTATTCATGTTAATGTGATCCAACTGGAAAGGTGGACAGCTGCAAAGAGATGTTTAAGGGCTACATTTGCCTCCAGATCCACAGGCTGCAAAACTTACTCAAGGATCTAGTTTAGAGTGGTTAGAAAGAATCAAGTGCTCACTTTTCTCAGCTCAAGTTCTCTACAGATGGGAGATGTTCATGACAAAAAGTGGGAAAATTAATTGAATATATAAAGATTCAAAGTCACAAAAATATTTATAGATATCATCTGTATAGCTATGGTACCCTGGTTTTGGACACAGTATAGAAATATACAACTGATTTAGCTTAAGAGATCTGAATTAAGATTTTTAAGGGAAAAGTCAAAGGATCTCAATAACGCATTTGTGATGATCACAAACTGAGTTTAAACTAGAGTAAATGAAATCACGATGGCCTAAAAATTGCAGTGATTCACTTACCACTCATTTATACAAGCTTCCTTGGAAGAGATTGACTGGAAAGGACAGTCACTCCATTCAAGTACAAATCAGACTACTGCACAGAGGACCACAATTACAGTTTTGAGCAACAAATGGGTGGAGGGTACTCCATGTATGCTAATCAATTTGGCTCAGGTGGTAATTAAAACAAAAATCAATCCTTTATTTGCTTAATTATGTGGGGCCAGAAACAGCAGCTCTCTTTCATGTCTGCAAGAATATTAAGACTAATGCTCCCTCAGTTTCATGACCTCTGATGCATTTCGTGGCTTTCTTTGTTAATCTGTGTAACAAATACCAGAAAGAATCAGGTCTTGTTGAAACAGATGCCTTGAAATTTATTAACAACACTAACTTTTTACACATCACTATTTACACAACTATAGTATCACAGAATAAAAACCAAAAGAACTGCAGATGCTGTAAATCAGGAACAAAAACAAAGTTGCTGGAAAAGCTCAGCAGGTCTGGCAGCATCTGTGAAGGAGAAAACAGAGTTAACGTTTTGGGTCCAGTGACCCTTCCTCAGAATGGGTGTAATGGTATCACAGACTTACACACAGCATTATTGATGATACTGTGCATTATATACACATAGATGACTCACTGAATACACTATATTACACCGACTCCATTAAACAGAGTGATTGAAGGTGAGTTGGGTACCCTTACACCTGTCACATGGCATGATGTCATGTAACTGTCTTAAAGGTACAGGCTTATCTGGTCTAGAATCTAGGCCACAATGCAACATTTCCCTTTTCTCCCTTTCTTTCAATAAACATACACAAGAATGCATATAGATAGATTGTCTCTACACATTCAAATAACAGCTTGGTAGACCCATGACACAATCACATCTCGTCTTTATACCACAACTTGGCAGTATATCTTCACTCTGATGTATAATGTGTTGTTACAAATGGAAGAGCATCATTTGTCCTTTTGTGAGATGGTTGCCAGGCATGATTTCTTCCATATCCCAGTTATAATGTGGTGTTCGATGACAGATGGTGGTTGATGATAAGCATTTTGAATATCTCATCTATTTATTCGCAAGACTTGACCATTGCCCATTACAACATCATATGGCCTTAGCTGGACAGAATGACTGTATTTTTCCATGAACCCATGCGTTTGTATGAAAACCTCAAACACGTTTATGATTTTTCTGGGTTCACGTTGGAGGTACTGTCTGCATGCTCATTGATCATGCTCTTGTACCATTTTCTCCCTTCTTTCCAACAATGCATCATCCATGTGTGGTAGGGAAGAACTGTACGCATCTGTCTCCAAAATACAAAGGCTGCCTGTAGAAGTAGCATGTAGACTTAGCACGGCTATTCAAAAATCATCGCAATTGGCTTTATGTCTAATGATCGTGGATCTTGGAGTACGAACAGTGCATTCTGACAGACTGTTCAACTGAGGGTAGTGAGAAGAGGTATTTTGTTGAACATCTCAATTCCTGCGCATCTTGGAATTAGCTTACTTTGACCATTGCCTGACATAATTTGGTGAGGAACACTGAATATGTAACAACCATTTCACTATGGCAGCTCTGATTTGTTGCACAAAAGGGAATTTGGTGAAATAGTCTGTCACCAGAATGTAATCTTGACCTTGGACATGAAAATATTAGTCATAATATTGCACCATAGCTCAGACGGAATCTCAAAGAGAAGAAAATTCTCAATCATTGAGGTTGTTGAAATCTGACTTGACTTGATCAGTTGATTGACACCTTTATTAATGCCAAGCTAATGTATTGATTCATACACCAATTTTTTTTTCTGCACCCACCTATTCTAATATTTGTACGGTCTAGCATATTTTGATATAGAATTTGTGGAATTATGACTTGTTTGCTTTTGAAGATTACATTCCTTAGAGAATCCTAGTTCACCTCTGAATGTTCAAAACAAACATACTAGCTCAGGGACCTGTTAGATTTGTTCAGACTGCATCACCCACTGTCGATGATTTATCCGAGCTGTTGCAGCTGGTCATTATCTCACATAGCTTACTGAATCTGCTTTATTCAGCTCTGACCAAAACATATGCTAGGAATATTGCATTCTGGAATCTTTAGCGTTGCAGCTAATGGATACTTCATGAATCCTTATAATATGTGAAACCATACATACTCACAGACCTGTAAAAGCTGTTTGATCTTATACAAATGAATAATGTAAAAGGTTCTGGGTGCCTATCCCAAGGAGCCAATTGATATTTAAGACAGAACACAAATGCATTGGATTGCAGACCTGTTGTAGGCAGTTGGCTTGTCTTGTGAGGACAACACCGTGCTGTGCCAGTTTCCTGAGTACATCTCACAGAAGGGGATGATATTTGCACTAGCAACATTGTCAATTTTGGCATACAAAAATCTAAAATATAGTGAACGTTGTACATTCCTTATGAGGCAGAACAATTGGATGGAAGATGCACGGCCTGGTGGTATTATCATTGAACTGTTAATCCAGAGACTCAGGTAATGCTTGGGGATTCAGGCTCAAATCCTGCCATGGCAGATGATGGAATTTGAACTCAATAAATTTAAAAAAAATCAGGAATTAAGAGACAAATGATGACCATGAAACCATTGTCAATTGTCAGGAAAAACCCATTTGAATTCAGTAATGTCTTTTAGGGAAGGAAACCTTCCTTACCTGGTCTATCTTCCATGTGACTCTAGACCCACAGCTTTGTGGTTGACTCTTAACTGCCCTCTGGGCAAATAGGGATGGGCAAGAAATGCTTGCCTAGCTCAACCCATGAAACAGTAAATGCTTTTCTGATGACATCCATGTGGCATTTCAAGTTTACCACATACTGACTCCATTACACCGAGCGGCTGCAGATAAAGTGGGTACCTTTGAACAGGAACATCACACGCTGTGATGTCATGTAACTGTCTTAAAAGGTACAAGCTTGTCTGATCTGGAAGTTCAAGCTTGATTCTACTGACCATAAGCTTGAACTTAGAGAAAAAGCTCAGGAGGAGGAGGACACAGAGGCACTAAACTAAATCATTCGGGAGCAAATGGTGACCATTTGGAACAATCTCCACAGTGACAGTGGGAGTTAATAAAAGCATGTAAAAAAAGATACAAGCCATTACTTGAGAGACATTAACTGGTATTAGATTTTGGCATGAAAATCATGGACCACAGATTCTTTACCAATCCTACATGTTCCTATGTTTCTAACTTTTTTTAAAAGGTAAGACATGAGGTACATCATGAATTAGCATAAAACCTGTAACTTTCAAGTATTTAGTAATCAAACTTTAGAGAATGGGAAAGTGGCTCTGTCTGTAGATTACAGCTAAAGATTTATCCAATTGAAAACAATTCTGATCAGAAGTTATTAACCTGAAACAGTGGGCAGAATTTAGTGCTGCCGATCAAAGCCACGGAGATGGGGATTGCACAACATGCTAAACACCTAGGCCTGTGTCTTACAAGGGGCTGAGAGTCAAGCAAATATTTTTGATCCATCTGATTGGATCACGACTTTTGCAGCTTGGCTCCCCATTTTTATTTCCCCAGTATCACTCTCTTATGGGCCTCTGTTCACTTTGGCCTCTCACATTGATAGGACTAGAAACTCATTTCCCAATATCAAGTTTACCACTAATGTTTGCTAAATGCTAAATTCTATCATGTTATGGTCACTTCTTTTCTTCTCGGCAATTTTTTTTTTAAAACTCAGATAATTCAATAAACCTGCCTCATTGAACATCACCCGATCCAAAATTCCTTGATTCCTGATTTGATCCCCAACATACTGTTCGAAGGTCAGAAGTCATACAACATCAGGTTTTGTCCAACAGGTTTTTTGAAGGAACTTCCCTGATGAAGGAGCAGTGCTATGAAAGCCTGTGATTTCAAATAAACCTGTTGGACTATAACCTGGTGTCGTGTACTTCTGAACTCGTCCACCCCAGTCCAACATCGGTACCTCCATATCATGGCTGCTGTTCAGAGAGAGTACCAAAAACACTTTGAGTTCTTCCTCTTTGCTACATAAGCCAATGCGATTTCCCAATTTACATCAAAATTAAAACCACATGTGATTAATGTATTGTCTTTTTTTTAATATACCCTCCATCTTCTGATTTATTCTTTGTCCTATGATATAGCTTCTGTGACCACTAGTGCATTCTTCTCCTTTTTATTTCCTACCTCCACCTATGGCTCAGGTAGTAACCCCAAGATTATTTCCTTGGACATTTTGTCTTTTAATTTATCTATTAGCTGTTCAAATTCTTTCAGCAGAACATTCTTTCTAGTCCTATCAATGTTCTTAGTACTAACGTGAATTATGACAACTGGATCTCTCTTCCTCCCAGTCCAAGTTCCTCTCTGCACCAAGGGGATGTTCTGGCACTGGGCAGGCAATCCAGCCTTTGGGATGCATGCTCACAGCTGCAGAGAATCATATTTATCCCACTAATTATACTGTCCCCTCACTATGACTGTGTTCCCATTTCTTCTACCCATTTGACTGACTAAATGTATCACAATGCTTTCAATGGTGCTGCTCCAGGCACTTTCTGCATTACAATGCCACAAAGTTTGCACATAGTTACTCACTGGGTAGGGTGTCTATTGGAGGTAAAGGGTTTTCAAAAGTATGTGTGTTTTTATACCAGTCATTTCTTTTTTCATCAAATGGTAAAGTACTTTTAGTTGAAAAGTACTGTCTTCAAATACTGTGTATTCCTATTAAGCCAAATGAATTAATAGTGTGTGGGTCCCCTAATAGTGATTTCTCACATTTAAGGCTGGATAGACAGATTTTCAGTCTGTCAGGGGATCAAGTGATTTGGAGAGTGGACAGAAAAGTTAAATTCAATACCAAGATAGCCATAATTGTATTAAATAGGAGAGCAGGCATGACAGGCTGTATAGTCTGTTCTGCTCTCATCTCTTATATCTGAATAATTGTTTAGTGATACTTAAAATGAACAGTGTCAAAAGGAGACAAGACATTGAAGCTTTTCATCTTGCACTATAGAGGACTAGGATGCAAGAAGCAGGCTTCAAAAAAGGCACACCAATTTATATAGCAACCTTGTATACCGCGCCCAAGCCATCTGTTTACCGTGTAAACTTGATGCTGAGGAAGGACAAATTAAAACTATCCCTGGCTACCCTAACCAGATCATCACTTCCTGCTTGTTGTGACAACTCTTGAAAGGATGTATATCCATCACCTTTTGTCCCCGACAGTGCCAGTCCAACTCAGATTAACCTGGAACGGTGAGGTGTCTCAAAAATTTGATTAGCAGGCAAAGCTAGATGTCTCACGCTGCTACCATGTACATGTAGCTTTCTCTACTAAGAAGATACTGCCATCAAACCAAAAAGACATTTTGCCCACCACACAATGAGTTTCAGTGCCAGTGTGATGCCAGGTACGTAGGCCATATTTCCCAATAACTGGTGAACCAGATCAAACAACACTTTGCAAATTTGCAGTGGTCATGTGTTCAACCATGCTTGCAAGCTTCAGAACTGTATATACACGACTTGATGTGATTCTACTACTCGAAATAATTTATTAATTAATCCCAGACTGTGCTTAGAATTAACCAGAAATAAATTTAAGATCATCAGTCAGGTTTGCACTGATGTACTGGCTTGTTAAAAGCTACATATAGAAGCCACGTAGAGAGGACCCCATTTGACGGAAGCAAAAGGAATTCATACATACATGACAAAAACGGTCATGGAGAATGCCAATCTCTCTTGCATTTCCAAGGCAACACTATGCTCAATCAGAATCGATAGTTAAAAGTTCCCATTGCATTTTCTTGGAAATGGTGGCTCAAACAATCAGTGCTCTCCTCCTATAAGACATTGGAGCAGAAATAGGCTGTTTAGCCCATCACGTTTGCATTAAAATCTTGACTGATGTGATAATGCTCATGCGTTCATGCTGTATAAATTGGTGTCCCTTTTTTTTTTAATTCTGTTTCTTACATCCTAGTGCTCATGAAAGCAACAGTTCAAGCTTTGACTTCTTGTCTTCCTTTAGTAATGTTTAACAATGATGTGCTCTTGTATTAATGAGTAATAGTAGTTAAGGATTAAATGTGCCATTTGAGACTTTAGACACTGATTTGTGGCAAGATTTAATGAATTTGCACACATACAAGAACATTAATTGTAGCCAAAAATAGTGAAATAACACTGTAAGGATGCACTTGATGATGGGTTTAATGAATGATGCCCATTTTGGTAAGAAAAATAAAAACATACAAAACATGGTATTTTAACTAAAACATTGAGTTTGATCTCAAATAAAGGGAAAGTATTGTGGATGCTGGAAATCTTAAATACTAAGTGCTGGTAAAACTCAGCTTGACTGACAGCAGTAATGGAAAGATAAACAGTGTCTACACTGAGTCCAATATGATTCCTCTTCAGAATGGAGAATGAAATTAATGCAAATTGTAATAAGGGACTATGCAAGTCTGAAATTTAACACAGACCTCTGCAAGTTCGTATTACAGTCCGTCGAAAATAAAGGCATCCTTAAGAGTCATGGTTAGTAAGTTTGGTGGTACAGTCAACAGTGAAGAAGGTTATCTAAGATTACAAAGGGATCTTGATCGATTGAGCCAATGGGCTGAGGAGTGGCAGATGGAGTTCAATTTGAATAATTGCAAGGTATTGCATTTTGTAGAATGAACAAGGGCAAGACTTACACGGTTCAAGGTTGAGCCCTGGGTAATGGTGTCAAACAGAGACCTAGGAGTTCAGGTACATAGTTCTTTTAAAGTGATGTCACAGGTAGACAGTGTGGTTAAGAAGGCATTTAGTATGCTTGTCTTCATTGTTCAGACCATTGAGTATAGGAGCTGGGGCACCACGTTGAGGTTGTACAGGACACTGGTGAGGTCACTTCTGGTACTGTGTACAGTGCTGGTCATCCTGCTAACATTAGAGAGGGTTCAGAAAAGATTTACCAGGATGTTGCCAGGGATGGAGGGTTTGAATTATAAGAAGAAGCTGGATAGGCTGAGACTTTTTTCACTGGAGCATAGATGGTTGAGGGGTGACGTTATGGAGGTTTATAAAATCAAGAGGGGCATTGATAAAGTGAATAGCAAAAGGTCACTTCCCTAGAATGGGGAGTTCAAAGCTAGGAACCATATTTTTAAGGTGGGAGGAGAAAGATTTAAAAGGGATCTGACAGGCAATGTTTTCACACAGAGTGTGGTTCATATGTGGAATAAACTGCCAGAGGAAGTGGTAAATGCAGGTACAGTTACAACATTTAAAAGAATTTTGGACAGGTACGTGAATAGGAAAGGTTTAGAGGGACACGGGCCAAACACAGGCAAGCGGACTAGTTTAGTTTGGGAAACTTGGTCTGTGTGGACAAGTTGGACCGAAAGGTCTGTTTCCGCTCTTTATGACTGTATAACTCTGACATCAATAGAGTTCACATAGCAGGTGAAAAGAACAGATAAGAATCTGTAAGATAACTTCATATATTAAAATTAAGTCAGTGAATCCTGAAAAAATAATAAGTGCAGGAGGAAGTTATCAAAAAGGTGGAGTTGCTGATAAACCTCACCTCAGAATATAAAGTATAGAAGGAAGCAGACAATGTATGCTACATCAGAATGTTATAACTTACATGCAAAACTGGTAGTTAAAAAACTGCACATCCCTGAGCTTGCCAAGCAATTTAAACAGCATATTGAAAGCATACTGTCCAGGTGCATAACAGCCTGGTGTGGCACTTGCTCTGCCCAGGACCATGAGAGACTACAGAAGGTGTTGTGCACAGCTTAGACCATCACAGAAGACAACCTTCCATCCATGGACTCTATTTACACGGCTCGCTGCTGTGGAAAGGCAGCCAACATCATCAAAGACCCATCACACCTTGGTAATGATCTCCTACAATCTCTTCCGTCAGGCAGAAGATACAGAAGCCTGAACACGTGCACCAGCAAGTTCAGGAATAGCTTCTTCCTGGCCCTTATCAGAGTGTTGAATGGGTTTTAGCCTCAAATAATGTAACCTGCAATGTCACCTGTATGCCTCTAAGTCTTTTTGATCTGTACATCCTTTGCTTGCTGAGATCTGCCCATACCGCTCGTAAACAAAGCTTTTCATTGTATTTTGGTACACATGACAGTAAAAATCAATCAATCATTGGGTTAAGGTATCAAACTTAAATTTAAGTCAATTTGAGGAGTTAGCTTGGGGTGGCATGTGGGTGGTGGCGGTATAATGGACCTGGAAACTGAAGAATCCAGGAATCTGGCCCTTCTTGGCGAGGATAGGTCCTGTTCACTGCCTGGAAAACCAGCAAGGACCCCAAGTCATTTCTTTCCAAGAGACCCAACACATTTACCAGGAAATCAGGCACCAATGTTGAGCCTCCCATGCAATTAAGCTGCCCATACATTGAAAATCTCACCCCCTCTGAGCCCTCCAGTATCAGCGCCACCACAAAAAGTGGTGTTCATGATGGCACAACACTCAGGCCTGCCCCTAGCATCACGGCTACAATCACCAGATAGAGGTGAGAGGGGAAGTGTAACTCACAGGAAGTGGGGCCTTGGAAGAAATGGGGGAAGGAGTTGTTGTCTGGAAGCAAGGTCAGGGAGTTGGATTTCAGTAAATCCTCCCTACATTGCTGTGTCTCTTGATTGTGCACATAGTGACGAGGAAAAGGAGGACTCCAGTCCCACAAGGCTTTCAGCGTACTCAGCAAGGTTTGTTGAGTGGTCTCCCTTTAAGTTAAGTTTCCCACCTGCTGGTTGTTAAATATGAGTGGTGGTGGGATGAGGCCTCTGGGTGGGAAAGCTCTGGGTGGGAAAGCTGCCCTTTATTCTAAACTTGATTGCATTGGAGTGGTCCCCAACCTGCACACCATGCCCAATCAAATGGTCCTCCTGTCACAGCAAAAGTAGGGGGCATTAGATTCTGTCCATTAACTCTGTTTGTCTCTTCACAGATGCTGCCTAACAGTCATACACTCAGCACGGAAACAGACCCTTAGGTCCAACCAGTCCATGCAGAACATAATTCCAAACTAAACTAGTCCCACCTGCCTGCTCCTGGCACAACTCCCTCCAAACCTTTCCTATTTATTTATTTATCCAAATGTCTTTTAAACATTGTAATTGTACCCACATCCACCACTTCCTCAGGAAGTTCATTCTACACGCGAACCACCCTCAGTGTAAAAAATTTGCCTAGTGTCTTTTTTAAAATCTCTCTCCTCTCACCTTAAAAATGTGCTCCCTAGTCTAAAAATTCCCCATCCTAAGAAAAAGACAACTACCATTAACTCTGTCTATACCTCTCATTATTTTATAAACTTCTATCAGGTCAGCTCTCAACCTCCTACGCTCCAGTGAAGAAAGTCCCAGCCTATCCAGTGACAACACAGTGTGGAGACGGATGAACACAGCAGATCAGGCAGCATCAGAGGAGTAGGAAAGTTGACATTTCGGGTCAGGACCCGTCTTCAGCCTTTCTTTACAACTCAAATCTTCCATACCCAGCAACATCTTGGTAAATCTCTTCTGAACCCTTTCCAGCTTGTTTATATCCTTCCTATACCTGGATGACCAGGCCTGGGCACAGTACTTCAGAAGAGGCCTCACCAATGTCCTGTACAACATCAACATGACTTCTCAACGCCTACAATCAAAGGACTGAGCAATGAAGGCAAGCGTGCCAAATGGCTTTTTAACCATGCTGTCTATGTGTGATGAAAACTTCAAAGAATTTTGTACCTGCACCCCAGGTCACTCTGTTCCACAACACTAGCCAAGGGCCTACCATTAATTGTATAAGCCCTACCCTTGTCAGTTGTACCAAAATGCAATATGTCGCACATATCCAGAATGAAATTCATTTGCCATTTTTCAGCCCATTGACCCATTTGATCAAGATCCCTTTGTAATCTTAGAAAACCTTCTTCATGGTCTACAATGCCACCAATTTTTGTGTTGTCTGCAAACTTACTAACCATGCCTTCTATAATCTCATTCAAATCATTTATATAAACGACAAACAAAAGAGGACCCAGAACCAATCCCTGTGGAACATCACAGGTCATAGGCCTCCAGTCCAAAAAGCAACCCTCCACAATTACTCTGTCTCCTGCCGTTAAGCCAATTATATATCCAATTGGCAAGCTCACCCTGAATCCCATGTGACCTAACTTTACTAATAGTCTACCATGCGGAACCTTGTCAAAGGCTTTACTAAAATCCAACTAAACAAAATCTACTGCTCTGCCATTATCAATCTTTTCGGTAACTTCCTCAAAAAAACTCAATCCCGTTTGTAAGATACCATTTTCCTCGCACAAAACCATGCTGACTATCTCTAACCAATTTTTGCCTCTCATTAATCTTGTCTTTTATAATCACCTCCAACAATTTATTCACAACCGAAGTCAGAATCAGGTCTATAAATCCCCGGTTTTTCCTTACAATCTTTCTTAAACAAAGGTACAACATTAGCCACCCTCCAGTCATCAGCACCTCACCCGTAGTTATAGATGATGCAAATATTTCTGCAAGGGGTCTCTTAATTTTCTTCCTTACTTCCCACAATATTCTGGGATACATTTGATCACATCCAGGAAACGTATCCACCTTTACATGCTCTAAGACCTCCCAAACTTCCTCTTCTGTAATACGAACTGTTTCTAAAACATCAAAGTTTATTTCTCTACATTCTCTAGACTCACTTTTTTCTCCACAGTAAAAACTGACGTAAAATATTCATTTAGTATCTGTCCCATCTCCTGGGGTTCTACACAGAGACAGCCTCCTTGATCTTTAAGAGGCCCAACCCTCTCTCTAGTTGCCCTCTTGCTCTTAATGTATTTGTAGAATCTCTTTGGATTATCCTTAACCTTATCTGCCAATACTATCTCATATCCTGTCTTTGCCTTCTTGATTTCTCTCTTAAGAATGCTGCTACACTGTTTATATTGATAAAGAGATTCAATTGAACCAAGTTGTCTATATATAAAGTATAGACAAAATCTCTTTTATTCTTGACTAGAGCCTCAGTATGTTTATTCATTAATTGTTCATTAATCTTACTAGATTTACCCCTCACTCTAACAGGAACAAAATGCCTCTGAACTCTCAAACTCTTGTCATCACACTCTTGAATGCGTCAGATGTCCTTTTACCTGCTAACAGTCTATTCGAATCAACTTTTGGAAGTTCTTGTCTCATACCATTAAAATTTGCTTTACTCCAATTTTACGGAAGGCTTACCCTCTTCCATAACCATTTTGAAACTAACAGAATTATGATCACTAGACCCAAAATTCTTCTCCCACTTATACTCCCAAGCTCTATGGAACTGAAATGTAAGCCTCAATTTTCCTATAATAGCTAAGCTATGCATTATACCCTGATCATCCATCTGAATGGTCACTTCAATAAGGCCCTGCTGAAAAGTTGCAATATTTGTTGTTCCATGGCTCACCCCTCCAAAGAGGGCTATCCTTCATTAAATGACTTCTTTCAGAATACCATCCAACATCTGTTTTGTGCATCAGGAAGCTTTGGCCCAAGCTATTTATTTTAGTCCAGAAAACAGGCACAGATAAATCAGTAGCAAACTGCATTCAACTGCTGGTCGCAACTGATAACATACCCAAAGCCTCACATCATTATGTGCCAAGTTCTGGGTGAGCACCTGCAAAATTTAGATTATTTGGCCTTACGTGTGGGGTAGCCCCAGTAAAAGGACTGAATCTGATGCTTTGAAAACACTGTATTTCTGTGCCACAACAGCAACATCTGCTCCCATTCTGTTCCCCAAAATTTTAATGAAGCAATTCAGATACTAAGTAACTACTTTACTGACTTTAAACACAAAAAAACTTAGTGTTACGATCCGATGGAATACAGCTAAAGTGTACCAGACCAACACTTCTACGGTGTTATTTAAATTATTCCCGTGTGATGCACTGCTAAATTTGCGCCCTACAGGAATATGTCTGTGCTATGTTTATCACTACCATTGACTGCACAATGAAACATAAAGGTCATATGTCCCATTTACAATACTAATTGTGAAATTGCCATGTCAACATTATACTAATAATGCTAAATTTGAGCAAACTGGAGAATGACACATATAAAGGAAATAAAAGTTAGAAAAACTTTACCTTCTATGCTCTTATTGTTTGATGTAACTTGAAAGAAAATCTTTTCTGCACAAAAAATGAAAAGTTCTATTAATTATTTGACCCATCAATAATGCACTGAGCATATCACCTTTGTTAAAACAAATCATAAGTTACCTCTCCCCCGATGTTCCTCTTCAGTTCCTTCTTTGCTTTTGTAAATGCTTGTTTTCTGTTTTTTTGTAGGAGGATAATACTCAGGGACATAGACCTCTACGCGGTTTTCACCTGCAGTGTCATTTTCTGTTCAACAGATAGAAGAAGTGATGTGAAATGTATGACACCGCACTCAAAAATTGTATAGAGTCACATTGAAGTTATACAAGAAACAATGTGTAACTCAAAGAAATTGCATATCAAAAACCTAACAGAGGGATTCATTATTTATGGTCATCATCTGAATCCTAATTCACACCATGAACCAGCAGCTATTAGTGATTAGCATTTGTGGTGTGTAGGAATATATTTTGACAGTTAGCATTCACAAGAGTTCACTTGGCTGATCAAATAACTGACGACAGAAATCATCACCCAATGACAACTCCCAATTTCAGCTCAAAAGAGAGGAGAGGGAGCTTCTCATAAGGCTCTCTATGGCTCGGTGTGAACACCCCACACCCACTCAACAGTGATGGCCAAGCCTGTGAAAACAGTTACCACTGCAATTACCAATCAAACCTCCACCTTGTCCCCACATCCTGTCAGGTCACTGGAGCTGCTCAGACAGGTCCTGGCGACCACAAGCTCAATCATCTGCTTCTGACGCATTGTCCATGTTACTTACCCCAGTCAGATACAGTCCCAGCAGTGGCCACAACTCTCAAAGTCTCTATTGGGACTGACATGTGCTCAACCCTCCAACTGGGATACTATCAATGAGCAGCCTGAGCTGAGGCATGGTGGCCCCACACTTTCTAGACCACCACCATCCTGACAAAATACAGTTTAATGGATCACGTAAATCAACCTGTCCAAGGATGTCATTACACAACGTTGGAGCAGGTGAGTCTTGAACCTAGGCCTCCTAGTCTAGAGGTAAGGGACACTATCACTGTGCTACAAGAGCTTCTGCCTTAAAAAGAAAGTATTTTAGCTGCTATCTGGCGAGGGGCATTGTCATCAACAATCTGGTATTGCTAGTAGCATGGTCATGGCACACTTATGAAGAGAATGGCTATTTTGCTTATGTAGCCCATTATTGCTAAAAGGGATTCAAATAGATACACTGGCTTCACTAAGTGAAATTTTAAACCTAAGAACATTGAAATGGCTTTCGCTGTTCACAGACTTGTACTAAACATTCACTTCAGGTTTCATAATTGTATTTCTGGTTATGGCCACTCCTTAAAATTTACATTTTCTTCTTGTTTCAACAGTGCCGTACAAATTTGCTGTAGTTTTTAAAAATTTAGTTCAGAGGTAAACACAATAAAGAGCAATTTCATAGATATTCTCTCTTTTCCATCACTGGAAAAAAAAGCCTAAGATCTGAAAATTCATCTCATTTTACATTCAAGGTAGGTTACAATGTGGCTGAAGTCATAATGAGCCAGCAAAATCCCCTTGTTAATTACCTGTGTTTTGTTTGGGCTTAATTCCTTCGTAACCCTTTGGTTGAAAACCACCAAATGCCCAGTCAAGCATTGGCTTAATTTGTTCCTCCAAAGTGCCCCGGTCGTTGGAGGGGAATGGCATTCCAGATCTGCTACTAGCAATCTGTAAGAGTTGATGTTTTGTATTAAGTGCAGAATATGTCATTTACCTTTAGAGTACTGTGAAGGAGCAGTAAACTACGGTTCGGATCATGGTTCGGATTTATTAACGATGTCAAAGAAATGGGATACACCGTAACAAAACACAAATGACTTGGAATGTGATAAGAATCAGACATAGATACAGTCCTTGTATCCCTAATTTCTTCAGCAACATCATGGGGGACGTTTCAATGCTAATTTAGTTAGTTTAAAAGGATGTCTATCAGTCCTCCAACTTGTTGGTTGCATTTTTTCATCATTGCTTACTGCTACCATCTTGTGGTAGTATTAGTCAGGATCTGGTCTTCATGCAAGTGAAGCATCTCTACTCCACAGTCCTAGCCATCTTTTACCTGTGACATAACAATACAGTTCTGTTATAAGTGCAGCCTCAGCTTGCTATTTGTTGCAAAACCAAGACCATTAACAAATCTACTGGTTGCCAGTTAACTCACACTGTGGCCATCTGGTGAAAAGGGCTACCATGAGGTGTAAAGACTAAACAGAAGTTCTTTTCTTTTCCTTTGTTCTCTATAATTTTCTGAGCAATTACTTAAGAAGCCTAGAGAGCAAACTGACCAACTTTTCTCAGCTTTCAGAGATTCTACACTTCCCTGCTTACTTGTAAGGTATAATTGCAAGATTGAGCAATAATCACCAGCAAAATTTTCTTTCATCAACTTTTAAACAATTTCAGAACAATAGGGAAGACAATCTTTCAACCTATTCTTCGCATGTTTTGCAGAAAAATAATTTTGATTCAGTCAATAATTTGAATTAACAAAAATCTTTAAGGCACACTCCTTCCAAGCTTGCTTTTTACCACCCAATACAAACTGCAAAATTAGCACAAATTCCTGTATTTAGAATGGGAAACTGACTTATGTGGAAACTCTGCATTGTTAAATTTCCAGTAAGTTCTAACTACAGTTCTCCAAAAGAAAAATCAAAACCACATGTGGAATTTTAAAAGAATGCAAATGTCTCTTGCTGTAACTTTTTTTCTGCAGTCAGACTTTCAGTTGATTTAAAGACATCCTACACTAGCAGAAGTTTTGTATGTAGTATTAGCTATACAGAAAACATATCAGTAAACATCTAAGAACAGAGTCTATATTTCACAGGGCATAAACTGAGATTTGTCTGTTGTGTGTTTAGAGATATGTACTGGTTACATCAATCTTGAGGTACGTTTCTCGATATGACCAGGAATTTAAAACTGCAAAAATAAAAATAAACACTTTTCCATGAATTCATAACCATGATGTTGACACCTCATTTCTCTGAAAGAAACACAATAGCATATTTGCCCACAAGTCAGAAACTGTTTTGTAGTACTTTCCTATAAACAATTTAAGGGATACTATGAATGCAGTAGCTCTGGAATCACAGAGTAGACGACTACCGTGTACAAATGTTCACCTGCAGTTCTTTTGTGTGTTATTTCATCAGAGGATTTTAACACTTTGGAGATGAATTAATACCTCTTATAAATGACAAGCTCATAGACGTCCGAGTTGCAAAAATGAAGACCATCTAATCAGTTGCTTATACTACTCACCTCACCTACCATATCCCAACAGACTTAACTTCCCATAACTCTGAATTACATCCCAATAGCCAGTGGGTAACAGAGAAAAGATCTGTAAAGAGGTCACGGAAAGATGTGGTGGATGATTTTAACCTTCCCAATATTGATAGTGACTCCCTTAGTGAATTTTTGAGACGATTCCAGGTAGGTTTCTGAAAACAACATGTAGATAGTCCAATTAGGGAAGGGACCGTACTAGACCTTGTATTGGGGATGAGCCTGGCCATTTGACCAAAGTTTCAGGAGGGGAGAATTTGGGAACAGTCATCATAATTCCATAAGTTTTAAGATAGTTATGGATAAGACTGGTCCTCAAGTGAAAGTGCTAAATTTGGTGGAGGCTAATTACAACCGTATTGAGCAAGAACTAAAGGAATTAGATTGGGATGGCTGTTTGAGGGTTAAATCCACATCTGACACGTGGAACTCTTTTAAAGGCCAGTTGATCAGAGTTCAGGGCTGGAATGTTCCTGTGAGAATAAAAGAGAAGAACGGTAAGATTTGGGTACCTAGGACGACAAGAGATATTGCAAGGTTAGTCAAAAAGTAAAAGGAGGTACAAGTAAAGTTTAGAAAACTAATATCAAACAAGCCCTTGAATATAAAGGAAGCGGGAAAGAACTTAAACAAGGAATTAGGAGGGCGAGAAGGGACCATGAAATGTCTTTGGCAAGTAGGATTAAGGAGAACTCAAGGCATTTCATACATATATTAGGAGCAAGAGGGTAGCTGGGAAAAGGATAGGTCCACTCAAGGACAGAGGAAGGAATTTAAGAATGGTGCAGGAAGAAATGAGTGAGGTCCTTACTGAGTACTTTGCAGCAATGTTCATCAAAGGAGGACATGGATGATGGTAAGATTAGGAAGGGGTATTCTAAGGCATGTTGATATTAAGGAGATAGTGGTGTTGGTGTCTTGAAAAACATTAAGGTAGGTAAGTCCCCGGGGCTTAATGGGATCTATCCCAGGATACTGAGGGAGGCAAGGGAAGAGATTGCTGGACCTTGACAGAGATCTTTGTATCCTCTTTAACCACAGGCAAGATTCCAGAAGACTGCAGAATAGCCAATGTTTTTCCTGTAGTTTAGAATGGCAACAAGGATAACTTGGAAATTATAGGCTGGTGAGCCTTACATCAATGGTAGGGAAATTATCGGAGAAGATTCTTTAATCTGGGCAAACGTGTGGTGATGCATTTTGGGACGTCAAATGCAAGAGGTCAGTATAAAGTAAATGGCAGGGCCTTTAGGAGCATTGACTTACAGGGCGATCTTGAGGTGCACGCCCGTAACTCCCTGAAAGTGGCAACACAAGTGAATAAGGTGGTAAACACTGGATGCTTGCCTTTATCAGTTGGGGCATTGAGTATAAAAGTTGGCGAGTCATGCTGCAGCTGTATAAACTTTAGTTAGGCTACATCTGGAGTACTGTGTGCAGTTCTGGTTACCACAGTTTAGGAAGAATGTTGGTGCTTTGGAGAGGGCACAGAAGAAGTTTACCAAGATGTTGCCTGGAGTGGAGTGCATTAGCTGTCACGAGGAGTTGTGCAAACATGGATTATTTTTTCTAGAGTGTCCAAAACTGAGGGGCAACCTGATAGAAGCATATAAAATTATGAGAGACATTGATAGAGGAGATTGTCGGAGTCTTTTTCCGAGGATGGGAATGTCAAATACTAGGGGACATAGGTATAAGGTGTGAGGGAAAATGTTTAAAGGGTGTGAGAGGGAAGTTTTTTTTTAACACAGAAATTAGTAGGTGCCTGGTATGCACTGCGATAAGAGGTGGTAGATGCAGATACATTAGCAAGGTTTTAAAAGGCATTTAGACAGACACATGAACAGGCAGGGAGTACAGGGGTATGGACAATATTCAGGCAGATAGAATTAGTTTAGAACGACATCATGGTTGGTGCAGACAAGGTGGGCCAAAGGGCCTGTTCTTGAGCTGTACTGTTGTATGCTCTTTTGCTCAAATCCTCTCTAAAGCACCCTTCAAGCTCAGCTTGTCAATGAGATCCATATCTTGTTCTCTAAAGGTAATCCTACTAATTCCTATTTTTCTTGGGTTCCTGTGTTAATTGACATTATTATTGGCCCTTGCTCTTCAAATGCTGTCCTTCTCTCCTTCAAATCTAATTATCACCGCTGTTGTTCTTATAAAATCAATCTTGACCTTGTAAATTAATAACCAAATTCTCTTTCTTATTCAAGCTGGAAACGTTGTTGCCTCCCAAATCCAGGCCCATTTTTCTTAAAACACATTGGATGGATTTAAACAATCAGGTTTCCACTGGAAACTGGAGGCTGACTGGAAATTTCCAATTATCCCTCTAAAACTGCTATTATCAAAGGTTCACAAAATGCCTTGCTGGCACCAAAGTCACACAGTAAAAACGGCCAGAAACAGGGTTGGTAAATTGGCACAGCAGGCACTGCCAATGCTTTTGAGTCCCATGCATCTCTGTGCCTGAATCAGGCAGGCCCTAATGTCCTGCCCACGGAATCAGTTTCCATATGTATACTAACGGTACCACCGCTACCTCTGTTCTCTCTCTCTTGATCCCTGCATTGTTTGACTGCTTGGCTGTCATTTCATTATCGGAGGAAATTTCTGATCATCCAAAAAAAAGTAGCAAGACAGAGCCATTGTTCTAGGGTCCATCACAAACTCCTTTCTCTCAACACCAGTCTCATTCCTCTTCCTGCCAACCATTTGAGGTTAACTACAGACTATTCCTAACAGTGAAGTTCCAACTAGTCCCAATATGAACTTCACTACACATCTGTACTGTCACTAAGATAGCTCATTTTCCCCTCCATAACATTTCCTGAACTCCACCTTACCTCAGTACTGAAACCTTCATCTAAACCATTGTTCACCTCTACTCCTAATTATTCTCTCCATGGTATCTCATGTTCCACCTTCTAAAACTTGAGGCCATTCCAATCTCTGCTGCCTTTACCCTAAACTGCAGTAAATCTCACTTATCAGTCTCCTTTGTGCGCACTAATCAACAGTGACTATTGGTCAAGAAAAAAAATCTTGATTTTAAAATTCTCAGCCTTGTTTTTAAATTGTTTCCTCGCCTTGTGTGTCTCTAGTTCAGTAATCTCCTATAGCCTTCCTGTTAAACTTTACACTCCTCCTGGCCTATTCAGATTCCTGGGTTTAAGCATTCTTTTAGTGGCAGCCATGTCTTCAGCCACCTAGACCCTGAGCTCTACTACTCGCCAACTCCTTATTTTTCCCTTGTTTAAGCTGTGCATAAAAATACTTCTTTAACCAAACATTTGGTCTATATGGAGATAGCAAGAACTGCCAATGCTGGAATCAGAGTTAACACAGTGTGGAGCTAGAAGAACAGGCCAGGCAGCATCAGAGGAGTAAGAAAGTTGATGTTTCGGGTCGGGATTGGATTTTAAAACTGGCGAAATCAGGTCCCAACCTGAAACATCAACTTTCCTATTCCTCTGATGCTGCCTGGCCTGCTGTGTTCCTCCAGCTCCACGTGGTGTTATCTATTTGGTCTATATGGCCTACTATGGCCTTAACTGGCTAGGTATGAAATTGTACTCCATAATTCCTCCAAGATGTATACTGGAATGTTTTATTATTTTAATTACATTATGTAAAATCAAAATCCGAATCAGTTATTTGGATATTATTTAGTTGGTTCTTGTGAGATCTTGCAGTGCTCAAATTGATCACTGTACATAGAACATAGAACATAGAACATTACAGCGCAGTACAGGCCCTTCGGCCCTCGATGTTGCGCCGACCTGTGAAACCAATCTGAAGCCCATCCAACCTAAACTATTTCTATATTATGCTGTTCAAAATAATTACTCAGCAGCTGAACAACTTGGAATTGTAAAAGACTCTACAGCAAAGCTCGTCTCTTCGTTATATCTAAATTTTGCAACTTTAAAAGGTTTCTTGGGCATTCAAATGATTTAAAAGGTAAAGTTGTCATAGTCTTAAAAGACCATAGGGCTTCTTGCTCATTGCAGAAAGATGAGAGGTGGAGGTTAACCCAAGGATCACCATGCCTCAAGCGAAGGGAAGCGGTCGGGAAGGAGAGTCATTCATGGTCACCTCAGCCAGTGCAGGAACTAAACCCACACTGTTGGTGTCACCCTACATTTCAAACCAGCTGTCCAGCCAACTGCGCTAAACTGACCCCCTCAAATAATCTCATGCAGGAAGGGGACCCTGATGAGTTAGTGCACCACGATGAAATTTGTCTCTTCTGCACAGAATTGAGGACTGAAAGCATAGGAGTCGGCTGAATCCAAACAGCAGTTATTCTTGAACAAAACTGACATTTAGACTTACATGTTTTGAAGTGCATTTGCACAAGACAAGTTTCTGAATTACACAAGACTATCAGGGAGGCCTACAGAGGCAAAGGTTCTTCCTAAACAAGAGGAACTGAAAATTCTACAGCTATTTTAATAATTCTTTTTAAGTATAACTATACTGTTAAAAAAAGCTGAACAAAAAACCAAAGTTCTGAAGAATGGTCACTGCACCCGAAATGTTAATTCTGCTTTTTCTCCACAGATGCTGCTAGACCTGCTGCATTTTTCCAGCAATTTCTGTTTTTGTTTCAGTTTCAGTTTCTGTAAAAAATCTTATTAGGTATTAGAAAATAGGGACACAAAGCTTCTGAATTGGCCCTTATATCTCTTTTATTCAGTGGGTACAAGAGCTCATTCCCACTTGCACATCAACAAAAGAAAGAAACTGCTCTCACAGTTTCTGAATTTCCAACTGAAGAATACAGGAAATGAGGGTGCAGGGGTCAGTGATTTCCTGATCAGTTACAATCTGAAGCTTCTGCACCACATTTTAGGATCAAATAAACAACCCGACTATCTAGGGAAAGAAAAGATTTCAGAATTAGTCCCAAAGATTTCAAATACAAAATTGTAGTCCTAGCTTTAACATGTGCAATTACCTCCAGAGCCTGGAACACAGCCCTTTTGTAAGAGACCAGCTTGTTAAACGCAGAAGTATGAAAATATTGACCAATAGCAGTTAAAGGCACAAGTTTGTCAGCAGAAACCTTGAAAACAAGAAAATATGAAAATGTTAATAATATAGACCATTCAAAAAAGGCTTACACCTGCCAACCATTGCAGCTTTATAAGGCAGTCCTACATTCTGACCCCATTGGCCAAACACAAGATAGTAATCATTTTTGGAGTAGTACCTTACAAGACAAGGCTCTTTCATCATACCAGAGCTTCGCCAAATATCATCAAAATGATTCCAGTGAGGCAGACGAGTAGGATCTGTGACTGCAAACTTGGAAAGATGATGAACTCATATCAAATTGAAGAGCCAGGGTTATTAGAGACTGGGTTCGTGGCATGGTCAGGGTTGATGTAATGTGCCTATAAAGATGTCTCGGCAATACATGACCCAAACTGCCAGTTGGAATATTGGAATGTAGAGAATTTGAAACAAGTATTTAAAATTATGGAAGGTTTAACTAGAGTAAGTAAAGAAAAAACATTTCCATAGGCCATGAAGTCAATAATCAGAGGCATAGATTCCAGATGCTTGGCAAAAGAACAAGAGGCAGATGAGAACTTTTTTTCAACAACAAGTGATTAGGGTTTAGAATGTGCTGCCTGATAGGGTGGTGCGCACAAGTTCAATAGCAGCCTTCAAAAGAGAATTGGATAAGTATTTGAAGGAAAAAGAAATTGCAGGGATATAGGCAAAAAGTACGCAAGTGGGACTAACTGGATTACTCATCAAAAGATCCTGTGCAGATTCAATCTGCTGAAGGTCTCCTTCAATCCTCTCCTAATCTATGACTCTATGTGCTGAATTCAACGGCCCTTGAAAATGAGCACATGGATTACAATGCATGATTAATCCAATTCCGTTGTCTGAAGCATGAGGAGCACACCAGTTTTGCACTGCCTACTCTTTTAAATGATTTCACATCCATCCAGTTCTATCTGTGCTACTGAAAGACGATATCAGAGTATAGGAAAATTTTGTAGGTAGCAAGAATCAGCTATATATTCGGCAGAAAGATTTGTTTCTTTCTTTTTTTGGTACTGCAAACTGGCATGCAATGTTTAAATCTAGCATTTTTATTATTCATTCATGGGATGTATATGTCACTGGCTGGGCCAGCATTTATTGCCCATTCCTAATTGACACTTAACAATCATCTGGGCAATCACATTGCTGTGGGTCTGCGATCACAAACTGGCCAGACCAGGCAAAGACAGTAGATTTCCTTTCTGAAAAGGTCATTAGTGAACCAACTGGGTTTTTACAACAATTGACAGTGATTACATAGTCACCATTAGATGACCTATTCCAGATTTTAATTCAATTCAAATTTCACCATCCGCCTCAGTCTGATTTGAGCTCATGTCCCCAGGATATTGACCGAGGGTTCTGAACTGCTAGTCCAGGTACACTGTCATTACATCAACACATCACTGCGACCACCCGCTTCAAAAGGTTAGGAGGTACATTGTGGCTGAAACAGATGAAGCAGTCATGCAAGAAGTGAATCTGACTTTGGAAACATTGAACAATGACACAACGTGATACAGTGTGGATTTCAAACCTTTCAAATGTTGTGCTGTAGCTTTGATGGAGTAAATGGAGAGGAGCAGCGATGTCCTGCAATATACAGAGGGCCAGGAGGTCCTTCAGACACATAATTAGAAGCCAGTATGGCAGCAGATAACCATGGGGATCAATCTAAGCATCAAACACCATGGACCTGGATGCAATGCTGCAAGAGGTTCAATGATCTCATTGCTGCAAGCTCTACACCAACTTGTACATTTCATCAACATGGCAGCCATAGCAGCCAAAGAGTTTAAACTGACACACTGACACATTTTCTTCTCTTTTGCAGGACAAGGCAGAGCACAACCAGAGGCAGCAGGAGCTAATAATAGACTCATTCACATGGCCTGACTTCCATGGAGGATCAGATGCTTGCCATTATTTAAATACCTATTACTGAGACTTGGGCCAGTGGAGAAGCTGAAATCATCAAAGGTGATGCTTTTTCCCATGTTTAATGCACCTTAAATACTCTTATATACTCTTCCGATTTACAAGCTGGTGTTAGCATGCGTCTGTTCCTTGTCCCCAGCCCTGAACAACAACTTTACACTTGCATTTTCCCACATTCAGACACTTGATGGAACAACAAAAAGCCAGTGTTGATACTGAGGCATCATCAGTCAATTTCAGATACTTGTACTTGCATAACTTACAGGATAGTGGAGAAATAGACAGGATGGCTGGGGTGGGGGCTGGAGGGATTGGCGGACAAAATGGATTTTCAGCTTCCAACTCACCAAAGGGTGAGGTCATTTATGGATTCATTTACAGAGAATTGGATAAATCTTTAATGTGGCAACCTACAAACAAATACCATAGGTATGCACAACCTGGTGCATTGACTGTCAACTGTATGACAGATTTTTTTGATGTCAAGAAGCACAGAAGAATCTGGAACGAAATTGGGAAAAAGGATTTGCACAGGGCTCAAAGTCCATTAATGCCAGGAGGGAGGCTTTAGCCAGTTGAGAAGTGGGTTTCAAAAAGAATATGTGGTTGGGAAAGAGGTTGTCATCTTCTTCATGGGTGCCCAGATAGGCAAGAGGCACGAAACACAGCATTCCCTTATTTCCTGTCGCTTTGTGCACTTAGGATCAACTGAGGTTTTAACAAACTCAATTGAGCCTTAATTATTTATTTTCAGAGTGGGAGGGCTGCCAATTTTGTAACCTACCCACCCTCAGAATTATGGGGATGAGCTCGGATGTGGGTGTGAAGGTAGTCAGATAGCCCCCCTCCCCATATTACATGATGGCCACTTAAAACACAGTGGTATGTAATATCCATCCCATTGTCTACCTGCTCTGCATGCTAACAACAATTGATCGCTTTGTGTACAAACAACCTTAACAACATGGCATCTGGTACAATTCACTCCAAAACTGTATGTATGGGTTTCAGGTGCCATTTTTATCTGAAACAGCCCCCATTGGGCTCAAACAACAAAAGCCATTGATTGCAATTACATGTTGTATGTTTTTAGGAGGGTTAGAAGTACTGAAAGGAAATAGGGCCAATAACCCATTGTATCAAGAGCCGTTTCCCACATTTTTCAGCCACTCTTGAACGGTTTCTGCTGGGTTTCTGCACAGACCACAATCAGAATTTCATGTCCAGAGTCACTTAAGGAAATTCCAGTGACCATCATTATTTGATTGAATAAACAGCAATGGTGGCCTTTAAATAAACCTAAATAAAGGATTAGTTTAATAATTTATCTCCCACTGTATCGGTTACAACAAGTTGAAGTTGCACTGCTGCCACAGTCTGACCTCCTGCCTCAAGCTTCTATGAGGCACAAGCCAAGAATGTGGTGAAATATAATAGAATGCTCTCCATTTGTTAGGAATTAAGGAAGACTGTCCAATCCAGTGAATGAATGCCACTCCAACACACTCAAGAAAGCTCAGCACAAGACAAAACACCTCATCCAAAATTTTAAACTTTCATTGTCTCCACCATTGGTACACAGTGATTGCAGTGTGTACCATTTACATTATAAACTAGAGCAACTCACCAAGGTTTCTTCAACATCACCTCACAATCTATGACTTCTACCAGCATCTCCTGAAGGTCAGCAGGTGCATGAAAAGATCAATAACTCCAAGTTCCCCATCAGAAAACGCGTGACTGTGACTTGGAGATATATCACAGCTTCTTCATTTTCATTGGGTTAAGATCCACAAACTCCTTATAAGGCAACGTTATATGCAATATCTTCACACACAGTGGTTAAAACGGCTGCTCACAACTATTTTCTTATGAGCAACTAGGGATGAACAATAAATTCTGGCTTTGCAATTGACATCCACATCCCATGAATAAATAAAACATACCAATTTGTAAGGACAGGAGCATGATATGCATAACTATTTCTAAAGTGGAGCTTTGCACAATACCCCCTTAAGACCTCAAGGTATAATTGCAGCAAAGTGGCCCAGTACGAAGTCAACTGGAAACTAAACATATCTCAAGATCAATTAGAAGGTAATTAGGCAATCTGCAAGATCAGAAGGAAAGACAGCAGGAATTGCTAAGTCCATTTTATTATATTTTTGACAATTGGATATGTGACAACAGGGGCATCAAAGATGTATGCTGGATGCAAGATTTTTATCTGCACAGAAAAATATATATTTCCTTACAAAGTTAAAACTGCCAAAATAATTCTCACCATTTACCTGAGTAGTCTAGTTTTCACTTATCGAGTTCATTGATATGATTATGTGTGAAACTGATGAGGAACTTTTATTAGAAACAGTAGCAGTTGATATGTTAAATATATTTAGCACTCTGAATTGGAAATTAATAATTTTCAGATTCTGCTTTGTTCAACGGGAGATGAATCTTTCGTAAATACACTGAATGCATGACTTAAATGACATAGGAAATAGCTTGAGTAGAATAATTTTTCACAGTCAAAATAATTTACAGCACATTGAGCAGCTGCAAGGTAGAGGATGAGAAAGCCGAAACATCTGAATAAAATTGAGCAGATTTACATAGATGATCCAATTGGCAAAATTCACATATGGACACATTATATTCTTGCATTTACTATCCTCTTTTTCTATAGGACACCCACATCTACATAAAAATAGTGTGCACAGGGACTTAACACAATTTAAGCATTTGTATGGGAATTTCATCAAACCTGAAATTTTATGATATGATCTTTCAAAAAATAATGTATACGAGTAAACTTGTTCTGAAACTTTGCTCCACCTTTGTCTCATATTTTGAACTTACCTCTGAGAACTTGCCATCTCCAAACCACTGAAGCCACCTCATTCCTGTTGCAGCTTGCCTTCTTCCAGGTGTGCGCCAGGAAACCACTATAGCCGGCCACCATGAGAATCCCTTGATCTTCCCCCAAACCAGCTCCCCAATGCCATAACCCTTACCATCCTAAAAGATAAAAAAAAATTATTTTCAAACAAATTAGAATCTCACCCGATTTTCTTCTATATTTAACCAACTGCAAAGAAACACTAAAAACCACGTTCAGGTCATTTTCACAAATTTGACAATAAAATGAATAATTCTGAAAGACTCATTCTTCACTTTCTTGGTATTTTCTAACAAACGCACATCCATGACAAGGTGAGAGATTGTGCCTATAAAATTAGGAATTAAAGATTTTGCTCGATTCCTCCTTTATCTTTCATCAGAACTGGGAAAAATGTCATAACAGGTGTTAAGCAAGTACAGAGACAAGGAAAAAAAAGAACAAAAGGCTTGTAATGGTGTGTAAGGTAGGAGAGATTAATGAACTAAAGGGATGGTGGTGCAAAGCAAATGCACTGATAAGGGGGCAAAGCAAAGAAGGAAAAGATGAACCGAGATGAGGTGCAAGTGTAAATGGAAGTAGCAGAATCATCTTCTACAGTTTTATGCAGGAAATGGGAACTGAGATCATGATTGGAAACAACTCAATTGAGTTTGGAAGGCTTAAATATGCCTAATCAAAAGATGAGCTGCTGTTTCTCAAGCTTAAGTGGAGCTTCAGTGAAATACTCAGGAGGCCAGGAGAGAGAGTGATTCAAGAAAATAAACTAATAGGCAACCGTAAGCTCAAGGACACAACTGTAGATCGAATGGAGACTCTGCAAAGTGGTCACCCAATCTTTACTTGTCTTTCCACTTTAGAGGAGATCATATCATGAGCAGCAAATACAGTAAACTGCATTGAAACAAATACAAATAATTCACTGAGATAACAAGGTGTAGAGCTGGATGAACACAGCAGGCC